>NC_056744.1:681823065-682013065 GCF_019279795.1 Protopterus annectens | reverse complement strand
TCAGTGGGTGAAAGACTTGCTGACCCATTCAGATCCAGTCACTGAGCTGCCATAGGACTCTGCCCCCTGAACAGTGGGGTCCTTCACTGCACAACCATCACACAGTGGAAATATTTGAGGTTCTGTGGACTGAGTTTGGCCTGGCTTCAGCTCCTCTTTACCTCCCTCCTTCCCTAGTCACCTTTCCTACACCATCTACCCAACATAAATAAGGGGGTCTACCTCCTTGACAAAAATAGAGCAATCCTCTTCTCCCACCTTCTCAAGCATGATCCTCTTGATGTGTTCCTTCTTTGTTCCCCTTACTGTTATGTTTCCCTGTTTTCCCTCTTTCCTAGCTGCCCTTTTCACACCTTTCAAAGAAACAATCAGGGTATCCACATAAGGACACCCTTACAGAAAATATATAAAATCTATTTATATTTTTAAAAACTAATTCTGAATAAATGTGCTGGACAGTGCTTGTTCTTAGCTGCTTGTTATTAGTTTTAATGGGCTTGCACACAGCCTTGCTTGTCCTTTACATCCAGAAAAGTCCAAACTCAGTCAAAACTTTATAATTTAATGTATTAATTCCTACATAACTAAACTATTACTTTGCCATATTAAGTAGTTTAACAAAGTAGACATTTCCTCGCACAAGCTTTTTGCACTTCCATATTCATCACAAATAATCTGTGCTCAGTATATCTGCATATTGAAGTAGTCACATTATCCACAGATTACTGCTGCACAACTGCATGTAGAGAGACTATGGATACCACCCACCATCTTCCCATTCAGGTTTTGTACTCCACTGATGTACGGTGCAAGTGCAAACGTACGTGTTAAACACGTGCAGTACATCAGTTTGACCACAGAAGGCAGAAAAGCACTAAAGTCCGGTGATACATTCACATTATTTAAGAAAGGTAAGCAAGTTCTTTCTAAAACAATGACATTGTAAGGTAACAGTAATCCACTTCTGTGTGTGTGCATCACAGGATTTTTTCCCAGTCACTGTTGACTTTGATCATTCAGGCTTCACCCTTATGATAAAATCTATACCAACTGGGGGTAAATCATGTAATATTCTATAACATGGGCATTTTATTTATTGAGTTAATGAATCTTTTTTCTATTACTCAGCTATAACAAATAATCTTTATTGATCAGTGAACCAATTTCAACATGCACAGAAATGTGAAACATTTTTATGTACAAAAATGTATACATTGCAGTATCCCTTCTTATGTGACAAGAAAATGCTATAACAATAGCATATATCCCCCATTTACCATACCTGAGAATAAGAACATTCAGTAATACTGGTAGCAAGATACGGTGGTCTAACCACGGAGTATATCTCGTAGCAAAAAATGTTCAAACAGACACACTGGCAGCTTCTCCAAAGCTCAAGACACAGTTAACCAAAGTTCACTTAAAAAAGAGAATACACTTGCAGAGTCTCCAAAGCTCAAAGTACAGTTGACCAAAGTTCACTTTAAAAAAGAACACACTTGCAGCTTCTCCAAAGTTTAAAACATGTTTAATCCATAAAAGATAGTAAGCGCTTTCGCATAGGTTCACCTACGCTTCCTCAGACATAAAAACTATACAAAACTCTCCAACTTTTAAACACAAATAAGCGGGAAAATTTAACAATTAACTAAACAATCATTCAATCTACCTCATCTGTTAACCAGAATTTAAAGGAAAATGACAACTGCAGCAAAAGACTGCCTCCTAAATGTAAACAAAACACTCTCGGGCATTACAACTGATATCAATTCGGCTGCATAGATCTTGCACATAGTCAGCATGCTACTCAAAACATTGTCAGTAGGCAATATGGAAAAAATATTCATACAAAACCACATCTTACACAGTATTAAAATTCATTATATACTGACAAAATAATGACAGAAATCATCAATCATGCTAAACATCAATAGCAATTCCATTTTCATCTTCTACATAAGTGAATTAATCTAACTATGGATAAATATTTGACAACGCTAAACCACTTTGTTCCTACAAAAAGAAACCTTCTTGATTAAAGCCGCTGGCTATGTCTTATCAAATAGGCATATTGCCATCAGACAGGCTCGTGGTCAAAGATTAAATTAAAAATGTCGAACAGTTATTAAAAGTGCAAAACTTACAGTCGCTATCTCTAGCCATGTTCTCACTCACTGTCTCGTGCACCTGCAGTCAATCTATACAATCCAAAACGTTCTGTAAAATACATTCCTCCTAAACAGTACAGATACGTATAAATGAAGATACATCATAGAAGCGAATTATGCAAAGGAAACACTACAATACGCGTCCTAACGTATGACGCATGACCCATCCCATCTAAACACAACCCCCACGATGGTAGCATCCCTTCAACCCCTATCTGCACGAACTTCAAAGAGTAAGCTGTCACAAAACAATCCCAAGCAGTAAAACCTGTGCATATCTGATCTCAAATCAAGCAGCTCTCAATACCGAACTGCGACATCCTAAAATGTAGACCATACTATCACCTCATATGTCATACCCAGAAGTGCACATATATTCTCTATACTGTATTGTGTTGAACATTCAGTAATAATTTCCTCATAATAAATTGTAACTTAGGTCAGATTCATACTTATAGTCCATTTAGTTCTTAATTCACTTTTTACATACACAGTATTTTAGTTTTCCCCATATATACCTGAATTCTTTTCCATCTATAGTTTTACATTAATCTACATGCATAACATGAGGAGAAGGAAGAAAAACTCTAGTCTACATGTATTTGATCTGTATTCCCCAGTTGAACTTCACTTAAATTCTGATGCCACTTATTGAAACAACACTGTTTAACAATCCTGTCTCTTGTTGGTCTTTTAAATGTGATCAGGTATGCCATCTTTTCTTCAAATGACCCATTTGTTACACTAAGCTAACAATATTTCAACATTATATAGTGATACAGTCCTATATACAACTGACTTACTTACCTTAGAAGTTTTCAGTACCTTACCCTTGATAACAAAATCCTAATTAAGGATCTCAAGTAACCCAATTTGCCAAGTATGAGTTGATTTTAACTAAAAATTGACCTGCTGTTTTGACATCCCGATATGTACAATGCCAGTCATGAGTCCAGTATTCTGCATGTAACCCAATCATAAGCTAAGACTGACAACAGAGAGACAGTCAGCCTGGGTGCACATTAGCAGTTTTTTTTTTTGGTTTACAATCAAAAGGTAGAAAGTGAATTACGCAACAGGCACCTCCTTGAACATGGTAGGAGCGACAGGTAGAATGTCGATGTTCAAGTGTACATCACTTCGTAAGGACGTACAGAAGTCAGGGTTATGAAGCATCTACATTTACAGTAACTGTCGACTTTAACATCGAAAAATGGTGTTGATGTTATATTCTGACATTCTGACCTACTTAATATGCACAAGGCCGATTAAATGCATCACGGATACGATAGCTCACCATTTTGAATGTCAGGATTTTGATAGTAATCCATTATTTATTTATTTTTTTTAATTGCAGACTGCCTCTGCCTTAGCTTTTGCATGTCCTGGGTCTTTTTGGTATTCTTTCTTTCATTCTTAATTTTTTGTTCTTTACTAGTTGTATGCAGCAGCAGCTATGCCAGACATTTCCAGCTCATATTTTTGTATAGTAATGCTCCTGTTGTGCTTATTAAAATAAATGAAGTTTGCAATGGAAACAAAATTGTCCCTGCACCGACCTACCTCAGGGAGTCAGGTAAGTATACAAGGTCTGTTAATATTTATTGGGTGCTCTGCATGCATTTTTCTCTTTTTTCAGCAAAGCAGTCAACTGATACACTTGCTGCTACCAGTTAGTGCTCCTCTTGTATGGTTAAATCATTTTCTTATTTTCATTTCACCTCGTCACTTGGTATTTAATTTTGTGGTGTTTGGCCAGACAGTCCTTCAGTAGCTTGCTGATTTGTTTTCTTATTGCCTTGCGTGGTGTTTAGTCTCAGACTCCAATACAGAGGGACTTGAAGAAAGTGGAAATTTAAATCACAATTGAAGAAATATGGGCTGGTGAGTTTGCTTTATATTGTTTCCATTTTTAGTGGTGTGGAGAATTTAACAGTTTGCCATAGGTACATGGGATGTTTTCCTTGGTTCACATAGTTTCTGTATAAAGCTTGGTTATGTTGTCAATGTTCCAGGTTTAGTAGAATAAAAAACAAAGAAAGAAAGAAAAAAGGGAAAAATAGTGGTAGGGAGATTAAGAGAAGCTACAGTTTTCATCCCACATTCATCTTGGGAAGTTCTCTGGTGTGGCCTGAGCTGTTCTGAGATGCTTCAGTTGTCAGGAAAGATTTTTTTTTTGGATGCTGAAAATCTCCCTTTGGTGAGTCTAGTCCAGGTCTCTATCAGTTCATCAAAAAATCAGTTCAGCGATTGGCATTTTCAGTGCACTGACATCGAGTATGCCATTCATCAAACTGTTCATACTGAGATCAAACTATAGTGAGGATCAAGAAATTTGCCCTTTCCTCAATGTAGTGCAGTCTTGGAGTTGGTATATACAATTAGCGGGGGTTGTGGGGGGGGGAGGCTGCAGCCCCCCACATGAGTGGAATTTGATGAAAAACATTTCCGATGAAGTGTTACTTCGATGAAGTGATATAGACCCATCTAATCCATCTATGGTTTGAGGATTTGTTGGTTGGTTGCTACACTGGGGTAGTGTATGTATGGTATAAGATTCCCAGCTTCATTGCTTTGTTTTGTTGTTGGAATATGTGGAAATGGAAATAATATGTTGCTCATGGGATTATTATTCTGCTGGAAGAAAGGTGAGTTAAAGTAGGAGAGTAGTTGGACTGGCAGTTGTTAACTAGATAGAACATTACGTTGGTCCTCTGTTCCATGGTCTTTGTAAGGCCTATCAGCCCCTTATTTTCCTCTCTTGCAGTCATTGAGTGGAGTGTTGGTTTGAATTTATCGGCTTGCAAGATAATGTAGGACTGTTTTTCTTGCCCAAAGTAATTTTACTCAGTGTTTTAAGATAGTGCTCATGTAACAAGTGATTTAGAGTTTTCTTAGGTGTAGATGACCAAGTAATTGTAAGTGAAGCTTTTCTTTTCACTATAATGGCACAAGCACAGGGTTTTATTATTAAGTCTTCCCTATTATATAATTTAAACTATGTCATTTGATATTTAAAATGAAAATTGAACACTGCTGGACTTTAATTCAGATTATGAAACAATGGTATGAGAAATATAATAATAAAATAAAACAATGGGTCAGATTCCATAAAGTTCGTGGAAGGTTTTTGCAGACAGGACAGTGTGCCAAAGGAAGACTTCAGCACACCTGCTGAAGTGATTCCAAAAGACACGCTTAAGGCAACTTAAATTTTCAGCATAGGATAATTAGGGATTCCATCCACACTGGTGTGATTCCAAAACACATTATGTGCACACAACACAACTCAAATGTGACAAACATCCATGCTGATTCAATTTCTGAAATCCTTGACACATACATTATGGACCCCAATTAATTCATGCAAATGCTATGGATTATAGTGAAATTCATAGCAAAAGTGAAAAAAAAAACATATAACAATGCAGCCTGCTATTAATATACAGCAACAGGCAGAAGTGATGCAAGCCATAAATGAAGATGTGGTTGTGCGTCCTAGAAGGCAGCCAGGTAGAGTCATAGCTTGGCTGCAACAATACCTGTTTGCAGACCAGGAAATAATTGACAGATAATGTCTAGACAAACAAATGGTGGAGACAGTCTTTAACATGTGTGCTCCACACATGTGAGGAATCCCCGTCCCCTTTGAAATTAAAGTGTGTCTCAGTCTGGGTGTACTCGCATCTGGGACTTTCCTGAGACACATGGGAGATGCTGTGGAGTATCACAGACACCTGCCAGTCATATCCTGGCAAAATTCCAGGAAGCAATGTGCAGTAAGATGCATTTTTCACACACATACTTATCAAGGCACCAGTACTTCCAGAAGCAGACTGATGCATAAATAGATAGGGATGGTAATCCATCAACTGCCAGATTGTGTGTGCAGCAAATAGCAGTACAACAAATATCATTGCAACACACCCTGGAAGTGTCCATGATACTGCCGTTTGGAGGGAAAGTAGACTCAGGGCTGCATTAGATCAAGGTGAAATTCCTGAGAGATTGTATCTAGGTAAGTACAGGAACACAGCAAGGATATAAGTTAAGAATCCCCTCTCAACAAGTCTGAATGAGTGTTTTTACTCCCCACAACAGGTGTGGTTATCTTCTTGAGCTGTGGCTAATGGTCCCATACGGTGAAACATCCAACCCTGCACAACAGACCTGCAACAGAGAACACACAACAACCAGACACACCACAGAGTGTGTTTGGTGTATTAAAAGCTAGGTTCAGATGTCTGGACACAACACAAACCTGAGAAGGCAGCACAGATGGTAACGGTGTGTGCCATGCTGCACAACATGCTAACCCAACCACATGGTGGTCTTCCATTGGCAGGTGTGGGTGAACTACCCCAAGAATGACAAATGCCTGAAGAGGACATCCCACAAGTATCAGAGGAGGATCAGGATGACAGGGGACAGAAGTCACAGGTGTAGGCAATGTAGGGTACGATCACAAGTGCAGGCCCAAACTACATGGCAGCATCTGATCCAAACGTTTGAGTCATGACAAGCCACATGTACATGAATACACAGGTTTAACATTGATGTTCATGTTTGCCCCACCACGCAACATACATTGCATCTAATGGCAAGTAACAACTAGATTTACACACTGAGCATAACACATAACATAAGCATAACATATTCCAACATGAACATATGCACATATGTAAAAAAAAAAAAAAATCTCAGGCCACAATCAACATGGATATTCACACAGACTCAGTGTTATCACTGTATGGCAAACAATTAGGGACACATTTCAGTGCTACACTTACATATATGTACAATATCATAATATGAAAAAAGACAAATCATGCATGACATCATGCAGACAGTTTTATTTCAGAAACACATATCACAATACAGTGGTATTGAAAGAATATGAGTCAGCTATGTGCACTACATTGTTGGACACACTCTAATGCAGATTTGGTCAATCTTGCTGATATCTCACACCATGGTCTGCCCTGCTACAACCACGGTCAGACACATCCTCTCCTGATACCTTCACACAGGAGATGGATGGGTGTACGACACTGTATTGAGAAAAAGGATCATGAGTGTGAAGTAAAGACCTTGTGCCTGGCAGGACTTTAGCAGATCTCCCAGCAACTGACATCTGTGCAGTTTGGACCATGGACAGGGATTCCCGATGGGCAATGGTGGTTCTGCAAACAGGCAGTCTGCCTCTCACAGGTTGCAATCCACTGTGCATAGTCATAGAATGCAAAATCCTGCTGGTAGTATGATACTACTGTAGAACTGTAAAGGCCAGGGATTTCAGTGACCACAGCTAGCAGATTTTCATTCTCAGTAGCCAATGCAGCCATAATTTCAGTGTGTCTGTGCTCCTGTGCTTCATGTGTGACATGTAGCTAGTGTGCTACAAAAACTCTGGCATGAGCAAGTACACAGACATCTAAATGATGCCGTAGCTGTGACCATTCATTTGCCTGCAGCAGGAGGGGGCACTCTCGTGGCACTTGGCCATTTATAACATCTGCTTGCCTACATCTATGGCAACACTGTTTGTCTAGGTTTTGTGTGGATCTGCCAGCAGCGGTGCTCCCAACTATGGTGTGTTGACTAATGGCGTCAACCTATTCAACATCCATTGTGAGATCATCCTCTGAATGTGTCGACAAGTGGGCCTCCACATCTGAGGATACATCTATTGTAACATCAATGTTAACCTCACAGATTTACTCACCAAACAAATCAAGGTCCTCTGTGCCAGTGGCCATATTACCAAGCAGAAAGACATCATGAACAATGATGATCACTGGATGGGCTGCTAAATGATAAAGACAGTGGATGTGTTACCAGATACAAAAACACAGATCAGAAAAATGTGCCTACAGCTCATGATGAATATAAAAGACAATTGGCATATATCTTTCACTGCGATGTTAGAAATACTACTGACTTTACATGCAGCCTACTGTATGTATGTTTCACAGAATGTACATACCCATAACTGTATAATCTACTAAAGTGGACAGCTTACATGACATATGTAATGCATAAAACATAACAACACACCTGTCAAAAACTCATGGGATGTTGTTGCTGTTCCACTGTGCTGAACTTCAGCTAGTATAGAAATAAAAAGGGGTCTATATTAAAAGACCAAAGAGGTGTTTCATTGAACACCTCTTGCTTGACACATAAAGAGCGAACTCACTAAAGTGCGAGCACTCAAAACAGTGATTTCTTTCCCTGGGAAAGAAATCGTTAGCACAAAGACACACACACACACACACACACACACACACACACACACACACACACACACACACACACTTTCAAACATAACAACGTGGGGGGGGTTTCCCCCATACCCCCCCAACGTCACCCTAACTAAATATATCAAATCCAAGATCGCACTACAGGGAGGAAAGGGGCAAACACACGGGGATGGCCAAGCAATTTTTTTCCCCAAGGACAAAGAAATCGCTAGCACACACACACACACACACACACACACACACACACACACACACACACACACACACACACTTTCAAACATAACAAGGAAATAAATCACTTTTTTGAGCATTTGAGCTTTAGTGTGTTCGCTCTTTATGTGTCAACCAAGAGGTGTTCGATGAAACACCTCTTCGGTCTTTTAATATAGACCCAAAAACAGACATTATGGCTCATGTCATTCAAACATTCACCAGGTGAATACAGTTAAAACATACAGAATGTGTAATATACACATACCACTCATATGTGCACTTGAGGACTCCTGCTCTGTAGATGTTGTGGTTTGTACTATGGATCCTGCAGCTGGAAGTAAGGAGGAAGACAGCACAGTCATGCAGTTATATAAACTAATACTGAGAATCATATATACAGCACAGTAATATGGGCTGCAAATACCCATTTGATGGACGTTGCAACTGTACAGCAGAAGGTCTTGTATTGACAAAAATTAACAAAGATGTCAGTCATCATGTGTGCTAGACATAATTGAAAGCTCTGACAATGTCACGGTAACATACCTGGTCTTTCTGCATTTGATAATGCATGGTTTGTCCCTCCACTGGATGTACCTATAGTGCTCAATGTTATTGAACCAAGAATATAACAATAAACAGCAGTGCCATTAAATGAGGTGTGAGCACTAACAAGCTATTGTGCACAGCAACAGTATAGAGACACTCATCTGCTTTTCCCTGCTGTAGGCCCCAAGTAGATGGACCTGTGAATATTAATGCAATACACATTATAACTGTACTTTGCACTGCTGTGTCTGTACCTCAGATATACCAACACATGTAACAATACGTACATTCATTCTCACTCTTTGTGGAGGTGTGTTCATGGCTCAACTCTGCTGCTGTAAGTCACACACAGGAATACATTAATATGCATGCTGAAGCAATATGCAGTTAGTGTCAAAATACTCATCCCTGCACTGAACATAGATACATATATGTCCGTCCTGGAACTTCAACTTCACTCCCACCACCAGGGATTCACTGCTCCCCTCTTGCTGTATGCAGTGATACCAAACACATTGTGATGTCATCGGGGGGGCAGTGGTGGTCCACCACTGGTGGAATCCCTCAACCTCTCATAACGTCTCACTCTGTTGGCTGCATGAAGAATTATATCTGAGCAACAATGTACACAGGCTTCTCGGGATTAGTTTTGGCCTCCAACTGCATTGGTCATGCTGGTGAGCTTGGTCCAGATTTCATTTCTTCAAACAGTACCCCTAAATGGCCTAAGATTCTCCTTCCATGTTGTCAGAGGGCATCGATTATGATGTAATTTTCCTGGGGGGGTGTTACCCCCTAGGATTGTTGGTCATTTGGAAAACACTGGTATGCACATGATAATATTCATGGATGATCACATTTATGCATGTGATTCTGTGAACAGCATACATAAAAAAAAAAAAACATGCAGTCCTGTGCAATGTAGACATTTGTATAACACTGTCTGTGAGAAATACTAACATGACATGTGAAAAGAATCAACCTGACATTACATATATGTTAAAGGGAGGTCCAAAGACAACAGCATCATGCCAACACAATCTGCTTGCTACTACTGCATGGTGCTACATCACGTAACAATTAAACAGCTTCCAGAAAGAATCAGAATACCCTAGGATTTGTAGGTAGGACAGATCCATAGTAAATTGAGACAGTAGTGATAACACCTTTGCTCAGAATCATCACTGAAGAAATATACATAACAGCAGCAGCACATTATAAGACAGCAACACGTTAGGAAAAATGATATAAGAAATATTTATAATATCAGCATCACATACTGGATACAGATACTGGTGTAATCCATAGGTTTCTGTAGTTACACCACAGAGTGCAAGGAATTACCAGTGTGAATTGCAGATAATCCGTAAATTCTCTTCCATACACTGTTATTATTTGCAGTGGAAGTCTGACTATATAATTGCATATGGGACCGCAGAAAAATATTTAGAAAAACAGCACCTGTATGCATACATTTCCAGAAAACATGACTCCAGGAGCTTTTAACAACTTGTGTTAAAATTAACATTTTGATTAAATATGACTTTAAACATGTACCTTTTGAAATGATTAACTTTAATAGATATACTAATTACCACTTCAGAAATTCCACCAGTTGCCAATGCACCGTTCGCTCAGCCTCAAAGTGTGCCTTGTGTGCACACAGCTTTAAGTACCATTTGTGCCATACATAATTAATGAGTTTAATTAAAATTCAAGTTCTTTAAATCCCATTCATGCACATCCACGTAAAACCCCATTATGCGCAGAAAGACTGATGTGTACCATGTAAACATCCAATAGGCATTAATGAATGGTGTCATGTATGGCACATGCCTTATTATCTTCCAATAATCTTAGAACATGACATCAGCTCCACTTTCAAATTAGGATTTTGATTTATTTAATGATCAGACCATTGCTAACTGCAAAATGAGTGTTACCTCAGTGAGTATTTCTGTGTTTTTCTGTTTTTCAGATATCCACTAATTGAAAATCATGATGGCGACTTCAAGGAGGCTGAGACATGTCTGGACACCCAAATGGAATGGTGAGGAGATGACCCAGATATTGACTATATATGCCAGATTAGAGCAGAAGATGAGAGCTGGGCTCAGGAACTTTGCTATGATCAATGTGTAGAACCTAATAACAAGGGAGCATCAACAGAGGACTGTGATCTACCACACTAGAGTGCAAGTTCATCAATGCTATGATGCCCTGGATCGCAGAAAAGCAGCAGAGCTTCAAAGGAGGCTTGACAAGATGCAGAGACAACCCACAAATCCTGACAGTAAGTAGCAATATCCTAAATATTCCTTAGTATTCCTTCGGATTTTACAGATATTTATTTGACCCATATATATCATGTACATTTTTTTATAACCATGCTTAAGCTGCTGTGAGAATTAGCTCATGGAAATAAGTCAGTGGACATTTTACATATTGCCATCTTGACTATGAGTTCAATGTCCATATTGTTATTTTATTTAATAATTGAATAATAAACTTAACTATGTCCTTTGGTGATGTACTATGTTTTACAACATCTAACTACATAATTTCAAATAGCTATTGTCCTCATGCATCACTGATGCCTATAGCACCTAGGCGGCGACTGACTACTCATTCTGTAGTTTTCCATTATAATTCCACTATTTGAACCATATATGTCGTATAAATGTTTTTATAAACATGTTTTTGCTGCTGTGGGAATTAGCTTGTGGAGATAATTCAGTGGACTTTGTATGTACTGCCTTCTTGACTATGGGTTTGATACCCATGTTGCTATTTTATTGGATGTACATATGTTTACAACATCTAACTACATAATTTCAAATAGCCACTGTCTTCCATGCATCACTGATGCCTATAGCGGACAACTGTGCATTTTATAATTTTCTGCTATAATCCCACTGTATCACCTATTGGACCATTACAAGGCAAAACACAAACACTTTTATAACTTAGTTACATCATTCTTCCTATACAAGTACACAGACAACTTTATTTAATTAATGCCTATAACATTGGTTAAACATATTTTGTTACTTATATGTTGATAGCTGTTATGTCTTCTCTATGAGAGGTGTTAAAATTGTATGCATTTCCTGTATTCTGCTATTCATCTCAAGATTTCTAAGGAATACCTGCAGTACTTGTTGTCTATAGTGATAGCCTAGTTGAATATTTTGTTGTGTTGTGGGCTCCAAACCACATAGGAAAACATATTACCTTGGTTAACTTCAGTCATATAATTTTTTTAAATACATATGACATAGTTTAAATTAAAGTTTATGTTGTGCATAGTAATGACTCGCTGGTCTAGTCTTTCTATGAATAAAGCCCTAATTCATAACAGACTAATAACACCAGTTATTGACAACAGTGCTTGAAGAGCATTACCTGTTTGTTTATGAGTAGCATGTGCTGAGTTTTAACTCAGCTTGTAAGGACACAAGTCAGCATGTCCACATTTTGTGTGTTTATGTCTTGAAAGGGGACACATTTATCTTAAACTGTTATACTGATTTCATATACCCATAGCATTCTTTTAACCAAGCCTTCTTTTAACAAAGCATTTTACACTTGATGCTAATGTATATTTTGAGTGTTGTTACGAATAACTTGGTTATTCATTGAATTCCTACTGATATATCCATAATCCGTAACATTATGTTAACAGCCATTTAACAGTGGGGGCAGTACATCTTGATAAATCCTGTTATATGTCTGAGCAATTTTTAGGTTAATATTATATACCTTTTTTAAATATTATGAAGGGCTGCTTTGTTATGAAATACTTATGTGCAATTTAACAAGAAATAATGGTCCTCACACATACCTTCCTGTGTCCATGATGTGCAGCAACAGGTGTGGTTCTGTTCACAGAAGCTGTGTGTTCATGACAGCATCAGACTGTCTAAAGAATGGATTATCTCAATTACAAATAATTTTTCAGAATACAGTGCTGGCATGAATGTAATTTAAAAGCAGTTTAGTTATATGGGCTGCACATGTTCATAGGTTGCAATCCTAAGCCAAGATCATCCCCCGTCAGGATGATGTCGTCATATTAACTCTTTTCACTGCCTGAAAAAGTTACTTTTGTAGTTCTGATGTGTTAGGTAGACAAGTAGCTTTCAGGATTAGAGTATGGCTGCAGTTTGCATTTGTAGGTTTGAATCTTGAGATCTCCAATCTGTGCTCAAAGATGTTAGGACCTCAAAATTAGAATGTCAGTTGAATATTATGCTTATTTAATGTTCTTCAGAATTATAGTCTACAAAGTGTGTTGTGCAATGTTTATACTTGTTATTTGAGGATTTTTTTTTGTTTAATTTCAGACAATGAGGACAGCAGTTGGAACAGAGCGATGTGCATTGAGCAGATTGACAGGCTTGAAGAACAGCAGAGGGATAAAGATATGTTAAATATTTTATGCATATTATGAACTGAGATGCATTTTCTACTGAGATGCATATGCCACTGTTTTTGGGACTTTACTTTTGTGTTTATTGTTTAAAATGCAGGAAAATCCATCCTGTACCAGTAAGGTAAGTGAAATTAGCAAATAGTAGTTGTCACTACAACTGTGTATAAATTTGATGTATTTTGTATTTTGGATCCTTTTTGGCAGCAAAAATGTTTTAACAAAATGTCCACAACCTAAAATATAATTTGCTGTGTGTGTCTGACAAACATGTTTTAAGGTGAATGTTTTACTTACAAGTGTTGTGCTGTGATTACTGCTTATGGTACGTGGTTTGGTACACTTGTATGTCTGGCTGTGGTTTCTGATGATTAATCTGTTATGCATTGCCTGCCTATTCACAGAGTAAATGGGAGTCTGTGGTGATGGTGTTAGTACTGCTGACTGTATGGCATGGTGTTCAGTTCAACATTGGTAGTACACCTTCCTCACATACCATGATTGTGTGTGTAAAGACTGTTATAGCCTAGGTTGCCTGACACTTGAGCAGGTACCATTTGATAGCAGCAGTTCATAATCAGCATACCTTGCAGGTCAACATTGGTTTAGTTTATATCTTCAACCCCTTGGTTGTTTTATTTAAAAAAAAAAAAAACACTGCTATACTTTAGGTTGACTGGCACTTGACTGGGTACTCATTTAATAGTAGCAGTTGATAATCAGTAAGCATGTTCCAAAATATTTGTTTTATAAGCCTTCTGATTCCTGATTGTTTTTGAAGATAATGCATACAGTTGTATACATGCAATACTATTAGCAAATATATTACATTCTGATATGTCTTTGGCTGTTTTGATTGAATATATCACATTATTTTTGGTGTTGTACTCATTATGTTGATATGTGTTCAGCCAAGTATCATGTTGCCTGTCTCAGATGGTTGTCATATGATCTGACTGATGTCTGCAATAGTGTCCGATAACTGTTTCCTCATTTATACAATGGCATGTCATGTCCACTCATATACATCATTGAATGCAAAAAGTAAAATATGGTTGTTGACCATTCATATATTTTTGTAAAGCTAATGATGTGTGTATCTGTCTAAGCACATGGAATTGTTCAGGAAAGATACTGTTGTTCTTTTTAGGAGTATGATATATAGGGTCATGGGTAACCCTTTGGCTAAATATATTGATGTAAAAACTAAACATATTTGTACACAAAACAAGGTGATACTTAAGGATTCATGGGACTTACTAAGGAATATTACCCCTGATTTATTTTCTGAAGAATTAATTTTTGTCACTATTGACATAATAGATCTTTTTTCATGCATACCCTATGAGACGGGTTTATTAATATTTGAGGATATGATTTTTCAAGATAATAAGATACCTCAATATGAGAAAGTTGCTATTATGGGACTTATGGATATTGTCCTTAAGTATAACTTTTTGATTTTTAATGGGGAATATTTCCAACAAACACAAGGTGTCTCAATGTGTGCAGCCTGTGCCCCCACGTTTGCGAATTTAGTCTTGGCACAGTGGGAGGAAAGTTTCATCTTACATTCCAAATTCAACACCTGCTGGACATTATATCGCCGATTTCTGGACGACATTGTAATTTTTTGGACAGCAGGTTATGATAAATTTAGTGAATTTATTGAATACATTAATAAGTCTACTAATTTTCTTAAATTCACCCATAAGACTTCAATTGATACGTTACAATATCTGGATGTAGAAATCTACAAGTTGAACAATAATTTTGAAACTAGAATTTATAGAAAATCTACCTTCTGTAACTCCTTTCTCCACTATAATAGCGCACACCCTTCACATTGTAAAAAGAACATAGTGAAAGGACAGTTTGTCAGGGGTTGCCGTATGACTAGTTTGGAGTCAGATTTTGTTAATGAATGTGCTTTTTTAGAGATTATGTTTAAAGAAAAAGGTTACCCTGGCAATTTTGTTGAAAATATCAGGATGGAAGTGGAGGAAGGTAGAAGCACAAAATTTAGACCTATTAAGGGTATTACATCCAAATTTTCACCTGAATTTGGGGATAGAAATAACAAAGGTACCTTTAATGAATACCAGCAGGTCTTGGTATTGGAATACAATGCTTCAAATTTCAAGGTCATGGAGATTTTTCAGAGAGAATGGGATAGATTTGTGTCACTTACAGACATAGATGAAATATTAAAATTAAAGCCAAAGGTAGTTTATAAAAATTCATTTAATATGAAGAAAATCTTCGAGATAAATAGTAATGTAGGAAACACCAAGTTTTGTGAAAATATACATTTTATAGGGGGAAGAAAGAAAATGGGAACTTTTAAATGTGGAAGTTGTCATCAATGTGAATATAATATGAATAAAGGGGAAATTCATTTAGAAAGTAGAAATAGATGGATTGGAAGTAAGGGGAATTTTAGTTGTGATACAAAAGGATTAATTTACCTTGCATCATGTCAAAAATGTAAGTCATTTTATATGGGTAAAACAGAGAGGGTATTGAGGAGGCGTATCTATGAACATCTTTATGAAATTTCAAAAGCTAAAGAAACAAATGCTTTATACAAACACTCTAGGGAATGTGAAGGGTATAAATTCCTCTTTTTTTGTATTAGAACAAGTCAAGAGAGATATAAGAGGTGGCCCTTGGGAGGAATTGTTAGAATATAAGGAACTGTGGTGGCAGACAACTCTGGAAGCAGCGAAAACACCTGGTTTAAATGACCATATTTCTCTTTTACCTTTATTAAAATTAAGGGCTGCCAAAGTGTAAAGACTGTGTTATGATCAATATGCCAGTAGATGGCGCCAATCTATTTGAATACATTGATTCTTACATGTCAAACATAAATTTTTGTATACATACAATAGATATATTGTTTTAAATAAAGTTTAGATTTTAATAATTATTTATGAATAATATATTAATTTTAAATATTATGAAATTTATTCAAGATGTAACAAGTGAATTCTTCACTATTTTATTTAATATTTATATTTCGTGGTGACTATATATACTTGCTACTTAATATTCATGAGCCTTTTAGGAGAGCCTGATTAGTGTGTTTAAATGTTTTTTGTGATGTTTATTGGTTAATGTTTTAATTCCGAGTTATTTAAGATGTAATTAGTGGTATTATTTGTTATCTGATGAAGTCCAAGTTGTATGTGGAAGAAAACGCGTATTGTGAATTAACTGCGTTAATGCTGTTTTTATGCTGTTTGTGATGCTGTTCGTGGATATTGAATAAATCGAGTGATTTTTGCTAACTGGTTGGAGTGCCCCTCTTTTGCCTACTGTGCTCTTTTGGACTTTCTTTTTAGGAGTATGATATATAGGGTCATGGGTAACCCTGTCCATGATGGATATGTAAATTTTCCTCATAATGATATTGTGCTATGCTCTTCTTTTCATGGGAGTGTTCTGTGTGATAGACATTTTGTTTTCTTATCTGTTCTGTTTTGCAATTAATCTTTACAGAGCATGGTACCCGAGGACATTTGCCAATCTGAAGACAACAACAACATGCACGTGCAAGGCCGGTGGCCAAATCATCCAAAGAAGACAGTGACGATGATGACGATAATGACTATGAGCCTGGACTTGCCCCTGCCCAAAACATCTTGTCTGCATCCTAGAGGAGACATCACCATGGCAATAATGGATGTGATTTTTGGGACCAGATGAGGGAGGTAATGACTGATGTGTTCCGCACAGAGGAAGGACATGATGGGGACCTTCTCTGGTGAGATGGCATGGGCTATGTGGAATTCATTCAGGACAACATCTCATGAGATCATTCAGCAGTCTGAGCCACATCAGCCTGCTCACTCCAGTTGGTAGATATTGTCTGTTTGTGCCACTTGTGCCCTGCTGCCAACATGGACATCAACATTTAATTGATTGGACTGCATATACACTCTTGTGCATGAATATTATGTATCTGTCACACTTATGTGTTATTATAGTGTGTCATTTACTTTGTTTTCAATGTGTGCATCACAGACTTTAATACATTTCACTGACCACATACATCCAACTGTCCAAGCATTGCAGCAGTTAACATGTTGATAGTGCTGCAACAGGCAGCCTGTCAACATGTGTCTTACTGGGACGACTGACAAACATCAAATTTTATCCATACCAACACTATCAGTATCATATGCCTTGCATGCCTGTTTTGCCATATCAGGTATGTGCAAGGTATAGATATGTCATTCTAAATGGTTTTGGATGACAGTTGTCATGGTGTTCCACTATCATGATGTGTTGCTGTGTCATGGTTTGGCAATACTAATACCATGTGGGATCAGATTCAGTTATATCCTGTCTATGTGAAGTCCTCCTTATGTGACTGCATTGAGCAGCAAGGTAATGTTAATCTGTATACTATGTTACAGATTACACATTTTTTTCACAGTACATTACAACATGTTTGTTGTATGTATCATTTCCACACCCATGATGTAGTGACATTGGTGAACATCTTACATAAATAGTTGTACACATTATGACTGCATGTGTTTGTGCACATAGTCAGATGCATTCTGACACAAAAATGTATCTCTGACAAGTGAGCATTCAGTGATGTACTGTGATGATGTGTCCCCTGCTCCACAATGAGCAGTGTGGTTGACATACACATGTATTTCTTTATTTGATATTTGCATGACAGTATATGTATATGTGATTGCACTTTTTAACTTACTTATCTATGCATGTTGATGTGACATGAATGCACATTACTGTGTATGTGTGTTTCATACATGTCCAATTTTGTGGACATCAGCAGTCCATCTAGCCATTTGGCATATGTTTTCCATTTGTTTAAATGTATGCCTGTGTGTTTTTTACAGCAGCCTTTTGTGATTTACACATGCATTTGCATTGTGGTTGCCCACCTCCCTCCCACCGTAATATGTGCCTAGTATTTATTACAGGTATGTTTGCCTTTGAAAAAACTACTGCCAATTGCCATTTATTAATTTGACGCAGTGAACATATGACAAACATATGACCATTTCACAATGTGGGACATGTGCACACAAGCTGCTGGCTAATGCTTGCAATCCGTCCTTGTTCTCATTCTACTTGTATGTTAATCAGTGTAGTTTTTCACATCCTTGTGCACAACCTGCTATACCCATTATTCTGTACTGTTAAATATGCTAACATATTATGGGAGCGTTTCTCCCCGGGCCTCCACTGAAAATAGGCTCTGTCCTAGTCAGACTTTCCCTGTCAACAAAATAAATTAAAAAAAATGACGTCATCTCATGTATGCCACTGACACACACACATGCACACACGCACACACACACACACACACACACACACACACACACACACACACACACACACACACACACACACACACACACACACACACACACGCACACACACACGCACACGCATGCACACGCATGCACACACACATGCACACACATACACAGGCACACCTGTGTGTTGCATTTGACATGATATATGTGTGTAACATATACACATTCTATTGCACACTTCTTTTGGTTGTGTACACCTATTTGTTTATGTAGCAGCCTTTGCTGATCTTCTGCAATACTTCAGTTTGGTACTGTGCTTGTTGTTTGCCTTTCACATGCATGGTTGTAGGTTTGGTTCTGTCCTCTGGAGTTAAGTGCCATTGCTTCCTCTGGAGTTAAGTGCCATTGCCTGAACTGCATTTGTTCATCTGTGATGTAGCTGATAGACTACTTGGATATGTGTTTACTCATCCAGTTTGTACTGTGATCTTTATTTAATACCCTACAACAGATAGTTACCATGGGTCATGCACATCCAGGTATGACTGTCACACAGTTTATACCATGTGCTAATGTGACAGTGCATAGGTAGGTATGTTTTTCTGCATTTCAACATGGCTGGTACGCATCCCCACCCTGTTTGATAATTTTACATTGCCCATGTTGTGCAAACTGATGTCTGTGCAACTTACCTGTCCTGTTTTTTAAAACCTTTGTCTATCTTGTATTGTGCTATTTGCTCTATGGGTGTATCTGTTGACCTTACCTTCATCTTCTCTTTCCCTATGTTTACCTTTGCTTCCATTCTTTAAAAAAAATGGGGATTATCTCTACAAAAAAAAAAAAAAAAAGAAAGAAATTGCCCGTGCCCCTCAGACTTTCCCTCTGATTTCCCATTTCCAATATCCCTCTTGTTTGTCCCTCTTCTTCACCCATAGTCCACATCTTCTTTTCTATATCCCACTTTCCCTGGGTGTGTACATTACTTTTGATTCCCACACAGGTCCTGAACCCATTGTTAGCAACTGTTAGCTATGGTGATGTGGCTATGATTGCCCTTTGCCTTTAATTTTTTTTATTAGGGATTTACGGATTAATTTACAGATTCCTTTGGAATCCATAAATCCAAGATGATATTTTTTAATGTCTTGCAGCTTTTGAGAATCCATCCATCCTCAACTCCTTTTGCCGTTTTGCACATGGGGTTGAGATGCTACTTCAGCATTGACAGTCATCTTGAGCCAAGGTTTACACCACCAGTTGGCTAAGCATGCCATGGTAGTTCATTCGTGCCACTCACACACACACACACACACACACACACACACACACACACACACACACACACACACACACACACACACACACACACTCACCTATGCCCAATTTAGAATGTCCAGTTCACCTGCTGTACATCTTCAGAATGTGGGAGGAAAACAGAGCACACGGAGGAAATTCATGTGAGCGCAGAGAGGACATGCAGACTCTGCACAGACGGCACCCCAGCCAAGAATCAAACTGGGGAACATCTTCCTGTGAGGTTAAAATGCTAACTGCTGAACCACCATGACCACCCAAGTTTGTGGATGGCATACAGAAATATCTGTGATTATCTAAGACTGTTTCTTATGTATTACTGCAAACTTATGTTGAGATTGCCATGCAGATTACTTTGGAATACTTAGCATTTTTAATGTGTGTGTGTGTGTGTTTTTTTTTTTGGGGGGGGGGGGGGGTTATCACTACAGTCAGTAACTTTCCTTAGTTGTCCATAACCTTACTGTACAGATTATGTTACTTTTCTAAACAAGTAGCAAGATTGTTGATTAGTGATCATCTTTCCATTTGATTGGTACTTTATTTGACAGCTATTTCTCATAATTACAGATTACTTGCAGATTTTCATACTGTGCCATCAGAGCTGCTGAACTCTGAGTTTCTTTGTCATACATTAGCATATTACAATGTTATCTGCAAGTTTCATTCTGATATCTGCGTAATGTGCCAGATTCAGCAAGCTTTATGGAATCAGGCCTGATATGTTTTTGTGTGTGTGTGTGTGTGTGTGTGTGTGTGTGTGTGTGTGTGTGTGTGTGTGTGTGTGTGTGTGTGTGTGTGTATGTATGTACACATATACATATTTAACTTTAAACTGAAAGTTCAGTTTGAAACAATATTGTTTGAATTATCTAAGCAGAATCAATGCATACTGAATTATAAATATTAAATATAAAAAAACAGTTTTAAGTGAGGTTTTAATAGCAAAGATTTTATCAGCCACACTTCTAAGACAAGAGCTCATGCAGCAAGTGAACTTCTGAGTCATTTGTGGCTCAGATGATTAATTTCTTTGTCTGTGAAATGTTTCCTGTATTATATTGGTCCAGGGATTGATTTTTAAGCCATCATTTAACAGTTATGTGGAAATTACATTATTAAACATGGGTTCTTATGCAATGATTTAAATAAAGTTTCACATCAATTTGAAGTTTTAGTTTAAGAAAGTCTTGGAAGATCAAGTGAATTAAAAATATATATAAAAAAATCAATTAAATCAAGTAACTGGATAAATGTAATAAAATAATATTCTCTCATTCTAGCTATAGCCTTGTAGTCATTGATACAGGAGCATATATCCATAGAAAGTTTATATTTTTCTTGTATACAAATTTATATTTATTTTTATTTATATTTTAGTTATATTAATATAAAGCAATAACAACAGAAATAATTATATTAACTTTAATTATGACCTGTTCACACAATTTATGCGACAACACTGATTGTTTTTCAGTTTTAGGCTAAGAACCTATCTACTCTGGGTAGTGTAATGGTAGTATGTTAAAGGCAGAAAGTCTGATTCCTAGCGAAGGATAGAAAGAGAAATAATTTTTTTTATGCCTGGGACAAGTTGCTAACTGCAGTTCATTACCACTTTACTAGTGTAGTCTCTACCTACATGATCTGAAATGTATTATGGGCATAGTTTTGTCTGTTTCAGTATTATTTGTTTATTCATTTAGTTGCCATAATTCATTTTACAAATTATGGCACTTTTTTTTTCCTAAGTATGTCTTAATTTGAGGGTTTCAAGAATGTTCCAAGAATGCATGCAGAGACTTTGTTTGCTGACATAAACTCAAAAAAAAAAAGATCATGTTGAACAGGTTACATAGACCGGAGTGAAGAAGAATTTTCAACAGCTCTTTTGTTTGGGTTCTTTAGAGAAAGGGCTAGCCCCAAAGAAAGCCAGGCAGACGCTTGTGAAAGATTCACCTGTTTCTGCTTCTTTAGGTGAAGATCCACTCATGTCAATTTCTGTAGGTAATGCGGCTCAGATAAATCTACCCTCTTTAAGTGAGTGCCAAGGTCAAAAATTAGATGAGTATTTGGAAGGTTTTATTTAAACCTTTAATCATTCAGGTAGATGCAGGTTATGCAAACTGATGTTGCAGAGTGGTTTATCTGTTGCAGCAGAAGATTATTTGGAGGTTAAGGACGTTAAAGAAGACCTTAACTGCAATTATCCCTCATTCTCTCAGTTAGCATTAGTGTATGTGTCAAGCAGTGAGACTACTGGGATCAGATGAATTAGGTTTGCAGAGTACAGTCCTTCTTAGATTCCCCCAAGACTAGTTTGTTGGAGTCTGCAATCACTGCACGCATTCCATCATCAGCGAAAGAAACTATATGGAAGGGGAATTATACTGACACTTTTGATTTAGTAGATGCAAGAGAAATCAGTTAACAATTTCATCAGCAGAAGTGATGCCAAGGTACAACACTTTTTTTTCAACAGATTCATGCTTTATTAACATGCGAGGCAACAATTGCTAGGCAATAACAGGAAGAGATAAGTAACAAAATTGTATTACCATGTTTAAGAGAGGAAAAAACAAGAAAGAAGGAGGTTAAAGAGAAGGTGAAGAAGCAAATACTAAAGGTTGAGAGAGCTGTGTATTTTGTCTGTACAAAGAATATTAATTTTGTATACAAACAAGCACAGTCAATGTAGCTATATGCATAGATTAGAGGTGTTGCTTTAGTTACACGCATTAACTATATATATTTTCACAGGAATTCAGTAGTATAACTAAAAAAGCTTATTCTGTAACCTTTTATGAAAATGACTCAGTGCTACTGTAGGACTAGAGAGAATGTTGTTGTGTCTTTCGGCTTTTCCCGGTTAGGGGTCACCACAGTGGAACTCCGGTCCGCTAATGATTGGCAGTAGATTTTTACATGCCGAGTTGCCGGCCCTGATGTACAACCTTCAACGAAGGTACGCCCATTCATGCATGTCTCCACACAGAAGAAGCTCTAGCTGAGAATCAAACAGGACAACGTCTTACTGTGAGGTGACAACGCTACTGCAGTACCACCACCGCAGTAGGACTATAGAGAATGCAATTCGATAATCCAAGTACAAACAGTTAATGTTAAGTGAATAAGTAGAAGAGGCAAGTTGATATACATGCCTTCAGTAACACATAGACTCAGATGGGGGAATAATTGAACTTATATTGCTGTACAGATCTTGAAAATCTCTTGCCACCATTTATGAAGTTGATATTGTTTATGTTGTATTGTAGGCTGAGAGTTAGGATTGCCATTGAGTTTAGAACTTGCACTACAGAGCCATTGCAGTAAGTTTCCCTAGCAAAGCTTGTATGGAGTATTCCAATCACTGGCTATCTATGCTCTCACCATTGCAGGTAGCTTGAACAGCCATTCTCTATATAAAGGGTCAAAAAGATTTAGTGTGCTGTCTGTTTGGTGAAGAAAGATGGACCATACTAAAGGAAGGTTGACATAAAGGAATTTATTCACAGCACTTCTGACAATTTCCCATAACTGCGTACATGTGGACATATCCAAAATGTATGGATTAGGTCTATCAGATCTCCTTAGCAACCAGGGCAAGACATCTGTGGGGCAGTGTAGTAGTGGGTTGTCATAGGACCTAGCCAGTTGTCTTCAACCTAGCAAGCCCTTCTACTACAGGTATGGACAACTAGAATTTTGAAAAAAAATGTTTCACAATCAAGTAATTAATTCTTTTGTGCAGTTTGGGTCTAATTTCTGTGCTACCTGATGAAATAAAGTTGAGGCATGAGAAATGTCAGCAGCCGTTATAAGTACCATCAACTTCAAATTTCTTTTTGCTTGATTCCTCTGCAGGCTAGTTGACTGTCTGAGTATTATGGGACTGAGTGTTGGTGAAGTTTATTGTGTAAGGGAGAATACTTTGTTGAATACCTAACACACAGGTACTTCCAAAAATCTTGCACAGGAAATTCCCAACATTGTTGTAAATATTGGAAAGATGTAAAAACTCTTTCTTGTTTACTATTTGGGTTAGTTCTGCCAACCAGTGATTTTTTTCTGTCCACCTCAATATACTTGCCGGTGTTCACCTACTTGCAGCATTGGGCAACCCAAAGATGGACAGCTGAACCGTATAAGGATGGGGGTGTGAGGCGTGAAAGGAGTGTTGCAGCTCTCTATTTTTGTGGAGTAAATACCATTGCTGAATAGCTTTAGGAAGCCCCTTAGTATATAATATTACTGCTCAAGCTGGTGCACAGTCCCATTGTAAGTTAAACAGATGTAAGGAGGTAAAGCAAGTATTGACAAGGCACCAGTCAGGTATGTCCAGCCCCAAGGGTTTTGGTGGGAGTCTAAATAATCATGTTTTAAATCTTTTCCTTTGGTTATTTTGGATAAAATAATGTATAATCTTTTCCTTTGGTTATTTCAGATAAAAGAACGTATAAAGGTACATATCCTCTGATGCCACAAGTTACTATCAATACCTGCTAAGTGCCAAGTAAAGGTGAAGAGTAGATAGTGTTTTAATTAGAGCAAATTCATCCCAAGTAATTGGAGATGAAGCCTGCCTGCACCAAGAATGTGCCCACATGAAACATTTTTCTCAGAGGGGTTTAAAGTTATAATTTGCCATTTAGATGGGATCTGGATAGATAATGATCCCCAGGTATTTTGGTGGGATATTACACCATTTGAAAGGAAATTGATCTGAACCGTTGCAATATTTTAGTGGTGCTGGGTTAACTGTACAGGCTTTTGAATTTAGTAGGCTGAGTTTAAGCTCAGTTAAGATTTAAAACTGGTCAAGGATTTTGATAATAACTGGTCCATCTTTTTTAGGGTTTTGTGTAAGAATTACACAATCATCAATAAAGAATAGTACATTCATCTGCAGACTTAGTAATTCCCAATCCTCTATCATTCAAGGTTTATTGAGAAGTCTATTGTGGGGGTTTTGGGCTAATAGGAATAGGTAGGGAGCAAGGGGCATCCTTGATGTGTGTATCTCTTCAGGGAGAAGGACCGGGAATGTATATTATTAATCAATACTATTACTATAGGAGCCTCATATAGAGCTAGGATTGCCTTGATAAGACAGTCTAGAAAACTAACGTAGGATAAAACTTCCCATAAGTATGTCTATTGGAGAGCATCAAAAGTTTTTTTTTTCAAAATCCAATAACAGGGCTACTACCAACTCTGGGACTGACTGAAGACCTTGAATATAAAAGCTAAGTGACCTAACATGATCACAACGGGATCTGCCATTAATAAATTCTGTTTGAGTAGTGTGTATGATATTGGGGATAATGGGCTTAGATCATAGTACGGCATTCAATAGCGATATGCATCTAACGTGTTCTACTCATGTAGGGTCTTTGGTTCTGGGAGAACTGGGATCAATGAGATTGAAGAGGAAGGATTGAGCTTACCTTCTCTTTGAAAAAAAAAATGGAATAAAGTTTTCAAGGGAGAGGATAGTTGGGACTCAAGAAGTTTATAAAGTTCACCAGGCATACCATCTGGTTCTGCTACTTTTCCTGATGGGGGACTGTTGGATGGCTGTCTGGATTTCAGTTATAGA
The DNA here is from genome assembly GCF_019279795.1 of Protopterus annectens. NCBI lineage: Eukaryota > Metazoa > Chordata > Ceratodontiformes > Protopteridae > Protopterus > Protopterus annectens. Next base: position 681,987,221 of record NC_056744.1, on the reverse strand, counting down.
AAAATCAGAGTTTAGTTCGTATTAGGACTCCATCGGTATGGTTGACAGGCCTACTTCAGATATGAAAGCTTTAATTTATTCATGTTTATTAGACACACCCTCTTGTTAATTTATATATAGTAAGAGGATGAAAGTTACATAGTGGGCCATGATAGAGTCTCTATCAGTGAGGTGCCTTCTGGAGTTAGGGCCCATTATTGTTGAAATGTGGCTTTGCTACTTCCTCTGTTTAGCTAAGTCAGCTATTGATTTTGGAGAATAATTACCAGCTGCTCAAGTTATTGTTCTAAGTCTCTGAATGTGCAGTTGTTCCAGCTCTTGCATAGCCGATTTAGCTTTGTGTGTAAAGTTATGTATTCCCTGATGTTTTGAGCATCCTTAAATCTAGTAAGTTTCTATTGGTAAAAAAGCTTGTTGTAGTTAAGGTTTTAGGTTCTCTTTTTTGCTGCCTTTATTGGATAGGAATTTGGATTTAGCAGCTGTACAAATGGATTCAACCTCCAGTTTAAGTGATTTCCACCAAATTTCTATGTGGAAGGAAACTAAGGGATTGCAGGACAGGTATTTATTAACATTGGTTACTATAAAGTTACTTAAATTTGATCTTGAAGCATGAAAGGGACCATTTTCCAAATTTGTCTCATCTCTGTTTCAAGAAAAAAGTACAGGAAATTGCTGTATGGTCCCTAGACAGAGCTTGTATCAGCGCAGAGGTTTTAACATATACCACTAGATCTTTGAAGGCTAGCCAATAGTCTAATATACTAGCTTGTAGCATTTGGCACGGCAATAAAAGAGGAGACTTCTTTGCCTGAGTGTAGTAATCACCATATGTCCACTAAGGAGAGATGGTCGATAAAAGTAGTAAGAGTTGACTGTTTCAAATTGTCTCTCAACCTGAGGGGTGGTACAGTCTTGTATTGAGTTTAGTGTGACATTAAAGTCACCACCTATTATTATCCTAGAATTAAAGTGTGTCCTATTTTCTACTGAGCTATAGAATGCCCTGAGGAAGAAGGGGCAATCTTTGTTAAAACCTTTTAAACTATCAATCATTAGAAGCACCTGCTTTGTGTCCACAGTTATCCATATCCCCCCACCTTCATCTAATTTTTTTTGTTTTGTTTTGTTTTAGTGTCGTCCATTGTAGCATATTTTGACCAATATTACTATGCCAGCCTTAACTTTTGTATGTAAGTTGTGGTTGACAATGTAGTTTGAGAAGCTGTTAAGGAGTCAGGTATGTTGCTAAGCTACCCTGCATTCCTGCAACAACACAATATCAAAGTGCAACTTTTTAACCATTGTGCAGTCAAAGTATGTTTAACCTTAGAGTTTAAACCATGGGCATTAACAGAGACACAATGTATCTCTGATATTGTAAAAACACACTTTGTTGGTCCCAAACAGCATAAGTTGAGACCTGAGAGGAAAAAATGTTAATTAAACAGTTAACGTTTATTAAAAGAAAAGAGAAAGAACAACAGTAGATATGATAACAAAAAATGGGTCTATATTAGAAAATCAAAGTTTCAGAACTTTGAATGTCCTAATATCGACCCCTAGAAACTGAAAACTGATAACATTGAAAATTCAGAACAGCAAATTTTTTCCTAGGGAAGAAATTTGCTGTTCCAAAACACATACACACAACACAAACACACCAAACAAACAGCAATCCACACACATACACCTAAAATCTTACATCTAACCCTACACTAAACTGTACATACACCATTATCTACCCACTTACCTTAACCTAAACCCTAACCCTAAGGTCCGTCACTATCGCACACACACCTCACCTGTGCTCTAACTCACCTACCACACCCTAACCCTCACGTCCACACATTCGCACACTTACCTGACCTGCGCCCTAACCGTAACTCACCTAACCCACCCTAACCCTCATGTCCACACAATCGCACACTTACCTGAACCCGACCCGTAACTTTCCACCACAGTGCTGAAAATAGCGAAGCGACAGGAACGGACAACCAAATTCTTTCCCTAGGAAAGAATTCGGTTTTCTGAAACTTTGCTATTTTCAGCTTTCGCTTATTAGGGATCAATATTAGAACATTCGAAGTTCTGAAACTTTGATGTTCTAATATAGACCCCAAAACACTGGACTAACTCTAAATGGGGTGATGTTTTGGCCCTATATGAATCCTTCTAAGAAAGTTAAACCAAGGAAAAATATCACTCCAATCCCTCCAGTCAAGAGGAGAAAAAGTTCAAAACATAATGGCTCAAGTTCAATTAAAGCAAAATAGTTGAAGTAGCCAGAACCATATTCTTGGGGAGAAAGAATACATCACTTTTAAGTGCCAGTAATTGGTGATAATTCAGACAGAGGGTCTGACATTACCATTTTGTTATCCTTAATTTTAGAAATATATCTGGCCATTCCTTTCAATTTGCTTCTTTCTATTGTACTAGTATCAAGGGAAAGAAGGGAGTTTTCATGCAAATCTAACACTTCAACAGCTTCTGCCCAGTCCGCAGTCCATAAGTATCATCATGATTATCTTGTAGCAAGTGAAATCTGTTAGAGGAGGAAAGTAAGTGTCCTTTAAAAAGCAAACTGACCACTAGCTTGTTTGAAAGCTTTCTATTTCATTGACTTGGCTTTGTGATTGCAGAGACTGTGGTAATGGGGTATTACCAGTTAATTATTGCGAAAGACCTTCATCCATTGCCACTGCTGCATGTTTACCAGGCCCCACTGAGGTACATACCTGATTTGTCAAGGAAAAATTATTACTTTCAACTGAGAGTTTATTATTGTCAGTGTTCATAGCATCATTAATAGTAGTTATAGCCATACTGGGTACAGATACTTCTAAGAGATGTTTCTGTAAAAATAGTTGGGCTACTTCAGGGTCTTCAAATGAGTGTGATTTTTTTCTGCAGTTTAATTACTAAAGTGGAAAGGTTCTTAAAATGTGTTGGTATGTCATTTTTATATCAAAAACTTCTTGTATATGAAAATTCTTTTTGGTTTGAGAGCCATCATCAGCAAAAGGTCACACCCTGTGCCCAATAATAAAAAGGGTTTACCTTCTTTTGTAACTTTTAGAATTTTAGCCTTTACCATGGCATGTAGCTAAGGAACTTTGTCATAGTAGTGTGCCTTCCAATCCATGGTTGCTGGACCCTGTGTGCTTTCCCTATTAATAAAGGTTGTGTTGGAGTAGAATGTCAAGTGCTTTACTTTGCTGAATTTCCTAAAAGTTGCATATGCCATCACCTTCCACCCCTTCTGTTAACCCTGCTAACATTAAGTTATTATGTTTGGAGTGATTTTCCAAATTGTCCACTTTGTCCCAGATTGTTTGCAGGCCAGGTCTGAGTTCATCTAGGCATCAATGATGCTGTTGCATCTAGTCTGCATGCTGTCTCAAAGTACTTTCCTTAAGCTGTATGGATGATTTATATTAACCCAACAATGTCCTGTGGTTTGTCAGTTCATCCTTTAAGTTGGAAGTATCATTTAGTACCCTTATAACCAGATCAATAAGTTGGTGTGATTTTGCTTTGAAGTTCAATGCAGGTGTTTGTGATGGGCCCACCATGTTCATTCTATGCACCATTGCTGCTTCACCCAGGTTTTAGGCCAAATTAAAGAGAATGTGGACAGTAAAATACATTTTTCAGTACTGCTTGCATTAGAATAGGTTTACAATCCCTTCGGGTTTACTTCAGCATTGCTGAGCCTTATTAAAAGAGATTTTAAAACGTCCAAATGGTTTGGACTTGAACTCTGGTTTATATTCTGACTTGGTTAACCTGTTTGACAGTTATGGACTTGAACTTGCTGAACTGTAAATGAAGGGCAATCGGTTTAAGATCAATTCTTTAATTCAGGAACTTACAGTGATAGATGAAAATCTGAAAAAAGATTTGCTATTCAACTTTAATGTTTCGAAATAACAAGATGTTTTTGTTAAGGATGACAAATATGTGGATATTGTTGTGCAGAGGAAACTCAAAAATAAGATAAGGATGCCAGGGAATATGAGAAGGATATGGCTTATCCATGTCCAATTAAATCTAACTATTCACCACCTAATAATTCAGCAGGCATAGTGTATGAAGATATGTTTAATGTTAATTCTGGTAATGCTAATGGTTATAGTTTCAACAATTAAATCATTGTTAATTGGGATACTTTTTTAGCTTTGGACGAACTCCCACCCCTGAGAAGATTGGAGAGACTTTCTCCTCATAGTGTTGGAAATTCTCAGGAAGTGAGATCCCCCTAGTACAAGAGGTACAAATTCAGGAACCAGAAAGGGTCCAGAGGATGGGGGGAAAGGAGGGGATTTCAGAACTAACAAAAGCTGTTCCCAAATTAATAGTAACTCGATGACATAGCACATACATTATAAGATTACAACATTTTCAACTATAGTGGGATGGTTATTTCTGAGCTATACTTTGATTTATTTAAAAAAGGGGTTTACTCTTGTTCCCCACTGTGGAGGTGATGTCATGGATGTTCTTTTAGATTTAAAGTTTTCTGTGAGGAAATTTAATTTAACTCACATGTTCTGTGAAAATTATTCATTTAATTCCATAGCTGAAAGAGATTTACTTATTCCTACTACATACAGCCCACATTTACACATGGCTTTGATTGTTTACAAAAAAACTTGTGAGAATGAAATACATGAAATGTTTAATCATCCACCGAGTAAGTTTTTTTTTAATTTAAAGAAATGTGAGTTTAATTTGTTTGGGAATCTTTCCCAGGAAAGATCTGTTAGAATTATGAAACTGGATAAAGGTGAGGGAACAGTAGTTATGGATAATGTTATTTATTCAGGAAAAATGTTGAATTTACTACATAATAATAGAAAATATCATGTTGTTTCCCTGAATGAGATACATATAGCCTATTAAAGGATAGATGTATATCTACACAAGGCCTTTATGCAAGATACGTTGTCATTGAAAAAATACAATTTTATGTATATGGCCAAGTCTAGATTTCCTTCTATCTTTGGTATTCCTAAGATGCACAAAGACATCTATAACCCTCCACTTAGACCCATTGTTTCAGCTCATGGATCAAAAACCCACCCAGTTGCTGTGTTCTTAGACAAAATGTTGAAATGTTTTTAGATTTTTTTTTCCCATGTATTAAAACATTTGCGGAACTTCCTGAGAAACATTACAAGTGACAGTTGTTGACGTCATACATGTTTTTGGAAGTATCCCACATGACGTTGGACTTGTATGGTTTAGGGAGACCCTTCTGTTCTGTGATTTTGTGGACCAGAGAAAGGATAACCTAATGGTAGACTTGATGGAAATAGTACTGAACAAAAATTTTCTGTACTTTGAAGGAGAATATTTTAAACAACTGAAAGGTGTGGCTATGGGGGCAGATTGTGCCCCCATTTTTGCCAGCATGGTAATCTGGAATTGGGAAAATGAATTTGTTTTTGCTTGTAATTTGTCTGAATGTTGGAATAGTTATTTTAGATTTTGGATGGTATTTGCATTTTTGGATAGATACAAAGGAAAACTTTTAAGCTTTTTTGAATTTATTAATAACGCCATAGAATTTTTGAAGTTTAATTACACCATTTCCTTGGAGCAGATGAACTACTTGGATGTAACTATTTTTAAGTCTAATAACGATTTTACGTCCAACATTTACAGGAAGCCCACATTTTCCAGCTCTTATTTATATTACCACGACTGTCATCCTAGTAAATGGCAGTGGCGGCTCGTGATATTGGACTGCAGGACTGCAGCCCCACTCCCCCAGCTGTAAACCATATCCCCAACTGTAACCAAAAGTCCCGGAATGATGCTTGGGAAAACTTGAATCTGGACTGCTGTTTAACCAGTCTGGATTCAGAAAGAAGGCAGCAGGCTACAGATGCCTCAGACTGGAAGAGGACGAATGAGCAGAGCAGTGCATGCATGGGTGGCATTGTGGCACCGACAAACAATAGCTGCCACTCTTGTTTGAATGGAAGTTTATTTCAGGAAACTTGACATTTTGGGGATTTATTTTGGCTAATTTATTGACCGGGAAACACGAGTGGAGCTGCAGACAAACAGGACCCTGATGTCAGCACCAGGAAACTTGACATTTTGGTCTGTGAATGAAGGCATACATTTACTCAGGTGCACATGGAAGATTTATTCATTCTAACGTATTATTCCACCGCTGAGCTGTTCATATATTCATTCAGTATGAACACTGTCACATTCAGTGCTCCCATGGCTTTTTAACATTTCTCTGTTGACATAATAAAATTGACAAATATTCTTTTGTTTTCACACTCTGCTGACACTTGATGCCTGCTTTATGGTATTGTCCAAAATAGCTTTTAACATTTCCCTGTTGAGCTGCACAAAATGACTTGTCTTACTGTTTCTGGCACATACATGGAGACTGACTTACACCAGAGCATCACTTATGAAGGTTATGGGTTGTTTCACATCAGAAGGGCCTAATGTAATAATGGGTATTCACCATTCAAATTAGAAGTACAGTTTAATGCACAACTCTGCCATTTTACCAGCAAACTTTGTAAATATTTTGAAGCTTTAGCCTCCCCTATGTCTGTCTTCCTCTTTCTCTCTCTCTTTTACTACCGTACTCACTCCTGCTGTAATTCACTGAATTTTTTTTGAAAAGTTGCTTTAAACTCCTTTCTGGCAGGAGCAGAAAGAATATTTGTATGGCTTTTACAGAATATATCTGAATCTAGTTTAGACTAGTTTCTTTTCTTATGAATTTTGGTCCAGCCAAAATAAGTTTTAAAATTGAGTTCTTTAAATAGTTACATGAATGTGTTCAATTTAAGAGAAGTTACTGAATCTCTCTTTTTAATGCTGTATGGATATGAACTTAATATTTATAGGTTTGTTGGCTGCTAGGCAAGACAGTGGGTGCTAAGCTTTTATTTTTATATAGTGCAGTCTTAATGTGCATTTACAACATTGTGTGCTGCACAACATCAGTAAACTGCTCTGGTTGCATCCTTAACTGCCCAGATTTTTGCAAAATTTCCAGATTTTTGCCTAATACATTGGGTGTGTTCCTCTTAAATTTGTGTTTTCTAGCAGATCATTCAGGACTGAAGTCACTAAATAATGACAGACATTTGAGTTTTAGACTTCATATCCTTCAGATAATGCATGCAAACACAAAACCTGTTATTTTAGCAACTTTCTAAGATCAGAAGACCAATAATTAAAATGTGTCCCTATTTTTGGCCCTTTGTCCCACCATTATTTTTAGCTTTGTCCAGATTAATTTTGTTAAGAGGTTGACAGGAATGAAAGGATCAAACCCAAGTTCTTGAGCATCTGTTGAACAGGATTATTACCTTTAATTATACAGTAGTCTTTTTTAGTAACATACAGCTCTACATTGCCACTTTAGCTGTTGTCCTTCAGTATGGTGAACCTTTTTTCTACCAAGTAATCCATTGGAATATTTCAATCTTGTATGTTATACAGACTGTTTCTTGTTAAAAAAATGCTCAATTCCTAAAACTAAAAACAGAAGTGCTTACTATTAGAGCAGTGTGTGCAAGTGTGAAATGCAAGTGCCTCTTGAGAAGCATTGCTTGAGAGTGTCAGGACTATCTGGGTGTACCTCACCCCATTCCCTGTCTTGAGAGCCCACCTGCATTGGCATTGCTACTCGCACTGTGGTGCTGCACTGACACATCATCTGCTTGCAACCCCAGACTCCATCTTAGCAACTTGGCATGTTGCTGACTGGTTCTGTTTAACCATGTTAGAGAGTTGTGATCTGTCATCACTGTGAATTTTTTTTTCCATACAGATAAGGCTGAAGATTTTGTAGTGCCCACACTATGGCTAGACATTCCTTTTCTACCACTGCATAGCATTCCTCCCTGGGTTGGAGCCTATGACTGAGATAAACCACTGGGTGCTCTTCTCCCTCTGAAGAAATCTGGCTAAGTACAACCCCCACCCCATAGTCTGAAGCATCCACCTGCACAACAAATTATTTTCTATAGTCTGGACTGGCTAACACAGGGGGTCCTCCAAAAGCTTCCTTAAGCTTCTGAAATGCCTGCTCACATGCTGGGATCCACACTACCTTATCTGGCCTGTTCTTTCTTGTCAGGTCTGTGAGGGGAGCAGCTATGGTACTATAATTGGGAACAAACTTTCTGTAGTAGTCTGCTGTCCCTAAGAATGCCCTCACCTGCTTTTTGGTAACAGGTGCAGGCCATGCCTGAATGGCTTCCACTTTGGCAGGTTCTGGCCTTATCTTACCACTCTCCACTCTATGTCCTAGTTAGGAGACCTCTGCCATACCCACCTGACAGTTGCTCGGCTTAACGGTCAACCCTGCCCTCTGTAGTCTGCCCAGCACCTCCCTTACATGCTGAAGGTGATCTTGCCAGGAATGACTGTAGATAGCAATATCATCCATGTAAGCAAGGGCAAACCCTCCCGGTCCTGCTAAGATGTGATCTACCAGCCTCTGGAAAGTCGCTGTGGCATTTTTCATCCGAAAAGGCATCTTTGTGAACTCATACAAGCCAAAAGGAGTCACAAAGGCTGACTTCTCTCTAGCACTGGGAGTCAAAGGCACCTGCCAGCAACCCTTGGTAAGATCAATGGTTGTGAGATACTTAGCCCCACCCAGCTGCTCTAGGGCTTCATCTGTCCTAGGCATGATGTAAGCATCTGCCTCTGTGTGACTATTTAATTTCCTGTAATCCAAACAGAACCTGGTGCTGCCATCCTTCTTTGGCACCAGTACCACTGGGGAGGCCCATGGACTGTTGGACTCCTGAATCACCCCTAGTTCCAACATCTCCTGTACCTCTTCCCTCAGAGTCTGTTTGACTCTCTCAGGCACCCTATAGGGGGCCTGCCTGATAGGCCTTTGGGGTCCTGTATCCACCTGGTGCTGCACCAGGTGGGTGCTCCCTGGTTTCTCGGTAAACATGCCCCCAAACTTCTGCAACATTGCTCAGATTTCTCAAACCTGGGTAGGAGATAGCTGCTGGGACATTGCTACCCCTTCCACCAAGGGGTCAGCCCGAGCCTCACTGAGGAGATCAGTCACAAGATCTCTCTCAGACTCCTCCTGCAATCCACTGCAAATGCTCAACACAAGGGTCTCCCTATCACGGTAAGGTTTCAACAGGTTAACATGGTACAGTTTGTGCCCCTGCCTTCTGCCTAGCAGTTCCACCATGTAGTTAACATCACTTACCTTTCTTACAACCTTGTAGGGTCCCTCCCAAGCTGCTTGCAACTTGTTGTGCCTGACAGGAATGAGAAACATCACCTGCTGCCCTATAGCATACACTCTAGCTCAAGCATTCCTGTCATACCACACCTTTTTCTGTTGTTTGGCTTCTGCCAAGTTTTCCTAGGCCAGGCCCATGAGTTCTCTCAGCCTTGTCCTGAGGTTCAGGACATATGCCATAACAGACTCCTTGTGAGACTCACACGCACCTTCCCACTCATCTCAAATTAAATCTAGAGGTCCCCTCACCCTATGCCCATACACCAACTCAAAGGGTGAAAAACCTGTGGATTCCTGAGGAACCTCTCTGTAAGCAAACAACAGATGGGGCAAATATCTGTCCCACTCCCTCTTAAACTGATCTGCAAATGCCCGTAGCATGGACTTGATTGTAGAGTTTAACCTCTCAACAAGACCATTAGTCTGGAGATGGTAGGGGGTGGTCTTCATGTGCTTCATCCCCCAGGACTTCCACAGACAAGCCAGCAGGTCTGACATAAAATTGGCACCTCTGTCAGACAGTATTTCCTTTGGGAAACCTACCCTGCTGAAAATCTCTAGCAAAGCATTTGCCACCTTCTCGGCCTAAATGGAGGACAAAGCCACTGCCTCAGGGTATCGTGTAGCATAATCTACAATCACTAGGATATACTTTTTCCCTGTGGAAGTTGGGGTACTCGAACCCACAATATCCATAGCTACCCTCTGAAATGGCTCCTCAATCACAGGCCAAGTCATCAAAGGAGCTCTTACCTTCTCTCTTGCTTTGCCTACCTTTTGGCACTGCTCATAGGTCCTGCAGTACCCTGTTACATCTCTGGAAATTCCAGGCCAATAGAAGTTTTGCATAATATGCCTCTTTGTATGTTTTATGCCCATATGACCTGCAAAGGGAATATTATGGGCTATGGCTAGAAGCGCCAGATGGTAAGCTCTAGGCACTACCAACTGCTGTACTCTCTCACCTTCTAGCCCTCCCTCAGGGGTCCACTATCTGTACAGTAACCCTTTGTTCCAGTATACAGATTCCCCCTTTCCTTGAGAATCAAGTGTCCCCCTAGCTACCTACCTACCTCAGGCCTTGCAATGTAGGGTCTGAGAGCTGAGCCTGTCTCAGCTCTCTCCTTGTAACCCTTCCCAGCTCCCCTTCCACAGAAAGACTGGCATTCTCTGACAGCGGTGCCTCACTGTCAGCCTGGGTACTACTACTCTACTCTACCTTTGCATTTACGCTGTCCAAGGGAACATCAGTACCCACAAGCAGCTGTGGCTCACATTCAGTCTCACTGCTACAGCGTAGCTCACTCCCTGAAGTAACCACCTAAGCAGTCCTGGCTGCAAGTATGCAGTTTATCTGGGTTGCCGCCAGGCTACCAGACCCACATGCTTGTCTCCTAGCCTCACTGCATGTAACTGCATAAGTACATAGTACTGCCTCATCCAAATCCTTCCCTTTCAGGACATCTGCAGGATGGTAGTTCTATATTCCTGTTGTCTCAAGACAACCCACTGTTGGCATTTTGTCTTTCCCACTTACTGGCTCATTCATCTTTTGTTCCCCACCTTGCCTCCATGGACACCTGTATGCCACATGGGTCCACTGGTTGCATTCAAAACATTCAACCCTAGCTCCTGGATGTACACCTGGACTAGTGGCTTCCCCTGCTACTGGCGGATTCTGTTGGGGCAGTCTGTGCTGCCCACCCTGGGTTCCTTTTGTCCCATGAGCAGTACTGGGGTCCCTTTACTGTGCAGGGCTGCCCTGTTTGCTAGGTATAGGTCTCCCTTCTTCCCCAACTCCTCTTAAGTAGCACACTGTCTATCAGCTAACCAGATCCTCATGTCCTCAGGCAAAGTGCTAAGGACTTGCTCCGTTACCAAAAGGTCTGCCAGCCCTTTAAAAGTGGTGACCTGACATCCACTCACCCAGCTATGAAAATAAGTGCTCAGTTCAGCAACATATTTATATACATTTTCATCTGCCTTTCGTCTATGCTCAAGAAACTTTTTCCTATACATTTCAGGCGTTAGCTTAAAACATTTCAAGTGTCTTTTTATAGCAGTATAATCAAAACAGTCAGTGTCATGCATTTTTGCTAAAAATGTTACAGCTTTACCATGGAGTAAGGGGGTCAGAAACCGTACCCAGAGCCCTTGGTCAACTTCATACTGTTTACATACCCGCTCAAACATATGAATGAAGCTATCAAAATTATTCCCCTCTTTAAACTGTGGAAGAAATTTACTGACCGTTTGTGCTTCTGGGGTCCGGTTACTCCCTTCCCCATTATCTCCATGACTCTGGCGAAGAGTCAGCATTTCCCTTTCATGCCTCCTCTGCCATCCATTTTCCTCAGCTTGCCATTTTCTCAGCTGCATCTAGTTCCATACGCCTGGCCTCCAGCTCAAGTCTCTTTAGCTCCAGCTGGATTTTTAAGTCCACTGCAGAAAGGTTAAGTTGTCCGTTGTCTGAGGATATTGTATCTCCACTGTCAGTCTGATTGTACTCCAGGCTGGTGTTTTCTAATGCAGCTGTAACCAAGGCTGCAATCAGGTCTGACTTAGTCAGGTTTCCATGCACCAGTCCCCAGCCTGACACATCTCCGCCAGCTGGCTCCTTGTCAGCTTTCCATACTCCTCTGCTGACATGCTGCTTGCTCACCCTGACTATCATTAAGCTAACAAAAGAAAGAAAACAATTGTGATCCTAACTCTGAGCATATACTGCATGGCTGTTTAAGAGTACAAAACAGTTTTAGAGATCACTGTACATAAGCTACAGGAATTTGCTCTACCCACACCACTACAAGCCAATTAGTGTTTGCCAAGTATCAATATGTGATGCGGATCCCACCACATCAAACCAATATGTGATAGGATATCCCAACCACTGCCACCAATATGTGATGATCGTGCCCTGGCCCAGCAATCAAGGAGCCTCAATCCTCACCACTAGCACCAGGGAATTTGTCTCCTAGAATAGGAATGGATCACTAATACACACAGTAAATTACAATTTTCCTTAAGTGCACACAGAGATCACAGTCAGTCTGGGGCTGGTTTCTCCCTTGCTCACCAGGTCCCCAATAAAATTCCCCACTGGCACAGCTATAGGGTCCAGATCTCAGCTTAACTGGCTAGCTAACCTCCATACCCTCTCAGTCCAACCAGTGCTTTGTGTCCCTGCCCAGGTAGCTGACACACACCCACACATTGAGATAAGTATTTATACAATTTCACAGACACTCCTGGGAAAAGCTGACACAGATTCTCCAGCTGTGCTTCTTTTCCCAGACTATACGGTAGTAATTACTGCCATCACCAGCTTAATATAATCATCAGCTACTAAAAGGCCCTTAACTTTAATCTTAAAACAATGGGCAGGAAAGCTTCATCCAGACCCACTGGAGCCGACTTGTAAACATCAAAGAGATTCATAAGATCTTTTTAGCTTCAAAAGACACATTTGAAATGCTTAGCTTGGTTTTCCTTACAGCAGATGGCAATGTTGCAGCAATCTTGAAGTTCACATTTTACAGTGTTTTCTTTCATTTAAAAACACAAGCCTGTATTTTACATTTTTATATACAGTTGATAGAATTATGTATCAAATTATATTTGACTAGGCTGGCAGCCTTCACCCATCTTCCTCCAATCTTCACAGAGTGGATTTTACAAGGAGCTAAGATCTTCAGGGGAAGAGAAGTTTAGTGCTGCTTATGGTGTGTCTACTTGTGTTATTAATAGCACAACGGGTAGTGTACTTACTTTCAATGTAGAAGGCTGTGGGTTCTATTCACAAAGTATATAGATGCATTGTTGATACTGTACTGTGTTGCAGTTTTTAAGGGGGTGGATGCTGCAGTCCTGAGAATGTCCTTTTTGGCAGAGACACCTAGTAATCATCAACGTGTTATCAGTTTGCTATCCATTCTCTATTGCAATATTACTAGCTTAGCATTTTTTATATAACATGGGTAATTTATTCCTCATGGGCAACAGGCACTTTATTTGTAGATGAAACAATGAAATATAAAGTTGTTTTCTAGCAGCAACCTCTTAATTAGTTACAGATCTATTTAATGTGGAATTATTTAGATAGCTATTACTTCTGCAGAGATTGTGCATATTTACTGATACTGGTGGATTGTACAAGTTTGAGTAGACTTTTATGATGGAAATGTTCTGAATTGGGCAGTTTTGTCATTATTCATGAATGCATTTTGTTTCATTGTTTACTGGAAAAATGTTCAAAACAATAAATTTAAAATCCCTTCTAACACATATACTGTATTATACAAGGAATATAATTTAATACAATCAGGAAGGTGCATCAAAGAATACATGTATGTTTCGTGTGCAAGGGGTCTATGATTTGAAAACAGCCCATAGTTAATCTTTATCTGCCACAGGCCAGATGTATTTTCTTTGAATGTGGGTTTCAATGCTGTTTCAATGAATGTGAGTTTCAAGGGCAGAAAAGTTTTAATGCTAAGTCTAGTTTCATTGAGAGACTGGATTGCTTTGTTTAGCAGATGTCTATTAGTGTTTGTGCTGTAAATGTAAAATAAAGATTTTAAATGAAACCAAATCATTGCTGAAGTAAAGTAGTATGCACATTACATTGTTTATGGTAAATGGGGTGAAATAGCCAAGTAATGGGACATTGGAATGGCTGCAGGGGGTAGCCCCATTTGACCATGATTTTGTGGGGGGGGGGTGGCGGCAAACCTCAAAAACAGCCCTGGCTGAACTATACCTCCCCCTGTCCAGATTTTCACAGAATTAATAGATTTTAGCTTTTTATTTTTGGTCATTCCTCATAAAATTTGTGGTTTTCTGGCAAATCATTTAGGAATTAAGTCACTAAATAATGACAGATATTGAGTTTCAAGCTTCATTCCCTTCAGACAAATGCATGCTAAAGCAAGATCTGTTAATGCTGTCAACTAAGTTTATGCAAGAACAATTTTTAGTAATGTCTCTATATTCCCCCAATATATTTGGCCTTGTCCAGATTTCCTGCATTAAGAGGTTGAGAGGCATGCACAAATAAATTACTTTATAGAGTTAGGTATATCCACACCACTCAACTGTCCCCAGCTTTGGCTCAAAATGTTGCTCTCCCCCTAAGAATCCCTCTGCAAAATGGCAATTTTGGAAGAAAATGTGGAGGGTTTACAACTGATAAATAATTGTAATGATCAGAGTTATAGATTACTTTTATTTCAGAAATGCATGCAGATTCTCTTATTTTGTCAGCTGCTCAACTTAACAGTACTAATATTAAAATAGTGTCCCTTCTTTGACAGGTTCCCAGCTGTATTGTGTGTCTATTTCATATTTTTGCATTACATTTTTGGTAATTTTTTCATAAAATTGTGGTTTTCTGGCAAATTAGTGGCAAATCATTAACGATTTAAGTTAGAAAATAATGACAGACATTTGAGTTTCAGATTGCATACCCTTCCGAAAATGCATACTAATGCAAGACCTACTGTTCTATTATCTTTCTACATTTATAAGAGCAATATTTAAAAATTGTCCTTATTTTTGGGACTTTGTCCCACTTCTATTCATGGCTTTGTCCAAATTTCTTGCTCTGAGGTTAACAGGTATGAAAAATGTGCAAGGGCCATCACAATCAGCCAGAGACAGTTCAAATTGTGATGTATATTTTGCACCCCACTCCTCCATGTAGTGACTCTGGATGTGCCCAAGCAAGGTAAGGAGCAGTTATGCAGTGTAAGTGTGAAGAGTATCCCCCCATCCAAGGTAAACACAAGTACTGCAGTGGCTTTTCATCTGTCTTTGATTTTGCAGAATGTTCTGGCTTTTTGTCATATTTTATACTGTTGATTTATGCTTATTATTTAGAAAATGCATGTTGTTGCAGTGTCTGCTGCTTTGTGTTTATGTAGCAATGCTTTAATGACCATCAAGTAAGCTTGTCTGGGACTGTAAGATGTAAATAAGCTTTAATAAGCATACTGTTAAAGAATTAACAACATTGAAAGCCTTTTGTTGCTGCCATACAGAGAATATTTACATAACTAGATAACATATAAGCCTTGGGTATTGAAATGTATATAACTGTATTTGTAATAAAGGACAGGATTACAGTATTTTCAGAAGGTCATTACATTTGCTGGAGACTTGCAGTCATCTTTGCAGGCTTTAACTGTAAACTAAACAAAATGCCAATCTATCATGTGTGGTCCATAACCTGTGCAGTAATCCTTTAAGCAATTTATCTTGAGCTTGTTTCTTGTTTGTTGTTCATTTTTTTACTTTGATC
This sequence comes from Protopterus annectens, assembly GCF_019279795.1. Lineage (NCBI taxonomy): Eukaryota > Metazoa > Chordata > Ceratodontiformes > Protopteridae > Protopterus > Protopterus annectens. Next base: position 681,971,652 of record NC_056744.1, on the reverse strand, counting down.
ACATTTTCCCCATGAAACAAGTAGATAGTTGTTATCAGACAGCAGGTCTTTTTTGGATAAGAAACATTTTTACAAGTGGGGGTATCACAGAGATTGCTACTTTTAGCATGTTACTTGGTACTTTTATAAAGCTGAATATAAATTCTAATTAGAAATGCAGTGCAAGGAGAAGTGGTTTGAGTTGTGTGCTGCTTGTTTTTTTATACTTGATTTTGACTGGTATTCCAGTAATGTATTTAAAAAGTAATTTATTTTTTCAGGCCTCACAACCTTTTTGTTTCCACCTAAATATGAAGTAACCTGTCATGTAGCCAATGCATTGAAATATTTTTTTTCTTCTACACATCATTTTTTCTTGATTGGACTCTCATAATGATAGTTTGGCACCCAGGGCAGTGTATTTAATTAATGTCCCAGTTTTTGAGGTTTTGAGCATAGCTCTGCCCCTGTCTAGTTTGTCACACCCCTTCCTGTTACCCCCACCCATTCAACTGTCTCCTACTTTGATTTGAAGTCACCAGTCGGCACTGGTAAATTGAAACAAAACTTGGTTAGGAGCCAAACAATAACAATATCCTAAATGGTCTCTGACAATATACTCTTTGAAAAGGAACTGCACACTGTATGATGTTTAAACAAAGTGAATACCTTGAACACCTAATAAACAAAATTAGATTCAATGTTACCCTAGGCAGACCTACCAGATTCAGCCCGATATTAGGTACTGGTCCACCTACTGATACACCTAGACCTGACCTAACAACCATGGCTCATTGAAGAATAGATATAACACTGCTGTGGTGTTAAAATAAAATAACAATTCATCTTTGATCAAGTATGTTATCTATAGGAACTGAAATATTTTGGCTCAGGATGTGAGCTTGCTGGATAGTATTGGGGAGCAACCCACCTTTGTGTTCAAGAGGGATTTCAAATTGAAGGACAATTTTGAGTGTTGCTCTGACAGTGGAAGTAAAGTAGGAAACACTAAAAGATCTGGTACATGGAAATGTGGTTTTGTAATTCCTGTAGTTCAACGTTGAATGGTGACGCTTTCCCTATAATGTACAAAGGCAATAGATTGTTAACTACTATATCAGCCAACTGTTCCACTAAGGGTGCTGTGTACATTAGTATTTGTCAAGATTGTAGGAGATTCTATGTTGGAAAAACTGAATGTCCATTAAAAAAGAGAATTTATGAACATTCGCATGATACACCCAAGCAAAATGAAAGTACTTGTAATGCACTATACAAACACAATGACACGTGTCCTGGTAATTCAAATGTCAAATTTAAATTTGTAGTTTTTGACAAAGTAGTTGCTAATCCTAAGGGTTGAGATTGGAAGGTCTTGTTGGAATACAGGGAATTAATTTGGTAGCTACGTTTGAATGCCACTATGAAACCAGGTTTAAATGAACATGTATCTTTAAATAATGCTTTGAGACTGATATCTATCAATTTGTAATTTTGTTTTATATATTTATTACAAACATTTCAAATACTTTAAAACATTTTTGATGTGTTTTAACATTTAATTGCTTTAATATTTAACATTTAATTGCTTTTAGGTTTTTGGATTTTTTACAACATATTTTGATTAGTCAAATTTAGTATTTAAACTGTGGCTCTGTAACAAAACTCATGATCTGATGAAGTCCTTTCAGGACAAAAGTGCTTAGCACAAGTTATAGTTTGGATTTTACTACATGATTTATTAAACACAGTTTTCTTAACTGCTTTGAAGTTTTAGGAGCCTTTTTCCACTCTGCTATTTGCCACCTACTTGTTGTTGTGGTTACTATGAGGGGGCGCTGAAAAGTTCTAAACCCAGACAACTTTCTAAATTCTGAGCATTATTATGCCTCTGTAGCTGAAAATAGGGTTATTTCATCTTGTAAAGTGCCAGTTTGCAGAATCATAATGCTGTGTTTTGACATTGTTTCAGATCGTTGACTGAACCATGTCAACGAAAACTATGGAATTTTGAAGTGTGGCACTCCAAGATATCATGGAGTTCTTATTCCTGCAGAAGAAAATTCCAAAGGAAATCCATGTATATATGATGCAAACATTGAGTGACAAGTGTCATTCTAATTCAACTGTGAAGAAGTGTTGTGAAAATTTTTAGCATAGAGATTTTGAGACTGAAAATGCAGCAAGGTCTGGGAAGCCTCAAATGGTGTCAACTCCTGAAATTGTTGATCATGTCCATGACCTGATTTTGGTAGATTGGCGAATATCAGCTAAAACAATTGCTGAGACACTCTAGATATCCAGGGAATGTGTTGAGTTTATAATCCATGAGAAGCTGGGTATGCAGAAGCTTTCATCCAAGTGGGTGCGCACATGTTTGAATGCCAATGAGAAAAGACATCACGTGGATGCTTCCAAGTTGATTTTGCAGTATTTTCATCAAGCTGGTGCCAACGTTTTGGAACAACTAGTTACTGTTGATGAAACATGGTTACACCACTATGAACCTGAGACAAAACAACAGTCTATGCAATGGTAGCACTCAGGTTCACCAAGGCCAAAGAACTTTAAGTCCCAAAAGTCGACAGGAAAGGTGATGGTCATAGTGTTTTGGGATCAGGAAGGTATTGCAATGACTGACTATCTTCCAAGGGGCCAAACAGTTAATGCGGAATACTACTGTAACTTGTTGTGCCAATTAAAGCAGACATTGAAAGCAAAAGGAGAGTGAAGTTGCAGAAAGGAGTTCTCTTTTTGCAAGACAATGTACCTCTTCACAAGGCTGGCAAAACCATGGATGTTTTGACAAAATTGGAGTTTGAGTGCATAGATCATCCACCCTACTCACCAGATCTGGCTTCATCTGAATATTTCCTGTTTCCAAACCTTAAAAAGAGTTTGAAAGGGCAGCAATTTTCAAGTGATTTGGAGGTGATTGCAGCAGCGGTGCTGTATTTCAGTTACCAGACTTCAGACTTTTTTGGCAGGGTTACAGAAACTTCAGACACGATGTGCCACATGTGTTGAACTTTAGGGAAAATATGTTGAATAACTTGTAAATTTCATGGTTCTACATCATTCTTTTTTTGTTTAGGTTTACAACTTTTCAGCACCTCATTGTAGATTTTAAAACTTTCTCATGACTAGAGCTACGTTGAGACTGTGTTACCACATCATAGGCAGCTCTGACCCCCCCCCACATCAAGGTAGAATGCGTTCCCTGGATGATGCCATAAAAGCCATTTGGAAATTCTAGGATAGCTGTCTGTTTGAATTAGATAGGGAATCAGCTTTTCAGTTATTACTTAAAGGAGCAGGACTAGCACATCCAAGGCATGTGAGTTGAGGGCTAGTATTATTTTGACATGGCCACAGCCTTGGACTGTAAAGTGATGAGTGTCATTTGTCAAAATTTCATCATGGCTTTATAGTTATGCTTGGAGTACAGAACCCCCAAACAGTATGTTGTCTGATTTTATGATTGTGGGGGAATGGTAGACTCGAGAAGTCATGGACAAATTCATTATGTCTGCCATTAGTCTTTCACTGTTTTTTTATAAGAATCTTTCTAAACTGGAAAAGGAGCAGTTGCCACATTATTTAGCACTATACTGGGTTATAAAAGAGTCACTTAGCATCACTGATACAGTCAGCAGTTCTTTCTTTGATGGAATAAGTTGTTAGCCTTCTAGATGTTACTAAACACTGGTTGGTTGGCACAGTAGCAAAGGGCTACACCAGATTAAAGGGTTCAATAGATACTTACCACCTAGTCATAAAATCTTTCTTAGATATTTTGTTATGAGGTTCCCATGCAAAAGCAAAATATTATCACATGTAAACCATTTGGGCCACACTTTTTACACAAATATATATGCAGGTGAATTTTTCATCATTGAATTCCTGAGTTTCTTAAGGTGTTCACAGTTGCTGTTAGTTCAGAATGCTATTTTAGCTTGGGTACAATGATCCAAGACTGATCAGTCGGGCTGGAATTACAGAGTTATTTTTCATATATTCCTAAATATCCTAGTCTGCCCTGTTTGTTTTACCTCTTGTTTAAGTAGTTTTTTTTTTGACATGAGGCATTAGCTAGTCAGAATGTATTAGACAATGGTAATTCTTTGTGGTTTTTCTGTATAAAAAGAGACACTGACCTAGCTAAGAAGACAAGATCACTAGGGCTTATAAGAAGGATGGATAGATTTCTTTTTGAACTACATTAGATAATTTGAATGTAACCTTTGTGGGATTCATTGTTTTCTCTTTGCTTGGTTGCAAGTTACCTTAGGGGTTTTGCGCTAGGCCATTCCTTTTGTGTCACATGCTGCCAACAGGACAGCAGTTCATTATGAAGTTTACATCTTGGTATAGAGCCTTATTCATGGAAAGTAATTTGGAGAGGCTATCCATGCATTTTATGGTACCAGTTGTGATAAAACAAAAGCAACCCTGGGTATATCCTGATATACCCACACACAGGAGTGGATTATTGCTATCATTCAATAAAATTATCTAAGAAATAAATTATTTTTCTTAAATAATGCAATTGTGTAAGGAAACTTTGGTGTTCGTCTGCCTTCTGTATTGAAAGTGGATATCCTGCACTTTCAAATGGCACATCTGCATGCTTGCACAGTACATTCATTCAGTACAAACAGGAAAATGGGGAAGACAGGGCCACTGTAACACTCTTGTTGTATTTTTTTATATCTTTGTTGCTGGGTTACATTCCTTCTATTTTATTGAAAAGTAAGAATGAAGCTGTGACAAGAGAAATATCTTGTGCACTTCAAAAAAAAAAAAAAATAGGAGGGACAGCAGAAACACAAGGAAAATCAGAGACTTTTTGCAAATCTGTGGACAACTGACAGGTAAAACATTTCTGTTTTTTCCTCATTTTCTGGTATCCTTCATAAAATATGCTAAGAGCATGTAATCAAGCATTTATCAATGAAAATTCTAACTGCTCAAAAATATTTGAACTGCTGGACTATTTTACATTGATATATATTCGATTTACAATTACCACGCTGATTGATCTGTCCAAGCAGTGTGCATGTTTATGCATAAGAATGAACCTTTATTGTATAAATTAGTATAGTTCTTATTTTCTTATAGCCAAGAAAGATGGGGAGATCAGGTTGTGTTTCAACCTAGTGGGTGGTTGCTTTGCAACCTTCTCACTTTTTTATTTCCCCCTTTTCTTTCCTGGGCCACTTCAAGATCCAAAAAGGTGGTAGCTAGTCATCTTTAAACATTGCATCTGGTCTGCTGTCAGTTTGACTGGAGGGACAGTCTGAGTATGTCACTTATATTTCTTAGAAGATAGCCCTGACCAGAGTGGGCCATCTGCTATGCTGCCTGGCTTGACAGAGCTGTCCAGGCATTTGCATTATTAGGATATAAAGGAATTGTTTATGGCATGATAATAATAACAAAATGTTTATTTCTGTTGTGATAAATTGTGATGTTTGGAAAATAAACTGGTTGTAATGACTACAAGTGTCATGGTATTATTTGTAAAAAGCTGGGAAATGGGGACAGATGATGTTTTGGACTGAAACACAGCAGATCTAAAGTGACTTTCTGTAATGACGTGTCGCTGAACTTTTCAAACTGTAAGAGCAAGATACTAATATAAAATAATATATTGTAAAATGTTGTGTCTGTGCATGTGTGTGTGTGTTTTGTGAGGGTTTAAATAAATGGGAACTGGTTCATTTGTGGAAAATGCGTGTTTTCTATGTCTGTGTGTTTAGGAGGTGGTGTCCCCACTCTATGCAGAACTCTTTTATTGTGTACGTGTTATGTGCAACCTGGATTTGAAAGGCACCTTATCAGCATGATTTTCATTAAGTTACCAACATAATTTTGAATAAGCTGTAGGATACAGCTTTAGAAACTCAATTTCCAGCAAAATAATAATGTAAGATAGCTTAATATTATTAGAAATCTGGAAGCATTAAATATTTACATTATTATTATATTTTTTTAATTTTTTGCACTAACACATCTAATAGAGTTTTAAGTCATCATAGTTTCCTGCAATAACACAAATTAGGCTTCACATTAATTTTTCAATTTGTTATTTAAAAATGCATATAAAAAGTCTGACATTTGCTGTTCATTGACAGTTGTGGAGACAAATGGTGTTTGAAACTCAGACTAAGTAAGAATTAGTACATACTCCTGATGTTACAATACTGATAAATTTCAGTGGGGTGCACCTACCGTCTGTTATAAACAGCTTCTTCTTTTCACAGTCCTTGCACATTAGATACAATGTTATGTCTTTTAAAATGGTATTTTAGCACTTTCAGAGTCACATGTTCAAAGATGTCACAGGAGAAAGTACATGAACAGTTGGTTTACTGTCAAAAACTAGAAGTGCCTTCCGCCGAATGGTCATGTCACTGAACCAGAATGTTGAGAATAAAAACAACTTTTTGCCTCCTTTTGAACCGTGTTAATATTGAAGGTTTGATATTAACTGTTATGGAAATGTGGCCATTGAATTACATGTGTGGTTCAATGTTCGATGATGCCAGTTCACTATGTTCACATTCGATGTTTAGCCCTTTTGAAATTTTACTTTGATGTAGCATCATTTGACTGAAGGCACTTCCAGATTTCGACAGTAAACTAAACAGTGTACCCTATGTACAGCAGTGGCAATTAGTTTTTATTATACCATGATCCCCCCAAAATGTGCACGCTGATTGGCCAGCGTGCCCGTTGTAAATCGAGTTATACTAATGGAAAAAGGTCCGGTCGCCCGGACTTTTTTCCATTAGTATAACTCGTTTTTTTTTAAACACTGTCTCGCTATGTTAAATGGGTTTAACATAGCGAGACAGCTTTAAAATAAGCAACGGAGATGTCCGTTGCTTATTTTAAAACTGTCTCGCTATGTTAAAACCATTTAACATAGCGAGACAGTGTTTAAAAAAAAGCAACGGAGAAAGCAAGATCTCCGTTGCTTTTTTTAGTGTCTCGCTATGTTAAATGAGTTTAACATAGCGAGACAGTTTTACAATAAGCAACGGAGATGTCAACCCAGGCGTGGGTTATTGCTATAATATGTGCATCTTAAAATGTCTTGCTGTTCCAAACTGTGGATTGACACATTGAAACCATGGGAGTGGGTTTGACTTAATAGATTAAGTGTTTGCCTCATAGGCATAAGGTACAAACTTTGATAATGACCTCATATTATTGACTAGGCTTAAAATGTCCCTTCAGAGTCTTGTATTCACCTATGAACCTATGTATTTTTATTTGTTTTTTTTTTTGTTCAATTTATTTATTTAGATATTTATGTATTTATTTATTTGTCTGATTGTTTATATTTTGCTTGCTTGCTTGTTTTGATTTTTTCCTTTTAATGCTTAAGTTACAGTATTCCTGCTGTTTTCCTATAATATGCTGCTCTATTCTGCTTTTGTAATTGCTAATGCAGCACACTTTGTGTTCATTAGAATGAAAGGACTTCATCCTGTGATGTTTCAGCTTTGTACATTTGCAAGCTTTTTCTTTTTGATTCCATAAAGAAGAATATTCCTTTGCAATGTATTAGGCTTCATCTGTTGCAATTTTGTTAATATTTAATTCAGAAGTCTTCAAGCTTGCCTGATTATTTTGCCATACTATTTTAAACTGAAATGTTTCTTATTCTGGGGTGTCATTTTCAAGGCTTGCAGTTTGTTTTCCCCTAGAACAGCAACAAAGTGGTTATCATTTATGATAGTCAAACTCTATGCCTGCTGCTGCTGCTGTTTGGTAAGCTTTGAGAGATCATAATCCACAATCACATCTTATGATGACAGTCGTTATCCTCAAATCATGTTTGCAAAGTCATGACAGAACATACTCTGTATTATACTATGTCACAAACTGAATCAGTATCACTCATAGTCAGTCATAAGCCCTCTTAGTCACTGACAACAACAGTGTATAGTGCTTTTCAAAACCCAGTGATCTCTTAAGATGTACAGTCCATTGTGCCATCAATTTTTCAAAGCTACAAAATGTTAAATCTTTCTTCATGCTCTTAAATCCAATTCAAGTGCAATTATCCCTACATGTTTCCTTCCTATCTAACATAAGCCCTTGGACAGCATCATTCCATAGTATTGTTTTGCATATTCACTACTCTTTGCTGAAATAGCACCAGGTCAACATACTACTCTTTTTGGACATCACTAGAATCATTCCTAGATTATCTTTTCTTATGTTAACATTTCAAAAGAAGAGACATAACTTTTGCCTACTGCCTGAATGCTTCTGGAGTACCTTCAATATTTGTTTCCCATAACTGCATTACCATTCACAGATTGTTGTCTTCAGTGGTTTGACACTCAACTCTGATTTGTCATTCATATTTGCTTTGCTCCTGAAAAAAAAAAACAGCTCTCTTTAGTCTTGCCCAAATCTGAAGTCATTATTCCATCTACGACATATTATTGTATCTCTAATAACCACAATAAATATTTTACTATAGGATAGTTGTCAGTTGCTAAAATATTATCCAAAGTAACTAGAACCAATTTTTTTAGTTATGGTAGATCTACTCTCCTAGCATAATACATCCAAAAGGTAATTTTAAACATATCTGCCTTCAGCATTGCTAAATCTACCAGTTTCTTTTACACTTGGAATCATAACTATAAAAAACAGTAGATTATTTTCTTTATAGTATCATAATGTAAGTGTAGTGTATGGAGTACCCTGATTATGCTCCAAAATTGGAAAAAAGATAAATCTGTAGTGCGAGACCCAACTGTAACAGTACTTAGAGGTGTGTAACATTTGTTACACACCTTCTATGCACTGTTATGGTCTTGTATCAGGAAAAGGACATCCCTTCACTCTGAACAGTCCCTGAATATCTCTTCTCATATATCAGTGGGAGTTTACAGGTGTCAGTCTGTAAACAACTTATTTAAATTAGGGCAGTATTTAAAAACTGCCCCTGACTTTTTTCTTGCAATTTCTGTTAACTTGCTGTCTATGGGACTGCACTTGCTAAGTGCTATACTGGCTTTAATGCTGGTAAAATACTTTGGCTTTTTTCTAACTAGTAGTACACTATACTGCCATGCACTACAAAGAGTTATGATCATGTCTCATCAATTATAACCTATTCTTATCTTACTAAGACAATATTGCAGCTCAAAATATATACTAGGAAGTTAAATTTAGCTTTTATTTTTAAGGATGTGGCAGTACCAGATAGTGGGTATTGCCCTAACAGGCCTACCACTTATAATCCAACATTGCATTTTACTATCAAACAGTTTTAAGCATTTTGTGAAAGGGACATTAGGTCCTTATTGAGTGGAAAAACTGTCAAACCTTATTTTAATTTATCAAATGTCGAAAGACATATGTTATGCAAAAAAAATCTAAAATTTATGAAGGCTGATAAGGGGGGGTGGCTTAGTGATAACAGATGTGGAAGATTACTACACAAGTATTGAAACAATGCTGAAGAATGAAAATGAATATCAGGAAGTAACAATAATTAACATTCATGGTAAATATAAACAGGTATATTCAGTATTGGATAGTATAGTTCTAAACAAAGAAATTTGTGTCATTTTATACAATTATTTTTTTACTAAACATCCACGTATATGTATCCTGTTTGGGATACCTAAAATTCACAAAGATCATAGCCACCCCCTTTCAGACCTTGCCTGAGTGTCAGCAGGAGGCAGTATTACAGAAGGTATTTCTATTTATTTAGATACCATTTTAAACCAGTTAGTTCATGAATTAAATTCATATTGTCGTGAGTCATGGGATCTTTTGACCAATGTTAGAAATTTTGCAATGGAAATGCCAGGTGATGGAGAAGTCTTTACTTTAGTTACAGTGGACATAGTCTCCTTGTTTACTTCCATTCCCACTGTGGAAGGAATTGAAAGTATTAGAAGTTATTTAAGCAAATATATAGTGACATGTCAACTGAACAAGTAAATATTAACTGTAATTTATTAGAAATGGTATTGAACAATAATTTTTTCTTTTTTCACGACAAATATTATAAACAAAATAAGGGCGTTACAATGGGGGCTAGTGTAGCCCCAGCATATGCAAGTTTGGTACTAGGATGGTGAGAATGTGAACAGTTACCAAGTATTATAGGTTATAGGAACATTTTATTTTATAACAGGTTTGTAGATATCCTGCTTTTTATTATAAAGGGTCAATTTAATTTTGAAGCTATTATGAGTAGTTTAAATAGTATGTCTGAGTTCTTGTTTTTTACATTAGGTTGTGTAGGTCACAAAGTTAATTTTTTGGATATTAAACTTACCTGGGATCCTTTGACTGGTAGTTTTAACAGTAATATTTTTAGAAAATAAACTTTTTCTAATAGCTGCTTACATTGGACTAGCAACCATCCTACTTATATGAAATGTAACATTCCTAGAGGGCAATTTATAAGGCCATCACCCATGATTAGTAATGATAGTCCCCCAGATTTACTAATCTTCCATGCAGGACTAGCTTAGTCCTGCATGGAAGTGGCCGTTTAGGGGCAGGATGGCAGCGTGACATGCATATTAATGAAGGTGCGCTGCCTGAGCTCCTAATCTTACATGGAGTGAGTAAGAGTGCAGGGGGCATGTCTGAGAGCTGAGCTTTCAGAATATATATGCCCCCACAATGAAGAACAGCAGAAAGGCCAAAGGAATGAGCAAGACCTCTCATAGGTATCTGCATATCCCCAGCAACATCCCCCCACATGTACAACAGCAATAGTAAATACAAATCAAATAAACAAACCTTTTTTTATTATGAATCCGATTAAAGCTGACTGTAGGTGCGTGGGTTTGCCCATTGCTTAGCTACGGTTGATGCTGCTTAAATGGCTCAAAAGGATAACAAGGAAGATATATGCAAATGAAGCAGGATAGCAATAGTATAGTGGGCAGAGCAGGCATTCCCAGTTCGAGTCCCACAGCAGCATATTCCATTTTCCATGGCAAATCATGTTAGGACCAATATTTTAGTTGCATAACCTACTAAATAACATATATTTGTGAACTGGAGTAGTTATTAAATGCAGATGTGAGGTGTCAGTGTCATAATGTTGCAAAGTCCACAGATAAGCACATGTGCCCCATACAGTATATGTACGCTGGAATCATGAATACAAATGCAAGTTAAAATGTGTAATGAATGACAACTCCATACAGCTTCCAAATCCCCCACCTTCCCAAGAACCATTATATATTACTGTCTAAATCAGTGCAATTGTAAGTGGGAGTAAGCACTAGTAAGCAAGTATAATCACCAATAAGCAGTAGTAAGCATATTTAAGCACTAGTAAGCGAGTTTAATCCCATTTGCATGGGGTTAAACAATATGCACACAGGTTAAGCAATATTGAAGCTAACTCTCTGTAAGCATGTTTAACCGGAGGCAAACATTGCTTACTCTCAACTGCTCAAACGTGCTGCCTTAATCACTCTGTATCCAAAGGCCCTTGTTCTGCCCAGCAACAAAATAAACAGCCTTGCAGGTCTTGAACCCATGACCCTATACGTTATAGTCACAGAAGTTAACCAACAAGCCATCACAGCAGTACAGAAAAATGAGGTATCAGCAAACAAGTCCTCACTATAGTAAAATCAAACTGAACATGTGAAAGGAGTCAGTATACAGTCATATGTTCTATAACAGACTACATAACATAAATATGTGAACTGGAGAACAGCAGTAAGCCCAGATGTGAGGTGTAATTGTAATAAGAGTGTTGAAGTCCCCAGTAAAACACAAGGACCCCATACAGTGTACGTACACATGAATCATGGATACCAGGCATATATATAAGATGGAATGAATAATAAATCAATGCCAAAAAGAAAATATAATGTGAAGTCTAAGCATTGCACAGGCCAGCTTAGGAGGTGTAAGAAATGTGCAGACCAGCTAACTCAATGTGCCCAGTGGTATACCCCTTTAAACAATGCCAACCTTAGGTAAGCACTAGCCTTTCCAAAACCTGCCAATCACGGAAAAGTGCAGGAAATTGGCCCTACTTAAACCCAACAGGTGAGAATATATCTCATAACAGGTTGTAGCTTCCCCTTGCAGGCACAATGGCAGAAAGGGGAGAAAGTGTGCGCTTCTGAATGCAGCGCTGTTGCATCCAGGAGTCCAGAGTCATGGCAGGAATCCTTGTCAAAGACCATGAGCAGAGACTGCTGCAGGGCCAGTACCAGGATTCCCGATATAAGGTGGAAGCCTGGGACAATCTCGCCCGTGATTTCACCAGTGCCACTGGCATGCCCTGAACTGGTGAGCAGGTCAGGCATCACTATGCCAACCTGAAGTGGTGTAATGGAGACCTCTTGGAGCAGTGGATACAAGAGGCTAGAATTGCAGGTGCTGTCCCAGCTGTGTATCCCTCTACCATGTGTGTAATAATTGCCAGCTCATGTATATCATGGATAGGTTTGGTTAAATATTCCACTTATGTCCTCCACAGCTGCAAGTGAGTGGGGCATGAATCAGGATGCCAATGGAAGTTGGCTGGAGAGGTTTTGATGCGAGGCAAGTTAGTAATACTCTTGCATGTACTGTCATAGGAAATAAATCTAAAAGTATTAGTAAATTAATTGCCTGTATAAAACCTGTATTGTTTAAGACAAGTACTGCATACACTGGAGAATATGGCAGGAAGAGTCTCAAATAGTTTTTTATGTAAATAAAAGCATAATAGCCTGACAGTAAAGGTATAACTACTGGACTGCAAGTGTATACTCTGGTATCATATGGTAATGTAAGATTTGCAATCACGTAATAGTACTGTTGTATTAAGCACTGTTACCCACACTATGCACCATAAATAGAATGTGTTAAAATGCCTGTATATGATTGGTGTAATCCCCAGAAGCCATTTAGTACAACTGAGAGACACATAGACAGAAAACAGTGAAAATGTAGACAACAAAATCTGAATAGCACATGCAACTGAGATGTGAACTGTTGTATTTTTAGCACACACAGCCATGATTCGAATCCTGGCAGTGGTAGTAGTCTGCATACAGAATTATACCCCACAACTGTACAGTTATGTCCAGAATGTCAAGTAAAGTGGCCCATATCTGTTGCCTGTCAACCTGTCCCCCTGAAAAATCAGTGGTATGATCCCAGACGTATAGGGAGCAAACAAAAATAACAACTGATTGGCACACATCTCTGAGAACAAAGCTGGCACATTAGCAACTCCCCCAAACCTTATGAGAGTAAGAATCCACGTATGTCCCATTTACACCCCCATGTTGTCAGGTTGTGGTCAGAGTGTGTACAGTAACAGAGTGAAATATATGTGCATAATAGTAATGTAGAATTTGGTGCTGTATGTGGCAACATTCAGGTAGTGCTAAAAACATTTCTCCCACAGGTTTGTCAGATACCAACACTGTGCACAGAAATACAAGAATGATACTCTGTACTGGTGCTGTTTACTTTGGTATTGTATGACATTGTGACTGATGCAGTTGCTCTGAATGATAAGGTATTACTCATCACTGTCGCCCACACTGTCCTACAAAATATAATTGTCTAGGAAATCCTCTATAACAGTGTTGTAATACAAGGTTAGAATGCAAAACCACAGGAGAATTATAAGACAGAAAGCAAATAGGAGATATACAGCAATATCTATATAGCACACACAACTCTGATGGACAGTGTTTAAGTTGTAGCAGACACAGCCATGGTCTGAATCCTGGGAGTGGAAGTAGGCTGCATACAGAATCATACCCCACAACTGGACAGATAAGACCAGAATGTCCAGCATATGGGCCCATATTTGCTGCCTGTCACCCTGTCATCCTGGGAATTCTGTGGATGATCCCAGATGTTTAGGCAGCAAACAGGGAATATGACTGATTGTTACAGATCTATGAGAACAAACCTGTCACTCTAGCAACTCCTGAAACTGTTATGAGAGTAATAAGCCAAGTATGTCTTATCTACACCCCCATGTTGTCAAGCTGTGATCAGAGTGTGTACAGTACCAGAGTGAGATTTATGTGCATAATACTAATGTGTAATCTGGTACTTTGTGTGGCAACATTCAGTTAGTGCTAACAAACATTGCAACTACAGGTACGTTGGACATGAACACTGTGCTGAGAAATAAAAAGCTTGATACACTGTACTGGTACTGTTTATTCTGGTATTGTATGGAATTCTGAGTGTTGCAGTTGCTCTGAATAATAAGGTATCACTGATCACTGTCACCCACACTGTGCTACATAATATAACTGCGTAGGAAAGCCTGTATAAGTGTGTAGTAAGTCACTAAAGGTTGAAGAGGGCAGTAGTCTAAATATGTCCCTGTTCACCTGCATGTGGTCAAGACATGGCCAGAGTCTGTGCAGAAAGAGATGGACAGCTATGTACACAACATCAACCTGTAATCTGGGACTATGTGTAGAAACAGTTAGTGTTAACAAACATTTCTCCCACAGGTATATCAGGTAAGAGGTGTATACTGCAGGTAAAAAACAGTTAATGTATAAAGATGACAACAGCCATATCACTGTCCAAACTAAGGCTATAGATTAGTGTAGTAATACTTGTAAGGTACAGATAACAGTACTGACTAGGAAAGTAATGTGGACTACAGGAATATACTAGTTGTTCATTGACATCTTTCTCTCCCCCTCACCATATCTCCAACAATAAACTACATACCCACCTCAAATGGTATGTAATGACGTCTCAGTTCTGTTGGGACGTATGTCCTATTGGTTGATAATTATTTAAATCTGTTTCCATGCATGTGCTATATTGAAATACTCCAACAGTGGTGGCATGGTGCCATCAATGTACCTGCATGCAGTTGTTATTACCACTGTGGTCCCATATATGTATATGTTCCATTTGTTAAGCAACTGTTCCGTGTCTGGTGTCTGGGTTATTATGAATATCTATGCAGGCTGTTATACCTAACCCTGGAATGTGCTGACTATTACTAACCCACATATGTTGATACAACATAAATACCATAGCAAGTATGGGAATGCGGGTCCCAGCGGACCCACCTGTCCCACCTTAGCTGTCCATGGTATTGGGCACCAGCACATTTGGGTCCCAACCCTAGACCTCCTTGTATGTTGGTCCTGCACCACCTTCG
Source organism: Protopterus annectens (assembly GCF_019279795.1). Lineage (NCBI taxonomy): Eukaryota > Metazoa > Chordata > Ceratodontiformes > Protopteridae > Protopterus > Protopterus annectens. Next base: position 681,956,507 of record NC_056744.1, on the reverse strand, counting down.
GGTGGAACCGCCTCAGTGGATGCCCCCCCCCCGAGGGGAACCTGTCACCCATCGCTAGGTCTAGGTCGTGGTACGTAGAGATTTCCATCAGCAGTTTGGAGATCTTCTATGCCAGCTCGAGGGCTGCATGTCGTGATTAGAGGGTCAGCCCTGCTCTTCGATTCAGCCCCCAGCACAGCCACCTTTGGAGCTGTGAAGGTGCAGTGGTGACTGCCTATGGGTGGGGATCTCAGTCCCACTGTTTCCACTAGAGGGCTCATGAGCTTTCGATTTCCCAACACCCCTCCCCATCAAGGTGTTTACCCACCACATGTGTCATATACCCCCTGTATGTGTCTTGTTTGTCTTGTCTGTTAACTTACCCAAACTACCTCACAAATATACCTACTATCCCTCCCCAACATCCCGCTCTCACCTGAAAAAAAAAGGAAAGGGCAATCTGTTCCCCCCCAAAAAAATTACCTCATACATAGCTGTCCATTTTGCACACACGTCCACTGGACACAAGTAATCTGGTGTAATTGGCATCACAACATATTAATGTTGTCCTCACACCTCTCACAGGGATTTCAGTGTCCAAATCCACCCCCAAAATCAGTGTATATGCACAGCTGCTGCTGTAGAAGAAATGGGCAGCTAAGGACCTTCTCTACACCCTCCTGCACATACCTAGCAATTTACGCTACTGTCTTTCCCTCTTTGTACCCCTATTTCACCACTTTCCTATCAACCCTTTTTTATTTTCTTTTAAAGAAATTAGCATGGGGTAAGTGGGAGTAAGCACTTTTAAGCAGCAGTAGGCGGGTTTAAGCTTATTTGCATGAGGGTAAGCAATGCCTACACAAGTTAAGCCATTTAGAAGGTAACTGAGTATAAGAAACTGTAACCGGAAGTTAGCAGTGCTTACCTCCATGCAAACCCACTTACAACTTCTTAAAAGTGCCTTAATCACTCTGTATCCAACGGCCCTTCTCCTGCCCAGCAACAAGATAAACAGCTTTTGCAAGACTTGAACCTAAGACCCTGCACACCATAGTCAAAGTGATTTACCACTAAGCCATGTCAGATATAAATAACCCTAATGTTTTCACAAGCATATCATCAGCCCAGTCATTCAACAGTACAGGAAATTTATTTAAACATGTAGATGTATGTGTGTGCACATATATTAATATCTAAATAGATATATACATATCTATATATTTAGATATATATATATATATATATATATATATATATATATATATATATATATATATATATATATACATACACACACACACACACACACACATAAATATATATATATATATATATATATATATATATATATATAAAAAAACACACATACATACATATACATACATCTATAGATATATATGTCTAGATCTATATGTGTATATATATATATATATATATATACATATATATATATATATACATATATATATATATATATATATATATATATATATATATATATATATATATATATATATATATATATGTATATATATATATACACAGCAATAAATATATATATGTTGTTGTGTCTTTCGGCTTTTCCTGGTTAGGGGTTGCCACATCGGAACTCCGGTCCGCTAATGATTGGCATTTGATTTTTATGTACCGAGTTGCCAGCCTTAATGCACAACTTTCAATGAAGGTACGCCCATTCATGCATGTCTCCACGCAGGAGATGCTCTAGCTGAGAGTCGAACCATACAGCGTCTTACTGTGAAGCGACAACGCTACCGCAGCACCACCACCGCAGATATATATATATATATATATATATATATATATATATATATATATATATCTTTATGTAAACAGATATATATATATATATATATATATATATATATATATATATATATATATATATAGGTATATACAGACCTACTTCTGTAGATAAAAATGGGAACATAACAAAAACATATATGTCCACATGCACCGTTAATGGGGTTGAGAGGCAACAAGCAACATACATCTTGTATGAATAGGTATCCCCCCACAGCCAAACACGTCTGCCCTGCAATACACTACCAACTGTTGCAGATCCCATAACCAGGACCTGACATGACATGGGCACAAGATGTTAACAGTACTCCATCCCACCTGTATGATGTCAGGCTGGTATCAGTACCATATCATGCAGTATAGTCTGGCTCCCATAGGGAATGTACAGTGTGGAAGCAATCAACATCCCTAGGATGCATACACACACACACACACACACACACACACACACACACACACACACACACACACACACACACACACATATATATATATATATATATATATATATATATATATATATATATATATATATATATATATATATATATATATATATATATATATATATATATATATATATATATATGTGTGTGTGTGTGTGTAACTACACATACACACACAGAGATATGTATAGGAAGATACATATGTTAAATGTGCACACAATATGGAACAGCCACTATGCCTACAGTTAGCACCTTACCAAATGGACACCATATGAGCCACCCATACAAATGACAATCATTGCCTGTAACATATACCCACAGAGAGGTCGAAGGATATAAAACCACACACAGGTTTGCATACATGGGAAAGCTTTATTTGTGTACTATTCCAGTTGTATGTGCCATGTCATATAGCTGTTTAGACACTGACATCCATATAAACAGAGTAATGCAACTGTGAAACAGTTATACTAATACAGTAGTCTGGAAAGGTTTACATATGTTGCTATCCAGGCCGAGGCCTTCAAGTAGTACAATAGTAAAGACAGACTGGGCCACAGGATACCAAACAATCAACAGAAAGTAATACAGATGTATAGTCCAGCAGCCTCTATCTACACTCTGTACACAATCTCCATGGGGTAAAGAACTCAGTTGACACAATGGGATGTATCTGTTACATAACAAGGCATAACTGACACCATCACAATCACACTGACCAACAGAACAGTCTGTATGGCAGAAGGCAGTAGGCCTGCATTTACCCAAGGTGGATTGTATGGTACTGTACATCCAGATACCTTAAGGCAGCTTACCCCTGATACCCCCCCATGTTGTAACAGCATAGGTTAGTTATGGTGCATCCCCGCTAGACTCAATAATGCAGGGCCATATACCACTGTTACATACACTGGCCTCTGGAGTGCATAAGGGCACACATGTATTGTGTAGGTGAAGCCCACACATATATGGCCCCAACCCCACAGTAAGTGTGGGTGACACAACAGCAATGGACTGATGGCAGGAATGGCAGCATGACATACTCACTGCCCACTACAGAACAACATCTGACAGCATGTCATATGTGGAGAGCCTGGTATGTAGGTAGAGGACAGAGACTGGAACACAGGTCCATATGTGTAAAACTATTGCCATACACGAAGCAAGTCACTGGTGTTACAGGATGGTCTGCAACATACGCTTAGTCAGGAATATGAAGTTAGAAACAGAAATGGATGTATCCATGTACTGATAGCAATCAACACACACACTGCCAGTGATATATCTGACACAAGACCTGTGTGGTGGACAGACAAAACATAATAGGCACACCTCTGAACATCAAGAGGATAGGCCCACAGTTGAGAGCTATTCAGTCAGACTGCATTCCAAGTTAAAGTAGTATGTGCACACAAACCCTGTGACACCAGTGCTATACAATGCGTACAACAACACTGCTTACACTCTGTCTGAAGTTCAGGAACCTCCTACAAATATGTAGCTTGCCTAAGTGTGCAGGTTCTCCTGTAAGACATATTGCTTCCTTTTGTCTGTAACACTGATGCCCACACACAGGAAGGATGTCCATCATAGAGGAAAGGACCACACCCACATGATGTAGGGATTTATAGTAGCTGGTTGCCATGACAGTGGCAATTGGAAGTACTACACAGTATGCTGCATGCAGATAGCAAGTGGAGGACACTGATTGTTGCAGAGGCCATCACCTGATCATGTGCATCACCTACAAATTCCATGCTGCAATCTATGCAAAGCAGCTCATTCCATTTACTGGGGAGAGACTGAGAGTTAGAGAGAGGCAGTGAGAGGGAGAGAGAGAGAGAGAGAGAGAGAGAGAGATTGTGTATAAGGAAAGAAAAAAAAAAAAAATACCAAACACTCTAGAAGAGTCTGCAGTCCCAGAACAGGTATGTGATGTATATATGTATGTAATTGACTGTAGTACTTGGTCCATAATAATGAGATAGATGATGTGGAATGCTTTATATGTGCCTTGAGGTGTTGTTGTTGTAATGATGTTCAGCTGAACAACTGCTAAGGAAAATAGAGTCCGTCCCTGTGGGTAGTAGGCCATACCCCACAACCGTGCAGAGCAGCACTGACTGATAAGATGTAAGCCATCATAGTGTGTGTATTGTAATGGGAAGTATGTATATTACGTGGCCAATAGCTGGTGGTGGAAGTAATGCCATTATGATGGACACGTGGTATCCACAGCCCACCCCTTGCAGGATACTCAGGTTAATCTGTATTGTAGAATGCAGGAATGCCATAGGTGCGTAATAGAGTTACCTACAATCTGGCCCTACAAATACCCCCCTAATCTCAGGCTGTGTCCATATGTGTCACCTGTCTGTGTTGCAGCAAGGCAGAACAGTGCTGCTGTGCAGGAAGGTGTTGTAAGATTGTGGACCTGATGTCTGAATGTACCCCACATATAGGTATGCATATGTGTACAAATGTACACATATATAATATATTAAAAAAAATAAATACAAAAAAAAATATATATATATATATATATATATATATATATATATATATATATATATATATATATATACATGTATGTCCACAAATATACAGATACCCATGTGTAGACATATATATGAAAACATATATACATCACATATATCTACACATATATAGATATATACATATATGCATGTCTACATATATACAAACACACACCCAAACATATATGGATGTAAATACATGCCCCCTATATTACTACCACATGCTATGTGTGAGGAAATAGCACACATAGCAATACACACATAGCAATACACATATATATCTACAGCTGTCAGTGTGTGCAACATGGACAGGTATGTCACATGTGAACCCCTTGTTGGGACCACATTGCCCTTGTCTGTGAATTATGGAATGGGAATATGGGGAAGTATGGCAGGTATAGTTGTGGAGGTGGTCAAGGTTGGTAGGTATAGAGGACAGCATACAGGGGTGGTATGTGACATATGTGTTGGGTAAACACCCTGGATGGTGTGTGTGGTCTGTGATGTGTATGCCCCATGGGCCCCAATATGGACACAGTGGGAACAGGCCTCCCATCCACTGCTACTCAAAACAGCAGTCCATGTCCTGAAGGTGCCTGGCCTGAAGGCCAAGCAGGTGGGGCATGTTGGCTCTATGAATGTGTACTGGGTGCCTCAGAGTGATGTAGCACATCCCACGCATGTCTGTGGAGCCCGTTATGGAACAGACCATGGACCTGACCACAGGGTGCAGGAAAATGTCTGTGTGTGCCCCCAGGGGGGGACAACATCCCCTGGGTTGGTTCCACCTGACAGTATTATTGGATCAGTACATGAGGAGGCCCCAGAGTGAAACACACATGTGATGTGGCAGGGTAACATGGGCAGATGAGTTTGGAGAAGTGGTTCTGCTGGCCAATAGTACATATACATGCTATTGTGCCACTGTTATAGAACATATGTTGGTAGTAATAGTCTACACAATCCCAGGACATGTCCAACAGCATGCATAGATAACCACAATAACACAGTATGTCAGATGTACAGCACACACACATAGCAGTCACATCACAGGCATATATGGAACCATTGTGGCCCTGACAATGGCATGCAGGTGAATAGTCTGTAACAGACCAGCAATGATAGTGTCCACACAGGGAACATGGCTACAAACACATTGCACAAAGTGCGGTACAGTACAATATCTGCCCCACTTGTAGGTATGCTGTAGCCATACCTATTGAGATGTGTGCATGGTTTGTTGTCACTGATATGGTGGGGGGGTTACAGTGATGTGTATTAAAAACTGTGGTAATCTTGCTGCATGAACTGCTCACACCTGTGTCCATCTTTATGTATTTCAGGCACAATGTTTCATGCAAGGCTGCCAGCCTACTCAGCAGCAGAAAATGACATCCTGCTGGATGGGCTAATTCATCACTATGCAACCTTGTTTGGCTGGGCTGCCCATGATCAGTAGGAGTGGACCACCCTCTGGAATGACCTAGTTCACAGAGTCAATGATATCAGACTGCACAATCACAGTTATGAGCATGTCTGGCATCATTGTTCTGACCTGCTTCACAATGTCTGTTGGTGCGCTGCTGCAGTCTGGGTGGATCACCTCACCATGGGAGGCATGCTATCCATCCCCCTGACACGTTGGGAGGAGCTCCTGGCCAGCCTCATGGCACCTGCCCATCCATCCACAAACCATCCACCAGACACCTTTGTGGAGGTGGGTGCCACCCACACACTGGCTGAGCAGTGTGCAGGTAAGGCCACAGGGCACGTCCATAGACCACTGTTGCATATACGTCCACATCGGTACAGGTAGATCATGCATATCTGACATGTCATAGATATATTTTGTTGTTGCATAGTAGTGATAAACAGATGTCCATATGCGGTAGTATTGTGTAAATGTACTGTTGATGTATTGTAATGCTGCACCCACCCTGTAGCAGTGCCATAGTTGTGGCCACTGACTTTGCATCTCTCACCCTCTTATGTAGGTCTCTCTGGGATACCATGAAGGCAGCAGCCTGTAGCTGGTGAGTATGGTTTATGTAGATGCTTGCTAATACACTGGGCATGTAATGGCTGTGGTATATGTCATGCAAACATCTAACACACCTACCCAGAATGCATGCTATACATGTGCATGTATTGTTGCTGTGAAATGCACGGCATCACAGGGGTGACCATGATAGGGTATTGGAAGGGTATGTCAGACACCTGGATGATAACTAACATCCTGTCATTACAGAATATGTCCACAGGGAGTAACATAAAGGTGGGAGACATGGCCTACAGTAGGGACATGTTTGGAGCAACACCGATATACAGTGCAACACCAGTGTATATACCTGTAGGACAATGGCAACTGCTTCAGAGATACACTATGGCATAAGGCATTACAGTGGTCCACATTATCAGCTGGGACTAGGCTGTAACATGTAGTGTTCAGTGTATGGGACACTGCAAAGTGACACACGTGTGTAGAGCTTACTTGTCATGCATCTGCAAAAAGGCTGAAGGAGGGAGGAGGGGTGTCAGCATAATACACCAGTGAACTGCAGCAGGGATCCTAAGGATGCTAAGAATGGCTCTATCTGTGCATAGTCAGGTTCAGGACCTCTGGCAGCCATAACCCTACCCCCACAGCAATAATGATGGCAGTGTGTGAACACCAAGGGATGTGCACATGAGTAGACCTTGCAATCACACAGAATAGGGAGACATGTGTAGGGCAGACTGAACATACACTGGCAAATGGAGATGGCCCACGCTGGTATACCCCTGCCAGGAGTAGCGACTGCTGTAGTATACACAACAAGAGGTGTAACGAACCATCATGATAAGGGTGTTGACACATATGCCCACATGGTGTGATGCATCGTGGTCAGCATCTGCACACATAACACATTCTGTAGACACTGCATGTTAAAGTACAGGACATATGTCACATATTGGGCTCATGTATTGCTATGATATGTGGTGATGTGTTCCCATGGCAGATCAATGTTAGGTGTGTCATATCAATAAGGGTGTGTACACCCCCACAGCCATGGTATGCTCTGATGGTTGTCAGTGTAAGAGTATTGGATGGGTCATACATGGTCCACTGTTGTTGAGAGCTGTGCATCAGACATCAGGCATTCACAAATGACATGTCCACATATCATGCCAGGTATGTGTTGCTGGAAAACATAGGGGCTGTGAGCATTAAAGCTGACATAACTGACACAGTAGTACACATTCAGCAATGGGCTGTACACCTGTGAGATGTGGTGCACAGTAAATCGCAGGGTGCAGAACAGGTGCACAGAAATACTGTGTGTATGGGCGCAGTGGTATCCAGGGGAAGGGGCTTCACCTAGTGACACATCACATGCATTACACACATGTATACTGTTGCTAGCATGGATTGACTATAGCTGCACTGCATGCTGTCGGGTACCATATGTTATGCATGTTGACAGAGGAGTAATAGGAGGACTGTGTGTACTATCATTGTGCAACCTCCCCTGTGTGTGTCAGTGTGTGTGTGTGTGTGTGTGTGTGTGTGTGTGTGTGTGTGTGTGTGTGTGTGTGTGTGCGTGCGTAGTTAGTTTGTCTGTAGGGTCACTCTGGTGAAGTGGAGGGAGGTTGATGCATGTAGGACGCTTGTGTGTATGTGTGTGTGTTTGTGTGGCTGGCCATGCATGCACATGTGTGATTGTGGAGTGTTCATACAGCAGTACCTCCCTCTGGGATCATGCAGTCCATGTACATGGACTGCCATATTACACACCAGGAATACTTGTCATGTGTGTAATCACAGGATAGCTGATAGTATAATATGGTCTGTAGCATAGAAAAGGCATCGAGAGGGAAGGTAGGCACCAGGTACACTTTTAATATCGCATTCAGCAGAGAGGTCACCTACAACCCACGTATGCAGCACTACAGATGCATTGGGGAAGTACTAGTCAACACCAGGAAGTGTATCCAAATATTAAAGTTGCCACATGATAGGCTGAATGAACAGCATATCTGGCATGTACTGAGCATTACATACACATGACAAACTAGTGGTGATATTATTGATAGAACATAGTAGCCCACACATATAATGGCCATGCTCATGATGTCCGGACATACACAGGGTGACTACTGAATGACAGCAGTGACGCCATCTAAAACCACTACACACAGGTCAGGCAGGTAATGTAGTAACAGATCTTGTGTTGTGACTGCTTTTGTAGGCATTTAGAGGACTGATATATTAATGAGCGGTATCAATGTGTGTATGTTAACAAGTGTGATGCAGGATGGGGTACCACATGGACATATAAGTGGGACTGTCTGTAAAGCCACAGACAGGTAGGTATTATGGAGGTGTGTGTGTGTGTGTGTGTGTGTGTGTGTGTGTGTGTGTGTGTGTGTGTGTGTGTGTGTGTGTGTGTGTGTGTGTGTGTGTGTGTGTGTGTGTGTGTGTGTGTGTGTGTGTGTGTGTGTGTGTGTGTGTGTGTGTGTGTGTGTGTATGTGTGTGTTTGTTTGTGTGTGTGCTGTTAGGCAATGCTATACAGGTTTTAAAGTGCATTTAGTGTTTTCCCCCACAGGTGGCAAGGTGGGTCAGGGTCCCTCCTGCATGCAATCTGATGTTGGTATCCATACAGACACCGAAGATGATGATAGTACTGTTGAGGCATAGGTGGGGTTGTCAGGGGCCAACACTGCACCATCATTTGACATCCCCCTTTTAGCCACCCCAACCCCGCACACAGTTTCAGTGCCTATACATACCCCATCACCAGTGCCATAGTAAAGGGACAGCTGGCGTTTGGTGGCAGTGCACAGGAAAGTGTGGTAACCATGCATAATGTGTCTGGTCACCGCAGGCATAGCCAGATGTCCGGCAGGGCACCACATAGGCAGATGTCCGAAGGTGCTAGTGGTAGGGCCACTGGACATCACGCTCCTGGCAGAGGTGACATAGCTGGTACCAGCAGGCGCATGTTTCAGGCTGTCATGGTGGTTTAGGCACATATGGAACATTATATCAGACAGGGCCTGAGGCTGTAGAGGGCTGCTCTCACATCTGTAAGCGACAACATCCTGAACTGTCTGGTGCCATCCATGCTTATACCAAGCTCATGGATTGATGGCATGGTGAGATGATGGCTTTCATCATCCGTGGTGTGTCCATGCTTAAACATGTGGTGGGGTCCACTGACAGCCATGTGGATGTAGGCCAGCAAAACCAACAGTTGGCTGTCAACATGGACATGCTAGGACAGCAAGGGGCTCCCGTAGTGGCAGTACAAGCCCCAGCAGTGTAGGGGGGTGCTGTCCACACCACACCACAGCAGGCCATGTGCACATGATCCTGGCCAGTCCCAGGAGGGGCCTGGTACCAGCAGACATTTGTCATCAGCAGGGAGAGTAGCACATCGAGGCCTGTACCTGGATGTGCCCATGGAACCCCTGGCAGGCACAGTCCACATGTCCATGGCCATAGGCAGTGAACTGCACACCCTGCCAGTTATGGTCTGCAGCTGTGCACAAATACCTGTGTAGGGCAGCCACATGACAGAACTGTATGCATGCATACACTCACTATACAAACACTCCTAGGGCAACCCCATACCTACACACACCACAGCACCATGCCCAGCTCACCAAAGTACACCCCTCACCCACACACATGGTGTCAAATGTATGGCCCACCCTCAGGCTCTGGCAAACCAACATTACACCCTGTGCATATGATGATACCTGTGCCACATCCCTGTCATCGATACTATCAATGCAGGGACAGTCTAATATGGTTCTGATGCACATGGTGACTGTACTACAGTGTACCACAGTACTGCAGTGTAACATGTTGCAAACAGTAAAGTGTAATGCATATATGACAAGTAGTGTAGCCATCCAGAAATGATGCATTATAGCTGTTAGTAACACTGGTTGAGTGTGGTCTCTATAATGCTATCCATTTGTGTTGTAGGTGTACATGTGTCAGCAAAAGGATGCCCTGTGCATATGATGATACCTGTGCCACATCCCTGTCATCCATACCATCAATGCAGGGACAGGCTAATATGTCGCTGATGCACATGGTGACTGTATTACAATGTACCACAGTACTGCAGTGTAACAGGTTGTAAGGAGTGAAGTGTAATGCATATATGTCAGGTATTGTAGCCTTCCACCAATTATGCATTATAGCTGTTAGTAACACTGGTTGATTGCAGACCCTACAATGTTATCCATTTGTGTTGTAGGTGTACATGTGTCAGCATGAGGATGGTCTACAGTCATATTCCACAATGGGGTATGGCACTGTGTTGACACGATGGCTGTGCTATATCTGGGGTACAGTTGAACACATGTCACATATTACTAAAATGGTTATTGCCTGTGCCACATGGACTGGTGACCTGTTGAGGCATGTATACCCTGCAACCTGATGTAGACCCATCCACATACATGCACACTGTTACTTGGCAACACTGGGACTAGACCCCTGCCTAGCTATGTAATGATACTGAAGTGTGTAGCTTACATTGCACACACCACACAGTGTTTAGGGTGAGGTGTGCCTCAGGTTATATGTTACATGCAAAACATCCCCAGACATGTACAGTATGCTAATGGGTAATGTAATGGGTGTATATGGACAATATGTAGTGTGACATACCTTCATATACGCATTAACAGACACATAACAGGCAGATACACATCCAATATACCAGGGCCTATCGCTGCTAACTAACTTGCCCATGTGTCCAATGTGTTACAGGTAGGTTGCACACAGCACATGGATAACTGGCCTGGATTGTGGTATCAGTTACCTGTATGTTTGATGGTGACAGTGGTAACTATAACGTGATACATGGGACATATACCGGGTGTTTCTTGGTGTAATGACAGTGTACACGGCACCCACATCCTCCAGTGGATATTGTACTCCCTGAAACCCATGATGACACTCTGCCATACCCACCATCACACATTTGCCGTGACTGCGTTATAACCCATAATATACATTGTCATGCCTCACCTATGGGCAGCAACAACACTATCTGTACTACTGTGTGGCAATGGGTGTTGTAATAGGAGTATGTGGCCTCAGAATGCTGTACCCTACAGATATACGTTCATGCACAACTACACACACATGCCAGAACACAATGGGTATCCCATGCCTATCAGCCCATTTGCACAGCACTGTTGTGCTGGTACTGCAAGGCTCATGTAGCTGGTATGGGGAGGAGCTTAACAGGGTACATGTAATGTCCCATACAGCAACAGCCACAACCGACTATGGCAATGGGTGTTGCCTTGGTTGTAAAGACCATCATGGAATTCCCAAGCACAGGTGTGCTAACACACAGACACTGCTATACTCTGTCATGCACACATACACATGTGTCAGTACAGGGGTGCATTGCTGCAGGTGGTCATAGCTGTGTACCTAGCTATTGTCCAAGGAGAGATGGGTTGTGTAGGGGGTGTGTGTACAGAGGTATCCTGCCACCTGCCAAGTGGCAGCAGGCAATCTATTGACAGACACTACTGTGGTGACCCTCAGAGTGAGAATCACATGCATCAGCCAATCCATCAGGTGCCTCCTGCACATGGACACTGAGGTGATCAAGTTGACATTTATGCAATATGCATTACAACACATGGTTAGGGTCTGTGATGGAGACCTGCATCCAAGCATGTTCTGTTGACTGAGGTAGTGTAGTGGAGGTACCCCTGGTATGTGGTGCATACAGGGTGACATCACCTATATGTGCCAGTTCTTACATGGTTGGGCAGACATGTCAGTGTCAATCAAGCTTAGGTTGCCTGTACATATCCCAGCTGGATACCTGCCATCTGCACATCTGTACAGAAACTGACAGTCATCAGCTTGGCAAGTAGCTATGCAGTCGGATGAGTGTGTTGACAGATAGACTTTGACAACAATATGTATGCCATAACTACATGTCAGAAGCCCTCACTAACATGTGCTGTACAGACGGTAGTCTACAGTTACATTCCACATGTCGGATCATTATCCAGTAAGGGGTATATACTGTGACACAACTCACACACCAGGGATACAAGAAGGAGGCCTCAGTGTCCAGTTATACCTGCAGTTGTGCCTGTTGTCAGTACTACAATGGGTAAGCACTGTCAACAGTAATACTGCCATGACACACTACATGTCAGTGTGACAGCAAGTACCCTGGGCTACTACCCCTGTATGTAACACATTCACATGGATAACAGTACTGTACAGGCCTCATATACATCTGTGTCCCACACATGACACTCGCACCCCTTGCTACTGTAATGACAGGACATAGGTGCATGTATTGTACATGGGCATTACATATTATAGTTGTCATTAGGTAAACAAAAGGCACCACGACAAATGCAGCAATGCGAGGCAAACTTGGAATAATCCAAAAACCAAAATATATTCTCTGATACGGGTCCTCAGACACCTACTAGTCATCCCAACATAAAATGCTGGACAAGTACTGCATAAACCAATGTAAACAACACCTTTGGTGTCACAACTTACACAATTAGGTACTGTTAAAGTTCTGTGATGAGATTCTATGGTGATATAGGGTCCCACAGAAATGAACCTACACATGTTGCAATGGTTGCAACATTGCATTCCTTTCTTAGTAGTAGTAATGTTACTACTGTGACCAGGATTAAATTCCAAAATTCTTTTTAAACTGGAATTGTTTCTTGACACAAAAAAAGGTTGATCACCTATAACTTTAGATAAGTCAAGATTTCCCTTAATGACCATCCAGTTCTTCCTAACTAAATTTTGTATCTGATGGCAATCAGCACTCATATCAATAGAGCAAATCAAATTGGTGTTCAAATCACCCCCCTTGGTAATGTTGGTGTTACCGTGGTGTTTCAAACTGTTCGGATGATCAAGCAGTGCTGGATACTGCTTGCTCCGTCTGTTTAAAACATCAACACTGGTCTCAACCAATAATGATTGGTCGTTCCCCCTGTCCAAAAATAAGGAGGTGATGAACTTAAACTCCACTGTCAAATCAGATTCTTTTGAGGTCATTCGACAAGCTCTGATGAACTGACCTCTGGGAATGTTTTTAATAACATGTCTTGGGTGGTTGCTGGAAAAATGCAGGTATCCATTAGTGAAAGTCTCCTTTCGAAAAATACTACTGTGAAACCTGTTGTCGGTGTAATCCCATTTCAAACAGATGTCCAAAAAGTAAACTTTTAAACCAACAACCCCCTTAACAAACTTTAAGTAACTAGAAAGGGTATTGACTTCAGAGGTGAAGGCATCCACTGTTTCAGAATTGCCTTCAATGACGAAAAACAAGTCATCAATAAACCTACAGTAAAATAAAACATTAAATTTCTGGGTAAGCAATGGAATGAATTCATGCTCCCACCAAGCCATAACAATGTTGGCGTAAGCCGGAGCAGCTGGAGAACCCATAGCTACACCCCGCTTTTGTCTGTAATAAGTCTTACCAAATAAAAAGAAATGGTTGTGCAAAATAAATTCCAAAAAACTACAAATGGTGGCAATAGCATTGTTAGTAAAACCGGTGTTGTTGTTGCTCAAAAAACTTCTAACAGCTTCAACTCCCTCATGGTGAGGGATACATGTATATAATGATACAACGTCCATTGTGAAAACAATGTGCCTATTAGGGTCAAAAGAACCTTTCTGAATGTAACCACTGAATTTCATTAAGAAATCCCAAGAATCGTTAATAAAAGAATCATGATGATGTAAAATAGGTCCAAGTACAGCGTCAATAATTAAAGAAACCCCCTCAGTAATAGAGTGGGGCGATGAAACTATTGGCCTAAAGGGAGGGTCCTCTAAACTTTTGTGGGTTTTGGGTATACCAAAAATAACACCAATCCTGGGGTTTTCTACCACACAAAATTCATAAACCTCTGGAGTAATGTCACCTGACATCAGGGCATCATAAAGAAGAGAATGAATTGACCGCTGGCTCCATTGGATATCAAAAAAGGAAATGACTTCATATTCATCACGATTATTTAAAATCTCTAACATTTTAGTAGTGTAAGTATCTTGTTTCATTATTACAATGTTGCCACCCTTGTCACTTTTCATGTACCTAAATTCACTGTTTAGGGCCTGTAAATGATGTAATGCTCTCTTCTCTTCAATCTCTAAGTTATAGGTGATGTTTCGATTGTGTTCTAACAAGTGAGTGACATCTTGAATACATAACTCTTCAAACACTCTAATGGTATGTTGTAATTTAGGAGTGTAGTAGGAGGGTTTGGTTAGAACTTTATTAGTTGCAGGAATACCATGCATTAAATATACCAAATTTAACTTTCTGGTATACTTCTTAATATCTACTATGGTTTTGCTGGAATTAGCTCTACTTGTTGGAACAAAGTTTAAACCATAACGCAATACCCTTAATTCAGAATCAGAGAAAACATGACCACTCAAGTTAATAATACTAAAATGTTCAAAGTCGTTAATCAAGTCTCCTCTCCTGAAGAGTTGGACCCTAGAAACGTGCGACTCCTGGTTAAAATGTTCGTTTTGGAAGGGTAGTTCTTCTTGGGAAAAAAAGAAGAATTAACATTAGAACTGGTACTGGTTTTTGTTCCGACTGAATTATCACTGTCACAACGAACAGAACTTTCAGTTTTCTTGTCACCAAAGTCAGTATCAGCAGGTTCACCCTCAGTAACACAAGCCTCACCATTAGGTGAATTGTTAGTACTGATCAGTTGTGTCGGATTTGAAATAATCTCCTCAGAATGAAAGTGTAACCTGTTGTCAGCTGTAGTAGCAGAAACACCGATACCATGTGCACGCTTGCCTGAATTGTCAGAGTGTTGCACCGGGTTATAGTTCCTTCTATTAAAACCAACAAACTCATTGTAGGCAGTTTTACTTTCATAAGAAGAAATGTCCCTCAGTAATTTGGATTGTTTTCGATTAATGATATCAGTAGAATGCTGCTCAACCTCGTTGGTTAATTGTTGAAAAAAATTTTCAAAAGAGTTATCGGACAACTTCCTTTTAAAAAAGGATTGGTTCGTAATAATGTCATTCCTTAGAAAACTCATTTTGTCTACATTATTGTCAACAAGTAGCTTCAAAAACCTTAAACCAGCCTCATTAAAAAAACAAACCAAATTATCAAACACAGGCTGCCCAATAGAAACGCTGTTCGGGCACTTAAAGAACCTGAGTCCTTTAGGCACAATTTTTAGTTCAATACACGTTAAAAAATAACAATTCTCCAGTTCTAGAGACCTGTACCTTTTCAGCAATTTCAGTAGGCTGTCACGCTTACGATTAAATTCCTCGCTGTTTAAACCTTGACAAGGTTTGTCAAAGTTGCAAAAAGGGTTGTCGACAGGTTTAAAAAAATGTTCAGTGTTCTTGTAGCTCGGTAAGTCACCCCGACAATAAAAAGCTGATTTGTTGGTACTTGAAACTTTACCACAAATAGGAACGTTGTTTAGTTCTATAACAGTCTCCATTTCTCGGAAAGGTTCAACAGGACTGGAAACGTTAACCAAACGTTCCTTGTCAGATGCTCTTGCTACTAAGAACTTCAATGAGTTCTGTATGTCGATAAGAGTTGTAACCAACAAACTGTTGATGTTGCATCCGTCAGAACTGGGTGTAGGATGCAAAGTCATGTTTAGTAAGGAATCCTCCGCTGCCTCAGCCATGGAGCAGGCACAGAAACACAAATAATCCACCAAAAAGCAGTTGTGCCTGTTGTCAGTACTACAATGGGTAAGCACTGTCAACAGTAATACTGCCATGACACACTACATGTCAGTGTGACAGCAAGTACCCTGGGCTACTACCCCTGTATGTAACACATTCACATGGATAACAGTACTGTACAGGCCTCATATACATCTGTGTCCCACACATGACACTCGCACCCCTTGCTACTGTAATGACAGGACATAGGTGCATGTATTGTACATGGCATTACATATTATAGTTGTCATTACCTTGCCATGTTATCAGACTGGGAGGTGTGACCTGGTTATCAGGGCTAAGCCATGCTTAGCAGGCATCAACATTGGTCCAATATAACAGCTAAGCTCCTTTGCACACTGGTAAGCGAAGCCTACACTGTGTAAGCGCGCGTACATTTACCCATAGCTTAGCACCACTTAGCTTCACGCAAACCCAGTTAAAGCTGTTCAAAACTGACTTAGCCATGCTGTATCCGACAGCCCTTGTTCTGCCCAGCAACAAAATGAACAGCCCTTGCAGGTCTTGAACCCAGGACCCTGTACACTGCAGTTACAACACTTAACCACTATGCCATGACCAATGTGAAAATAGCTGTTGTTTTACAAATATAGCTGTCAATACACATATTAAGTAGTATTGAACAATTACCTTTACTTCCAAAATTGTGTAGTTCTTGTTATTAATATGACTGTTGCATCACATATGTTGTTTTATCATAATGTGCACATAGCAGATATATACAGTGAGATACATCCGGGAGGATATACACAACCGTGAGGTTTACACATGGCAGGAATATGGTTATATACATATAAAAGGTTGATATATGTCTACATGTACATACACATGTATACTCATACATATGTATGTATACACATCTGTATAGTGCAACACACACACACATATATATATATATATATATATATATATATATATATATATATATATATATATATATATATATTTATATTTATATGGCCATGTGTACATATCTATGCATGTACGTATACACACACACACACACACACACACACACATACACACACACACACACACACACACATATATATATATATATATATATATATATATATATATATATATGTATATATACGTATATATATATATATATATATATATATATATATATATGTGTGTGTGTATAAATATATATATATATATATATATATATATATATATATGTATATATATATATATATATATATATATATATATATATATATATATATAGATATAGATAAATATATATATATATATATATATATATATATATATATATATATATATATATATATGAATGACATGCTCGACAAGCCACGTTGCTTCGCTAAGGATGGCTTGCACCTGTCACCCCTGGGTTTTTGAATACTGGCAAAGGCTCTTGCATCCCCCATAATGCCTTTTTTAGGCAAGGCTCAAAAGACAAACCCACCCATAGACAACACAAAGAAAAAAAAACTAAGGGTAATACTGCTCAATGCCAGAAGTCTAAACCTCAAAATGCACGCACTCGAGACTCTCCTCAGTATGGAGAATATCGATATCTGTGCAGTAACAGAAACCTGGTTCAAGGCTCCCGAGAGCACCCCAGCACTAACAGGTTATATTTCATACCATGCTTTTCGGTCCCAAAACTCAGACCGAACCACAAAAGGAGGGGGAGTATCCATATTTATCAAAGATAGCCACACTTCCAGGTTAGTGACACTGCACGAAGCATCGGAGACCATCCATGTGCAACTAACAGTGGTCAAAACTGCCTTTCAGTTTGTAGCCTGCTACAGACCACCCTCCCAAACACAAGAACCCCACTCGGCTTTACTGAGAACACTGGAGAATATGAAGGTCTCTCCAAACACCATTATATTGGGTGACTTCAACTACCCAAACATTGATTGGGAAAACTACTCAAGCCCAAACACCCTCGCCCAACAGTTGCTAGAATTTATAAACTCAAATGCTATGGAACAACTGGTCACCACTCCCACAAGAGGGGAAAACATATTGGATCTGGTCATCACCAGAGGTATACCTCTCATTGGTAAGATCAGACCATAAACTAATCTCACTGGACATCCATATTCCATCCCCACCCCCAGCCAAGGAAATCACGGTGAAGAACTTCTTAAAATCAAACTTCACACTTCTCAAAACCGAGCTGGAATCCTTCAAAGCCCCCAGGCCAGTGGAAAATATGGCCCAAAATGCAGAATCCTTTACAAAAGCATTCTATGGACACCTACAGGAATGCATGGAGCATGCTATCCCAAATAAAACAAAGACTCACTCCTCCAAAGGCAGGAAACCTGTCTGGTGGACCCCGCCATAAATAAGCGATACAACAGAAGGAGAAAGCTACTACATGATAGAGCAAAATCCCAAAAAGGGAAGGCGTCTCTGATCAGTACTAGCAAGAAACTACAATCCCTTATAAAATCATCTAAGGCCAGCTTCGAAAGAAAAATTGCACAAGACTCTAAAGATAATCACAAGGCCTTCTTTAGTTATGTCAGGAACCTGGGAGGCAACTCCCAGATATGCTCTAAGTTAGTGCAAAATGACAAAAAATACACTGAACCCACAGACATTGCCAACATCCTGGCAGAAAGGTTCAGTGCAAACTCCCCCCCCTTCCCCCCAAAAGAGCAAATGTCTATCCCAACAGAGTGTAGCCTTCCTGAGATCACAGATGCACAGGTGAGAGCTGCCCTCTCCAAAGCAAAAAACACAGCATTAATGGGACCAATGGTGCCCCGGGCTGCATCTTACACGAGCTCCAAGAAGAACTAAACCTTCATATAAAGTCACTGTTCAATCTCAGCTTTACTACAGGATATGTACCCAAGGAATGGTGTACAGCAACAGTGGTCCCACTTCGCAAAGGTGGTGCCACAGCGGACCCTGGAAACTATCACCCTATAAGCCTGACTAGCCTGGTCTGGAAAGCTATGCAGTGTATCATCATGGAAATCATAAACAAAGACATTGGGGACCTCCAGACACTGGATCCTACCCAATTTGGCTTTGTTAAGGGCAAATCTTGACTCTTGAACCTGGTTGACTTCTTTGAAACAGTTACCAAAGCCATAGATGAAGGGAAGGTAGTCCACACAGCCTACCTGGACCTCGCAAAAGCCTTCGACACAATACCCCTCTTGTCCGCACAAATCGTGCACAATGTGCTCAAAGCAGATCAGTTAACCAAAAGCAGCACAACGTTGTGGGTCCACAGAAAGATTTTATTATCACCAAGACAAAAGATTGAGCGCTTTCATCAAATAAATTGACTTAATCAGAACAATCATCAATACAAACATTAAAGTTTAAATAACAAACAGTTTAAATTCATTGGTCCAAAAATAGCCAATAAAATACTTGAAATATTGTTCTTCATGAATAAATAAATAAACACCATGGTATGCATATGAATAATTAATCAGATAAAAAATTATTTAAGTTTTCACAGAAGGACTTCTCTACTGAAAATGCAAAACAGTGTGTTGTATGTATTTACAAGACAATGAATATTAATATATATACACACACACGAAAATTGTATGAATTAAAGTTTAAAAATAAAAAAAGAGAAAATTTTAAAATTCGAATTGAAATTAAAATACTATGTAAATACCGGGGGACCAATCTATTGAATCAAATCAATTCCACCCTTTCTTTCAATATAGGCATTATAGAGATAAATTTGTTAATGCCTGGTGGGTAGTCAGCAGCTAGTCTTAACTGCCACATCAACTATTTTTTATATAGTGTATTTTGCCAATCACCCCCTCTTACATCTACTGCAACAAAATCAAGAATGCCAAACTTAAAACATTTAAAGTTCTTACACATAGTAATATGTTTATATAGTGCATTAGTATTCTTTTCATTCTTGATGTCATACAGATGTTCGTATATCCTATTTTTCAACTTCCTCTCAGTCTTCCCAACATAGAAAGACGGACAGGCGTTACATTTGGCAATATACACAAGTTTGCTGGAACTATATTTGTATATGTATTAATAAATTAACACTCTTTGTCTGATTCTCAATAATTATTTTGTTGTCCAACAATATATACGGACAATAATGGCATCTCTCACAAGGCTTACTACCAGCTGGATTTCCCTTCCTATTATTTAAAAATGTATTAGTTTTTACCAAAGATTTAATATTGGACCCTACTTTAGTAGAAAAGGTAGGTTCAGCACCCAAAATATGCATTATTTCAGGATTAGTTCTAAAAACATTCCACTTTCTTACCAAAATTGCTTTTACCTGAGAATACAAGGGGCTGAATTGAACTACACAAAATTTGTACTACTTGAAGCAATCTCTCCCTTAAGTGAGGTGCCGGATACATCCCCAATTACACCCAATAAAGGTATGTAAATGGTACCCCATTTTCCCAACACTTCATCAAGTATGGGATCAATGAGGTGACCCGGGTACCCTCTCTCAAGGAACATAACCCTTAGTTCTTAAACTAAGATACCACATCATCCTTCATAGTGGTCATTCTGGCTATTCGAACTGCCTGACCCTTTATAATACTCCTTTTTTGATGTATTGGATGATGGCTAGTGTAGTGTAAGTATGCATTGCAAAAAGTGTTTTTTCTGTAGATTTTGGAATGAAACCTGTTTTCTTTTTTAAAAATCTTTACATCAAGAAAATTGATTTCCAGCTGGTGAAACTGGAAATTAAACTTCAAATAATTTGTAGTTTTGTTTATATATTCCACAAATTGTAGAATTTCCTCCACATTTCCCTTCCACACAATAAAAATATTGTCCAAAAATCTACCATAATATGCAATGCATGAAGAAAATTTTGTATTACTTTGAAGAATATATTTTTGTTCCCATCCCAAAAGGACCAAATTGGCATATAGGGGGGCACAAGCAGCACCCATAGCAACTCCTTTTAATTGCTTGAAATATTCACCCCCCCCAAAAAATGTAATTGTTCTCCAAAATCAAACTCATTAATTCACTTAAGTGTGCTACTTCTTCAGATTTTAGGGATGAATACGCAAAAAGAACTTCTTCAAAAAGACCTACACCTTCCAATTTAGGAATACACGAAAAAAAGATCTTGTACATCAATTATAAGAAACCAAGAATCAGCTGACCATAAATTCTGCTTCAAATGACCTAAAAAATCCCACGAATCTTTTAATAAATGTGGAAATTTATTGATAATGTATTTTAATTTTTTGTCCACATACACCGCCAGTTTATGGGTCTTAGAACCTGTGGCTGCAACTATAGGTCTAAATGGTGGTTTCTTTATATCTTTATGTACTTTAGGAATCCCGGAAAAAGCAGGAATTTTTGGATGTTTATTAAGTAAAAAATTATATTCCTCCTTGGAAATTCTTTGATCCAATAAATATTCATACAAATAACTCTCCAGCCTACGATAGGAAATGTTGATCTCATTTTTCGAACATGAACAATAACTATCTTCTTGAAATAAAATATGTTGTATATCATTGTTGTAATCTTCGGTGCTGTAGATGACCACACCACCCCCTTTGTCGGGTGTCATAATTCTTACACCTTTATTCTGCCTAATAGTCTCCAACAGATTTTTTTCTTCAGGGGTTAAGTTGTTAAACACTTTCTTTTTTTTCCCCCCAAGTCCTATATAAATCTTCTTTTACTAATTTTTCATATGTCTGGATCAAAGGATGTAGAGGTGGATTGAACGTGCTACTTCTCTTCAAACTATCATTAAATCCACTTTGTTTAGGTTTATCCGAAAAAATAAGATTCAAGTTTAACTTTCTCAAATATAATTGGAAATCTACCATAACTGAAGCTATATCAGGAACATGGGTGGGAACAAATTTAAACCCCTTTGAAAATAGGGAAAATAGTTCCCTAGTAATAGGAAAATTGGAATAATTATATATATTCATAGGTTCATAGGTTCATAGGTTCATACTAGGCTATCTGCCCTAGGGCATTTATAAGCCTAGCCAGAGTATGTTTGGCTTTCGCCACCCATTTTAAATTAATTTTGCTATGCCCTTTTTCGAGGTTAGTATACTGTGCCTCTGTCTAACAGTGACACAGAAGTGATACCTGGGGTAAACCTATGATCTCCCATCCACTCATCAAGATTCCTCTTGAAGAGAGTCAATGAGGGACTCTGCCTAACCTGGACTGGGATTTTATTCCATAGTGAAGGGAGCCTCTGGGTTATGAATCTGTCCCTCCAGCATGTCCTATTTATTTCAGTGCTGAGGTTCAAGTCTCTCGAGCATGTAGCTCGATGGGATTTGGATTTTTTGAGGTGCAGCATGTCCCTTAATTCCGGTTTGGACATGGCCTTATACATCAGGCACAGGTCACCTCTGAGCAGGCGGTATGCCACTGAGTAGAGCTGAAGTTTCTTTAACCGGGCAGCATATGGCATCTGTTTGAGCCCTTTGATCCTCTTGGTGAGGTACTTTTGGGGTCTTTCCAGTTGCTGCAGGTATTTGGTAAGGTACATCCCAAAAGGGGCATTATACTCGATTATGGGCCTGATGAGGGAATGAGTAAAGAGGCACGATGACCTCCCCTAATCTAGATGTGAATCCCTTCATGATTAGGTGGGCTATATAAAATGTTTTTCTAACCACTTTGGCCACGTGGTTGTCAAATGAGAGATTGCTATCAACTTGGGTCCCCAGGTCCCTAATGACTTCTTCTGCACTTAATGGATTACCACCTATGTGGTAATTTGTGGGCACTTTGTTTTTGCCAAAGGGGATGACTATACACTTTTTGGCGTTTAGCTTGAGGCCATGGCTCTGGCACCAGTTGTTAAATGAGAAAATTAATACTGATTTATTATTTCCACAATATGATAATTTGTATTATAAAGTAATTAATAGGGTAGATCAAAAATGTAACAATATTTTCAAGAAAAACTTAAGAAAATGGAGAGGGATACTAAGTAGTATAAACAGCACAAAGTATATCCTACTGAGAAGCTGGTATTTTATATAGAACAGGAGCAGGAATATAGGACTGTTGGCATAGAGGATAGAATGCCATCTACCACTAGTATGAATGTTGAAATGTACAATGAGATTCCTGGTATTGAATCTGAATGTTTTATCGATAATCAGGATTTTCAAATGCCCCGACGCTCAGAAATAATAGCCAGATTCAGACAAGGGATGAACAAGACTTACAGCAGAGTAGTGAATTAGGACTACAATTACAAGAAATGGTGAACAAAATAAGACAGATACAGTGTTTTGACAACATTAAATATAGTTTAAATGGTTTTAATATATATAATTATTCCAATTTTCCTATTACTAGGGAACTATTTTCCCTATTTTCGAAGGGGTTTAAATTTGTTCCCACCCATGTTCCTGATATAGCTTCAGTTATGGTAGATTTCCAATTATATTTGAGAAAGTTAAACTTGAATCTTATTTTTTCGGATAAACCTAAACAAAGTGGATTTAATGATAGTTTGAAGAGAAGTAGCACGTTCAAGCCACCTCTACATCCTTTGATCCAGACATATGAAAAATTAGTAAAAGAAGATTTATATAGGACTTGGGGGGGGGGGGAATAAAGTGTTTAACAACTTATCATCCGAAGAAAAAAATCTGTTGGAGACTATTAGGCAGAATAAAGGTGTAAGAATTATGACACCCGACAAAGGGTGTGGTGTGGTCATCTACAGCACCGAAGATTACAACAATGATATGCAACATATTTTATTTCAAGAAGATAATTATTGTTCATGTTTGAAAAACGAGATCAACATTTCCTATCGTAGGCTGGATAGTTATTTGTATGAATATTTATTGGATCAAAGAATTTCTAATGAGGAATATAATTTTTTACTTAATAAACATCCAAAAATTCCTGCGTTTTTCGGGATTCCTAAAGTACATAAAGATATAAAGAAACCACCATTTAGACCTATAGTTGCAGCCACAGGTTCCAAGACCCATAACCTGGTGGTGTATGTGGACAAAAAATTAAAATACATTATCAATAAATTTCCACATTTATTAAAAGATTTGTGGGATTTTTTAGGTCAATTGAAGCAGAATTTATGGTCAGCTGATTCTTGGTTTCTTACTATTGATGTACAAGATCTTTTTTCGTGTATTCCTAAATTAGAAGGTGTAGGTCTTTTTGAAGAAGTTCTTTTTGCTTATTCATCCCTAAAATCTGAAGAAGTAGCACTCTTAAGTGAATTAATGAGTTTGATTTTGGAGAACAATTACATTTTTTGGAGGGATGAATATTTCAAGCAATTAAAAGGAGTTGCTATTGGTGCTGCTTGTTCCCCCCTATATGCCAATATGGTCCTTTTGGGATGGGAACAAAAATATATTCTTCAAAGTAATACAAAATTTTCTTCATGCATTGCATATTATGGTAGATTTTTGGATGACATATTTATTGTGTGGAAGGGAAATGTGGAGGAAATTCCACAATTTGTGGAATATAGAAACAAAACTACAAATTATTTGAAGTTTACTTTCCAGTTTCACCAGCTGGAAATCAATTTTCTTGATGTAAAGCTTTTTAAAAAAGAAAACAGGTTTCATTCCAAAATCTACAGAAAAAACACTTTTTGCAATGCATACTTACACTACACTAGCCATCATCTGATACATCAAAAAAGGAGTATTATAAAGGGTCAGGCGGTTCGAATAGCCAGAATGACCACTATGAAGGATGATGTGGTATCTGAGTTTAAGAACTTAAGGGTTATGTTCCTTGAGAGAGGGTACCCAGGTCACCTCATTGATCCCATACTTGATGAAGTGTTGGGAAAATGGGGTACCATTTACATACCTTTATTGGGTGTAATTGGGGATGTATCTGGTACCTCACTTAAGGGAGAGATTGCTTCAAGTAGTACAAATTTTCAACAAGCTTGTGTAGTTCAATTCAGCCCCTTGTATTCTCAGGTAAAAGCAATTTTGGTAAGAAATTGGAATGTTTTTAGAACTAATCCCTAAATAATGCGTATTTTGGGTGCTGAACCTACCTTTTCTACTAAAGTAGAGTCCAATATTAAATCTTTGGTAGAAACTAATACATTTTTAAATAATAGGAAGGGAAATCCAGCTGGTAGTAAGCCTTGTGGGAGATGCCATTATTGTCCGTATATATTGTTGGACATCAAAATAATTATTGAGAATCAGACGAAGAGTGTTATTTTATTAAAAAATGGAAATTGTAGTTCCAGCAAACTTGTGTATATTGCCAAATGTAATGCCTGTCCGTCTTTCTATGTTGGGAAGACTGAGAGGAAGTTGAAAAATAGGATATACGAACATCTGTATGACATCAAGAATGAAAAGAATACTAATGCACTATATAAACATATTACTATGTGTAAGAACTTTAAATGTTTTAAGTTTGGCATTCTTGATTTTGTTGCAGTAGATGTAAGAGGGGGTGATTGGCAAAATACACTATATAAAAAAGAGTTGATGTGGCAGTTAAGACTAGCTGCTGACTACCCACCAGGCATTAATGAATATATCTCTATAATGCCTATATTGAAAGAAAGGGTGGAATTGATTTGATTCAATAGATTGGTCCCCTGGTATTTACATAGTATTTTAATTTCAATTCGAATTTTAAAATTCTCTCTTTTTTATTTTTAAACTTTAATTCATACAATTTTCGTGTGTGTGTATATATATTAACATACATTGTCTTGTAAATACATACAACACACTGTTTTGCATTTTCAGTAGAGAAGTCCTTCTGTGGAAACGTAATAGTTTTTTATCCGATTAATTATTCATATGCATACCATGGTGTTTATTTATTTATTCATGAGGAGCAATATTTCAAGTATTTTATTGGCTATTTTTGGACCAATGAATTGAAACTGTTTGTTATTTAAACTTTAATGTTTGTATTGATGCTTGTTCTGATGAAGTAAATTTATTTGATGAAAGCACTCAACCTTTTGTCTTGGTGATAATAAAATCTTTCTGTGGACCCGCAATGTTGTGCTGCTTTTGGTTAACAATACCCCACTTGGGCATTATAAATAAGCTCACCAGCTTAAATATCAACCCATATGTCACAAGATGGGTTGCAAACTGGCTCAGGGAAAGAACCCACATGGTCAGAATAGCAGGTGCCATGTCAGACTCTAAACCAGTTACAAGTGGCGTCCCACAAGGCTCAGTCCTGGGACCGCTCTTGTTCGGTATATATTTCTCTGAAGTACAGGCTAACACGGGTGGACTATGGCTGACCAAGTTTGCAGATGACTGCAAACTGGGTGCCATAATCGTCTCTCCGGCTGACACAAGCATCCTCCAAAAGAGTCTCACAGAGACGGATAACTGGTGCCAGAGCCATGGCCTAAAGCTAAATGCCAAAAAGTGCATAGTCATCCCCTTTGGGAAAAACAAAGTGCCCACAAATGACCACATAGGTGGTAATCCATTAAGTACAGAAGAAGTAATTAGGGACTTGGGGACCCAAGTAGATAGCAATCTTTCCTTTGATAATCACGTTGCCAAATGTGGTTAGAAAGACCTTCTATATAGCCCACCTTATCAGGAAAGGGTTCACATCTAGATCAAGAGAGGTCATTGTGCCCCTCTACTCATCACTTATCAACCCCATAATTGAATATAATGCCCCATTTGGGATGTACCTTACCTGACACCTGCAGCAACTGGAAAGACCCCAAAAGTACCTCACCAAGAGGATTAAGGGACTCAAACAGATGCCCTATGTAGTTTGGCTAAAGAAACTCCAGCCCTACTCAGCTGCGTACCACCTACTCAGGGGCTATCTGTGTCTGACATGTAAAGCCATGTCCAACCCAGAATTAATGGACATGCTTCACCTCAGGAAATACAAATCCCTTAGAGCTACGCACTCCAAGGACTTGAACCTCAGCACAGAAATAAATAGGACATGCTGGAGGGACAGATTCATATCCTAGAGGCTCCCCTCACTCTGGAACAAAATCCCAATCCATGTTAGGCAGATCCCCTCACTGACCCTCTTCAAGAGAAATCTTGACGAGCGGATGGGAGATTGTAAGTTTACTCCTGGGATCTCTTCTGTGTTCCTGCTTGACAGAGGTACAGTAAACTAACCTTAAAAGGGCTACCTTCTGTGACCTACTGTACAGAGGCACAGTCAACTAATCTAAAAGGGTGGCGAAAGCCAAACACACTCTGGCTAGGCTTATAAATGCCCTAGGGCAGATAGCCTAGTATCAACCTATGAACCTATATATACATATATATATATATATATATATATATATATATATATATATATATATATATATATATATATATATATATATGTATATATATATAGATATATGCATGTATATATGTATGTATGTATTCATATATATATATATATATATATATATATATATATACACACATATATATATATATATATATATATATATATATATATATATATATATATATATATATATATATATGGGTCTACTTCAGAAGATCAACAGACCATTTGATCGACATTCATTTGGTCGACAGCATATTTGGTCAACAACAATATTCAAGGCACTTAACAGGGAATTGCCCCCCCCCCCAATGTTGTGCGACCCTGGAGTTGATATATATAGTTATGGGATTGTGGGGGGCACAGTGAAGCCCCCCACCTATTTTCCTTTAAAATGTGTAGTTTTTCTTGTATTTTCATGCTTTTAAACGAAAATAGGTGGGGGGCTTTGCTACCACACCCCTCAGTCACACCCCTCCTAACTATATATATCAACTCCAGGGTCACACAACATTGTGGACGGGGGCAAATCCCTGTTAAGTGCCTTGAATACTGGTTGTCAACCAAATGAGCTGTCAACCAAATGAATGTCGATCAAATGGTCTGTCAATCTTCTGAAGTAGACCTATATATATATATATATATATATATATATATATATATATATATATATATATATATATATATACATATATATACACACATACATATATGTATATATACATATATGTATATATAGCTATATAGCTGTATATGTATGCAGATCCTATGTGTACAGATATGCCTAGTTATATTGGTATATATGTAGATATATATAACTATATGTGTATACATATCTATTCTGATATACCTACTACTGTCAATATATATATATGTAGATATCCATACATATATGTGCAGATGTAGCTCTATCTGTATATGTGTAGACATATATTGCTCTGTATATGTATATATTTGAGTGTTTCTATGTGTGTGTGTGTGTGTGTGTGTGTGTGTGTGTGTGTAAATATATATATATATATATATATATATATATATATATATATATATATAATATACATATACATACCCATCTATGTATGCCAATATGTATATGTGTGTATATCCATATAGATATATGAATAATTATATATACATATATGTCCACCATATGTCCTGAACATTGAGTGGAGTCCGACCTCAGCCCCACTTGTCCCAACCTCTTAGTGCAAGGGGATGTCAGGTATGTATTGCAGGTATATTTGTAGACTATTGCTACTGTAATAGGGATTGTCTTCACAGACATGGTGTGTGTGGGAGGTCACATCTGCTTTTAACATGTGCGCCATTGACTACTGACAGACATCCTAAGGACATCATAGTACAATACCACTGCTAGCACAGTAATGCTCCTGTGGACTACAGTAGAGATATGGCCAATATATGTGGACAGTCTGACACACTCTGGACATTCCAGAGGTATACACAGAATGCCTTAATGCAAGACATGTGGCCCAAGCCTGACAATGTGGATGTTAACAGCCATGTAGATGGGTATATCATGTAACTACTGGTATACGTTTGCCCCCATAGGTTATGCATTCACACACCCCTGTCTCTCTTGACACATAATAACCGCTGGTACAGAGGTGCCTTAGCCACATACTATCACTAGTTATTGACATACATATGTACAGCATACCACTGCTTTTCTGACATACATGACTATTATGGTGGCATGGCAGCAGTACATCTGGCAAGTATCTGGACATGACATCTCACTGGTAAGTACACTAAGCTGCTAGGCATGCAACAAAGCACTGTGCAGGCTACAGGCAGACTGGGTCAATACTGCCCTAGATTTCTTATGGGGGAATACACATGTACCTGCATATATAGCAGGCTCTACAGGCATGTCACAGCACAGAGTAACAGACACCTGTGTGAAAGTGCATAACCACAACCAATGTGAACACAGCCATGGCCACATATGGTAAGCTAATGTAATATTACAGTATATGGACTATCTTTTCAACACCATCCTCATATGTGCCACTCACACACTAACCCTACATTTACTGAGCCACTACACAGTGTGGTCCCTTGCCTGTCTGTGGTGTGGGATATGTGTGTGTTTGTCCCTACAAATATGTAAGCCGATAGGGTAACATACAGTGGAGCAGCATGTAACATCAGATAGATCAGGACCAAGAACAATGACATCTACCGCAGTCTGTACACAGGCAAGGTACATATTAACAATACACACACTGTTGACAGTCACCATAAGTACACAGACCTCAGTACTGTACACAGAACCACAGAATGTCCAGGTTATGTAATCAAATGTCACCCCTACTTTAAATAACATGTGTAGCAGTCTGATATCTCACTGGCTTGTTATCAGATATGTCAATAAGTATGATGTACAGCACATATGCACTGCATGACATATGTGCAAAGGTTGACAGAGTTGTGGCTGTAGGCACAAACACAGGGCCAATATTGACATGTTTCTGTGATAACCGCATACATTTACTGTTGTAACAGGGTTTGTTGCAACATATTTCCTATGAGGGATATGAAGTCAGTAACTCTCATGGCTAACACCATCTACTGACTACAATCCTCGCACTATTTTCTGCAGTTCACAGATAGGTGCTCTGCGGGTAACACAAGAAACAAAAGGCACCACACACTGCCCAGTCTGCAGATGACTCTATAGATGGGGGTTTCCTCATATACATAGCACTGACGTGACAGGTATTAAAATATGTAGGATAGCCATATTGACACACACCCTGTTAAACCAACATTACTCCAAATGCAGTACAGCAGCACTTACAATTTGTAGTCAAGTCAGGCACATCCCCCTCCTGTGTGTTGGCCTGTTTCCACAGTGTATGTTGTTAGAGGTAAATCCCCAATCCATTTGTGATGCTGTTTGCCAAACAACATATCCTGCTCACAGGGAATGAAAAGGCCCAACACCAACATGATTTTCCTAGATATTGGAGTGTGTTTCCATGCAATTGGCTATGGGAATGTTACCACAGCTGTTTCACATGCAATCAGCTAGAGAAGGGCTGCAATTCATGCAGAGGCCATCAGCTGATCATGAGCATCACTTACAATACAAATGCTGCTGCCTAAGCAAAGCAGGTGTAAGTCTCCACATCCACCAGAGAGGTTGTGAGAGAGGCAGACAGAAGCAAAGATAAGTCAGTGAGGGGTGGGAGAGTAAAACTTAAGCATGTTTGTGTCACACACCTACCAGTACAAGGTATCAAACCCCTGACTGACTATGTATTGGTATCACATATCTATGCAGTTATTGATGCAGCACATAGGTTACATTTTGAGGAGCCCTGCAAACATATAAGTGATGATGAGTGACATCTGCAAAAGTGATATACGGTAGGTGTAGTACACGTGCCTGTCCGCATGAACAGGTGTCAGTGGCAACACAGCCACACTCTCACAGAGACCCACACACATTGACACACTTGTCAAGGTCAGGAATACTCATCACTAGTTAGATTGCCACAACACAGTACTGTGCATGTATCACATGCACCACAGGGGTTATACGGAGGTTGTATGGGCAAAGGGTATGTGGAGGTGTCTGACATCAGACAGCATGCTTCGGTATGCCAGTGGGGGTTGTAGTGAGTGGGAATGTGGTCATAGGCATCATACACCACACACACAGACACAGGGTGCCAGTACTGACATGCATGGGTGCATTGCTTCATGGTTGTGTAGTGGTCGACTGTGCTAGATGGCTATACAATACTAGTTGATGGGTATACCATGGCATCAGGCCACATAACAATGGTCTGCAGTGTGGCTCAGGGCTGTAGTGTCTGGATTTGCCCAGAAAGGTAGGTATTGTATTCACCATCCAGTCACCTGGGTAACTATTGCGTGTGGCCATTGCTGTGCATTGCTTGTCATGTATGTGTTCCTTAGTCCATGACATGGATGGTGTCAGGGATGTGCACACCTCCCACATGCATGTACAGTGACATGTGGAACTGTACCTGGGGTATCTGGCTCATGTTGTGTACACAGATTATCATCAGATGTGCCAGTCCAGGCCTCATGTGGCGGGAACTTTTAATGGACAGCAGGTTGACCCTCCTCCTACATTGATAGCATGATACAGGTATACCCTGGTGTCTGTGGCATCTGTCCATACAGGGCATGTGTTTCAGGCATGGTATGCCCTTTGTGGGTCACATTTGATGGCACCACAGGTGTTACAGGTGTCCAGTGGAGAACATAGGGAAGGTGCACTGTCTGCATGTACGTGCCTATTGGACTGATGGACAGGGTGCCATGCCCTCTGTAGCCCACTGCAATCACACTGTGGTTACCATTAGTGGACAATATGCAGGGTACTACCAACATAGCGTTTGTTGCCTAGGCAAGTGTGCGTGTATGAGACATGGGTTGAGAGTGTTCTCTGGGTAATACATGGTTGCTAACTTTGTTTACCTGGCCTTGATGTCACATGTAGGGGCATGGATTTGCACCCCAGCCTCTCAGCTATTTCACATCTGTTATCCTTGTATGGTGGACATTGTGACATATACTAGGGCCACCATATAAGAAATTTGCAAAACCCGCTCCCAAATGAGTCCAGTTGTTATACACTCACAGTCACCTCCACACAGGATATGAATGGCAAACACATGTACACACCCACACACACACACACACACACACACACACACACACACACACACACACACACACACACACCTGCCATGTCTGGGATTAGAACTCCTACCTGACTAGTTTATTACACTACAGCACTATGCAGTTATAGGTCATGTCACAGAGATTACTGGAGTACACCTTCCCCAAAGTTGTATTTCACAGTGAATGACATCAGCCGGATTGCCAAAGTAGGGCATTTGAATTGTAGTGAGTGTGACTAGCATAAAAAGCATTGCTCCCTACACAGACATAGAAACACACACAAATACATACAAGAATGTGTGGATCGATTCCAGGTAGTTTGTACTCCAGTGCAGACCTTTGTGTTGTACTCAGGGGAAAGTACCCCAGACATACAATATATATTGCATCACTGTGAAATGGAGACACCCTTGGAATTGTGTAGGAATGTAGAAACAGTCCTACAGGTAGCAAACTGTTTCTGCAGGATATCCATCGATCATTTTTCAATATGGGGGCAAACTGTGCAGGGGATAATGTGTACTGTAGGTGATTGTGTCTGTGCTGCTTCGGTTGCATGGTACTGCTGTTAGCAGAGATATTCAGGCATATGTACTGTTATACACTGTGATGTTTTCTGTCCTCATGTTCTGTCATATGGACATTCTTGTTCACAGTGATGTCTTGAGGGACAAGGGTGACTGCAGCTATCTCCAGTATTGTGGGCAGATGCCTACATATTCATAGTAAGTTATGCCATTTTGGAGGGGGAGTTGCAGACACTTGCTGCTGGGTCTATGTATTCGGTTCAGCACCTTACTACAGTGCTGGCAGAGGATCTCATACGTGTACATCCATCAACATGACAATATGGTCTTATCTTGCTGTGGCAATACCTCACAGCTGTACAGATTCGCACAGGTTACCCAGAGGCAGGGGCCATGAGTCAGGACATTAAACCTATTGTGGTGTATGTTCAGGTATGTATCCACCCATTTATGTATTTGCAGCCAGGGATAGTGTGTGCACACAGCTTTATGTCGGACCTTGCACATTCCCTGCTGCACATGCTCCCACCCCCCCCCCTCTGTTATTCTATCCTCTTCCATACATTTTGCATACATTCTCTGATACTTTCCCTAAGGTTATCACCCCATCACAGCTGTGTGTTGGTGTTGGTCCACAGTTCATGCAGTGGGACATGGTGCACTTGTTACTGTGGTTTGTCCCCATGGCCTTGCATATGGCTTATGTGGAGTGTGTTATGTTGTTATTTGGC
Source organism: Protopterus annectens (assembly GCF_019279795.1). NCBI lineage: Eukaryota > Metazoa > Chordata > Ceratodontiformes > Protopteridae > Protopterus > Protopterus annectens. The sequence goes on along the minus strand of NC_056744.1, from coordinate 681,922,723 downwards.
TATCCATGACATAACATGCATTTCCAGTAGTGTGAGACACAGGCCTTTGGCAGAGGCCTGTGGACCACTAGGTGTTGCTGCAGACCAGATGTGGAAGGCCATTGCATTCTGTCAGTCCTACAGTCTCAGACCACCATATAGTATATTCCCCTGGGGTGACAGGGTAGGTGTGCTAGGTGTTCATGCCAATACCTTCTATCAGTCTTGATCAGGTGGTATGGATGCTGGCAGTTTGTTAGCTACAACTAGGTACACACCTGCATGGGACACTTGCACTGCATGCTGCATTCCTTCACTATTGCCATATACAGGTGGGGTCATATTGTATCCATTCTCCACAGCAGGGATATTACCAGAGAGGTACCTGTGGGTGGTGTTTGCGTGAGCTGGGTGCATGTGTGCTATGGACACTACTTATATCTGACACACAGATATGCATGGAGCATTCCAATTATGCTGGCATGTGCAGGTACATCACCTGTTTCCCAATACATCAGTCCTACCTCCTTTGTTTTTTGCACTTGTTCGGGCAGACAACACTGGTATCCCCTACTACAGGACCAGATAATGTGATGCATACCTGTATGTACAATTCCAAGGGTGTCTCCATTTCACAGAGACACAATATATATTGTATGAATGGGGTACTTTCCCCTGTGTACTGCTTGTATATCTAGCCCAACAGCCATGCCATGTCAATCTTTCAGATGGTGACACATATTACCACCATACATTTACAATGGCTTACTGCTAGCATGTGTTATACTGTTGGGAATTGTCTTTGGCACTGCAGTTTTGAGGACTTATCCCTGTCATCAGCAGTAGTGGGCAATGGCCACCAGGTCTTTCCTCAACATGCATACATACTGACCACTCTCACACAATATGAAACACACATCAACCCAACACACACATACCTGCATATTGTGCAAGTGCTACAACCTATCCTGCTACCTTGGCCACCTCTGGTGATCTGTGCTCCACTGTTATTATACCTACACATATATGTTACTACATTTCTACATAGGGTTGTGGGGGCACACCTGACTGTTATGATGTGTGTGTGCATCGGATTGGGGGGCACACCAGACTTTTACTACATTTCTAAATAGGTTTGGGGGGGCACACTTGGCTGTTACTACATTTCTATGTTGGGTTGGCGGGAGCACACCTGACTGTTTCCACATTCCTACACAGGACTGGGGGAGGGGGCACACCTGTCTGTTTCTAGATTTCTACACAGTGGTTGGGAAAGGGCACACCTGACTGTTACTACATTTCTACACAGTATTGGGGGGGGGGGGCATGCTTGCCTATTTCTACATTTCTTCGCAGGATTGGGGGGAACCCTGACTATTTCTACATTTGTTCACAGGATTGGGGGGGCACACCTGGCTGTTTCTACAATTCTACACAGGACTGGGGGGCACACCTAACTGTTTCTACATTTCTTCACAGGATTGGGGGGCACACCTGACTGTTACTACATTTCTACACAGGATTGGGGGCACACCTGACTGTTCCTACATTTCTACATAGGATGGGAGAGGCACACCTGACACTTGTACACATTTGCTATGCCTGTACTGGTATATCAGGTACTCCATTTCATTCTGTATTCTAACCTATAATGCTGACTAGAAGCATATCAGTGTACTACAGGTCTTAGCTTTGATTGGCCTACATATTAGTTTCTGACTTCCTACCCTTCAGAACTAACATCCCACTGCCTGACCTGCAGTAGTCTGTCTGTGTAAGCCTGGGGGGGAGGTTACGCATAGGCATCATTCAGAGGCCATAGCACAGCCTTTGTTTGTGTTTGTTTACACCTGTCCTGCTGGCTGAGACTGTTGTTGGATATATGAACCACCCTGACTTGCATGTGTGAGTCATATGGACACACATGTGGCCCAGCACATTTCCTGCAGTGGGTTTTGTCACCCTGTGTAGTATTGGCTACTATGGTGACACCAGTATATGTTACAGATCTCATGGTGCCACTATAGGTGTCTACTATCTGCTGGCATACCATTCAGCCAACTGATTCCCTTGCATGCTCACATCCATACCATAGATAAAATTAACAATGCATTCTACTCTATTCGGTAATTGGTAGGTTGAGTGACTTACCTTGTGGGTGTCCCAGTACTGAGGGTGGTGCTGCTGGGCTGCCTATGTCAGATGCACATAGTACACTCCCTACACATGGTTGAGCACAGGTAGTGTCATGTTTCGCATCCCTTTTGCTGTATGTGAGAGGCATAGAGAGGTGTCATTCCCTGGGTCCCTCCTGTGTCAGTGTATATGCTATGTGTTGCCTCTTTGACAAGGCCAGGGCATACTGAGCATGCCTCCTTCTGCCTACTGGGGCAGGCTCAGGTTGTTCCTCCTCTGAGTCACTCTGTGCTTCTGCAGGCCTTGCCAATGGTGGGTGGGCTGTGTGGCCCTGCCCCATGCTGTTCCTGTTGCAGCTGTTTCCACAGGATCATATTGTGTAGCGTGACACATATGATGACAATTTGGGTACATGTAGCTGATGAGTACTGCAAGGCTCCACCAGATGTGTCCAGACACCGGAGCCGTGACTTGAGCATCTCAAACACACACTCTATTATAAGTCTGGTCTGTGCATGTGCCTCATTATGGAGTTCTTGTTTGGGTGTGTGCATTTCTGATGGGTGTCATCAGCCACGGCTCCAGTGCGTAACCGGTATCCCCCACTAGGTGACCTTAAGGGATGTCCCCACCAACAAATCTCTGGTACAGCTGTGCCAGATGTCAGATGTGGGAATCGTGATAGCTTCCAGGGCAGACAGCACACACATTCATTATTATGCCCTGAGTATCGCACACAACTTGGCAGTTAATGGAGGGGCAGCCCTTGCATTTGATGTAGACCCTACCCCGCTCACCGGGTGGTGCTTTGATGCATATGTGCGTGCCGTGCAGTCTATAGCACCCACTACCTCAGGGTATTTCGCTATTTGGTGGAACAGTTGCATATTGCTGGCCAACACCTCATGGGTGTTGGGGAAATATACGTGATCACTGGCATGTGCTGACATGGCATCCAGGAACTGGTGGAGTACCCTGGATGCTGATGCCTGTGAGATCCCCATCATAATCCCAGTTGGCCTTTGGAAGGTACCTGTAACTTGTATTCTTAAGCCTACACAGGGATCCAGTCCTCTTACAGTATGCCTGACACCCCCCCATGATGTCAGCTAACTCCTAGGCCTGCACCAAGCTATTCCTGCTCTTACACTATTGGGAGCTGCCTAGCATGCAGGGGAAATCTGGGATTCACTATCATTCCCCTCATTTGCATAGGATTGCCTGCTAATGCATAGTTACATGTCCCACACTGAGCCTCCACCCTTAGCAACTGCTATTCCCTGGCCATGTTGTCTTCTGTCTGCCAGTGAGTATAGTGGCAGAATAGTGATTTTGGTTAGAATGCTTATTTAAGGTATTTTTTTCTTACCCCCCCCCGATCCTATTTGAGCGCTGCTGCCTTACGATTAAACTGCCGAGATCTGCTAAAAAAAGATAAAAGTTGATTTTTCTTTTCCAAGCGTTTTCCATGCCAATGGCCTTATAGTTGGCTATTGGCATGCTTTATACATGATATCCACCCTTTATTTGGAGCTGTCATGGTTCCATTTTGTAATTTGCAGAAATGTACTCCGTTAGTGGCGGAGTACATTTCTGCAGAATACACTAGTCCTGCACAGCTGGTTTCCAGTTTCCTGGATCGCAAATTCACTTCATTTGCATGGATTTCTCCTGCAAATGGGGTAATTTGCATACAGGGGCTGAATCCGTGCAGGACTAGTGCAGGAGCGATCGCGCACGCCCCTACAGGGTATTCCTGGATTGCACAGCAGACATAGTTCCTGCTGGAGCTCCTGCACTAGTCCTGAATGCTGTGCAGGGCTTGCAGAATCCGCAGGTCTCTCTTCCAAACAGAATTGAAGTTTATTACTTAATTATTTGTGGAAAAGGGATACCCTATAGAACCATTACATCAGGCTGCCATTGAAGTCTCCAGCAAAAGGAAGACTCTGTTTCCACCTATTTTAAAGAATGGAGTACCTAGCAAATTAAATGAAGTTGGTATTTTCAGTGATTTTCCTCAGTGCTGTTTGGAAATGTCAGTAGACACGTAACATCATGAATATTATAACACAAAACTGATGGATTATTAACAGTCATAGAGAGTTAAGTCAGGCTTTGGGAAATAAACCACAATTTGTTAGCATTAAAACATGTAGTATTAAACAAATGCTTAAAAAATCAGATACTAGAATTCCCATTGCTTTTAGTAGTAAAAACAAAGGGACATACAAGTGTAATGGTTGTTCCAGCTGTAGATTCATACACGAAGGTGCTTTTGTGATTTTGTCCCATTTAAATTACAACATAGATTTTAAGGAAAGGCATAGTTGTATTAATTTTAGAGTGGTTTATCTTGCCCTGTGCTCAGCCTGTGATTCATTCTATGTAGGTATGACTACAAGAAAGCTGAGAGACAGGATTCAAGAACATGTAAGGGCTGTTAAGAATAAGGATGTAAACAATGCACTTTTCAAGCACTCAAAAGTATGTAAGAATTTTATTAAGTTCTTGAAAAAGTAACAATAGACAGAAGAGGGGGTAACTTCAGAAATGAAATTGAAACTCGAGAAGTGTGTTGGCAAATACGTTTGTGTGCTGAAGTTCCCCCTGGTTTGAATGAACATGTTAACATAAAATGTTTTTTAGCAAGAAGGAAACTAAAGGGTTAAAATTGCTGATTGTTTTTAACTATAGTTACTTGATTAATATATATAAACCAGTTGTATTGTTTGATCAGATTTTTCTGACTGTTTGTATGAAAGCGAAGATTAAAAATTTTTTTACGCTAATGCAGCTTGGGGTCCTTTGTTGCAAAATGAGCTATTTTTGTTTTCAGTTGGTTTATGTTCACAGGCTCCTAAAGTGATTTTTTTGGTGTTCTTATGTGTTCTTGACATGGATGTCAAAATTCACCTCTTGAGCTTCACTCACGAGATGAATTTCTTAGGATCCTTGTCTCAAACATATATTATCATGGTTAGGATCAGAGACCCAGTCTTAATCTTCTATATGTGATGTGAACATTTAAACCCACAATAAGGCCTTACTTAGTTTAATGCTACTGGTGGCCAAAAAACAATTGCTCAAACATAGAAATCAAAACTTAAACCAGCTGTAACTGAAATACCGAAGACTATAAATGAAATTAAGGAAACTGAGGTCAGATCCTTAGAAAAAGGAAAGAGCAAATTACATAGAAGTAAATGGAATCTGTGGGAATAATGCAGGCAGTAGAATGTACAGGAGAAGTAAGGCTGAATGGGAGGAATGAACTGAACAATGTATGTAATGTCAAAATGAATCACAATTGTTAAAAAGGAGATATATGTACAGCATGAAAAAGCTAAATATGTGCTGTTTTCTTTTATATTAATGTGTGTTTCCAGTGTCACTGTTTAAGTTATGATTTAAATAAAAAAGAGCAGCCAAGAACTAATCCAAGAGACTCAAAATACCCTAAAATTTCAAAATGTTGAAATTCTTATTACCCACCTCAAAGTCAATAATAGAAACTCCATCTGCCTAATAGGACATATGTCCCTCCAGGAAATAATCCAGCTACAATTAACAAATTTCTACAGTGGATATACAACAATACCAATAAAGGGACTATAATCTTAGGTGATGTAAACATTGATTGGAAACAAATAACCAATACTGTATCTGACCTAAACTTATATAGGTGCTCACAACTAATAAATGTTACTACCAGGACACACACACACACACACACACACACACACACACACACACACACACACACACACACACACACACACACACACACACACACACACACACACAAAAACAAGTAAAAAGAAACACACTGGCTGGATTCTTATAAACTAGCCTTACAACATCAGTGACAGGAACTTTACCAGATAGCAATACTGACCATCTACCCACCTATGCTATTAGATAGTGACTAAACATTCAGAGACAAGTAAATAAACAAGTCTAAACCTTGTATAATTTCAACCCCAATCTCTTTCCAACAATCCTAAAGCAATATAATTAGAAATGCCTAAAAGCTTTACAGCTAGATGAAGCAGTTACTCACTTTAACCATATCTTGCTTACTATACCATCAAAAAAATCCTCACTCTGAAATAAAAGAGTTATATCCATCCCAACACCCTGGCAAACAAAGACTACTAGGCAAATATTGACAAAAAGAGACTGTGCCTGGAAGACATACACAAAAAATAAAACCCAAACAACCATTCAAATTGATATGCATCTCAAGAAACTCATAAAAAAGCAGATACTTAGTGACAAGAAAGCAAGTTTTACTGACATAGACAATTTTCATCAAAATAACCCTAGACTTTTCTGGCAGTGATTAAAGTCATTGCTCAACATGGACAGACCACAATCCCTCTCCCCCCAACAACAACAGCTAGCTACCCAGGTAAAACAACAACGCAGTTCAACCCCCACTTTGTAAACTCTGTCTTGGCACTAACCAAGCAAAACTCCTCATTACCCCTTACTATTTTACAACTCCATACCACCACCAAGATGCTCTTTAAATTTGATAGTGTTCCCACCTTAACAATAAAAATACCTACTAAAACTCAAACCAGCCACCTTGTCTGATGAGAGGTTACCAGCTGAGTTCCTAAAAATATCATCAGAGGCTATAGCCCTCCCTGTCTCCATGTTAATTATTAGAATCATACATATTTACAGTAGCTGCACAGGGACTGGTGTGCTCTCTCTGATCTCTGGATTGAATCCAAATGAAATCCAAGGCATCCTTTGAAATCTGCAGCAAAATAAGTATTTTTATTCCCTGTACTGCACTTTTAAACTGTGTATTACTGAATTGCCATATACTTTTAACTGTTTTAGCCATTTAAACTGTTTTGCTCTTTCACTGTTTCAACTGTTTGCTGTTTGAGACTGTTTTCCTGCACTCTGTATTTTCTAGTACTTGTATATTTTATAGCATAGGCAAGATTCAGATTAGCTGAATCTAGACTGTTTGGCATTATCTGAGCACTAAAACCAGCCATCTTACATTAAGAGGGCCCCCTGCACCATTGTGGCAGAAGATTGCAGCAAAGGACCCATCTGAGTTGGAGATTGTTGGAATAAGGCTCAGAATTGAGCATTTCTATTGGCCAGCTTGTTTGAAAATTGCTTAACTTGTTTTAAAAAAGGGTTCTCACGGTTGCTGCATAAGCCCAACATTTGCATGGGTTTTTGCCTGTTTTAACACAGCTACACAGTGTTTGGTGACCCGCCACTGCTCTACTCTCTTCACCTAGCAATCCGAGGCATCTGTGCCAAGCGCACCTTCACACAGCACTGCACAGTGGAGGTAACCATTGACGGTTATAGATGAAAAAGCTAAAGTAGATTTATTTTTCCTTAGAAGCTGCCCATGCTCCAGCTGAGGAGCCCTTTAAATTGTGTTTAGCTGCTTGGAGAGCACCTCAGCTGGGCTTTCTGCAGCATTTGCCACTTTAACTGAACTCTCCTAATCCCTAATAGTCTAGTACCCCTTGAGAGCCCCAATAGTATAGATCTAGCATTAAGTCCCCAATTAAACCACATCCTTCCTCATTAAATTAAGCATATCTGCACCAAGTATAATGGATGGTAAGTTCTCCTCCATTTCTCCTGCCAGCCTGATTGACATGGGTATCCTGAGACAACTGCTTCATGTAGACTGACAACCCACTATTCCTAAACCACTCAAGCTCAATTTGTGAGAGATACATTTACACTAAGAATTTGGAATCCTTGCCCTCTCATTCACAGAACAGTGAGCCTAACTATGCAACCAAAATGTGTCCCAGAAGTTAAATGTTTTAGACATTTATATAGGGGTGATTGTTGGTTACAACATGATTTATTGACTGCCTCAGTCCATTAGAGATGTGGTTGCCATATCAGGGATAAATTTTTGATTTCCCATCCAATGGTCCAAGTTATGCTTAAATAGTTAGAGATAGGGGCCTTGTTTCACATGAATGGAGAGCCTGTTCCAGAGAATGGGAATTCTCTGACATACATATCTGTCTATTTAGCATGTCCTATTAACATTGCAAGCAAAATGTAGGTATTTAGATCTAGTAGTTCTGATGCTGTTTGTTTTGCAGATGTGCGGAAGGTTCATCAGAGTGGAGTGCAGGGATACCTTGTATACCAGGCATAGATCACCTTTCAGTAGTCTAGGGCTTTGAGGTGATCCACATAGGACATTTTGTTTATGCCCTGTATTCTTTTTGAGAAGATCCTCTGTGGATGACCTAGTTACTGCATGTGTCTGGTCAGGTACTTATCATAGCGGACACTAATGATGGGTCTGATGAGGATCGAGTTTAGTGGTACAGCGACTTCCATGGACCTAAACGCCATGCACTTACTTATAAGTTGAGCAACAGAGAAGGATTTCCTTACTACCTTGGATACTTATTGGTCAGAGTCCTAGTTACTATCTACGTGTATTCCCAGATCCCTGACTAGTGGGTCAACTCTTAGGGGTGTTTTATTGATGATATAGTTTCCAAGGGTGGCTGACTGCAATTATCTACAAACGTAGTCAGCCAGAGGCCTATAACATTGGCCTTCACTTCTGAGAGGTAGATTCCATGGAGGTGTGAGCCAAGCACAGAGCCTTGGACTCCATGGTGACTGGCCACTTTGAGGAGATGGTCTCACCAATCCTGACTTTCTGAGTCCTATCTGTAAACCAGCTGGCTATCCAGTGTGTTATATAGGGGTTTATGCCTAATTCCATAAGTTTGTTAACAATGCCAGAGTTCAGTATTGTATCAAATACCTTACCAGGTCAAGGTCGATATTATGTACTGTTTTATCCTCAGCCATTGCCTTTGTGACCTTCTCAAGGAAGTCCAACAGGTTCAGTAGGCATGACCTTCCTTTGACAAAGCCAAACTGGATGGATCCCGTGTCTGAAGTTCTCTTATGTCTTTGTTGATCATTTCCCTGATGGTTCTTTCCATGGCTTTGCATCTAAGACTAGTTAGACTAATGGGTCTGTAATTTCTGGGATCTGTTGATGGTCTGCCATTGTGAAGATGGATGTCTTTTGCAGTTCTTCATTCTTGTGGTGACGCCTGTTTTAAGACTATAGTTAAATAGTTACTCCAGTGGCCTTGATAGGTCATATTTTAAACTTTTCAGGAGGCATTCCTGGATATTAATGGGGCCCACTGAGGCTGTCTTCTTGGCTTTAACAAGTGCAGCCATGAACTACTCTCTATTTATAGTTAGAGGGGGTATATTATTTCTTGGTAGGTGGCTGGGGACGAGTGAGGGGTAAAGTTGGAACTAAATTTGTCAGCAGCAGATTCGCTGTAATGCCAGGCTCAGTGAATGTGGCACCAATAATTGCCAGATCAGCACACTGCTGTGTGCTGCCTTTGAGGTTTCTGACATAGCTGAAGAAGGCCTTAGGTTGTCTTTTGTTGCCTTTTGCCTGGGAGGCTATCTTGACCTTAAAACTGACGTTGTTGGATTTGACTAGTCCTGTCAGCTGCCTGTTTACTTTGATGAGAGTTCTTATCATTATGGGAGTTACATATCCTAATTTTAACCAAGATTTTTCTTTTCTTTTGTTGTATAACCTGTTTAATCTGGAATGCCACTAGGGTGGTTTGTTTTTGTAGTTAGTTTTGGGATTACTTTTGGTAGGTACAACATCCTTTATGTAGCCATTGACATGCTTGTATAGAGTTTCTGTTAACAATTCTGTGTAGCCTGCTGTGTTCTATGGACTTGGAGGGGCACTGAATTTTGACAAACTATTGCTTCATAAAAGTTAGGTTTACTGGGGTTAACAAATTGATTTTGATTTTGAAGGAGACAGCTTTATATTCAGACCTTACCAGGGAGAACATGACATTAGGGTTGGAGCAACTTTCTTACATATTTGTGAGTAATAGGCCCAGTATGTCAGAACCTCTAGCGGGCATATTCGCTAACTAGTTAAGGGAGTTTGTATTTACAAATTGCTGGAATGTCTGTGCCTGCAGATTTGGAGCTGAGTAGGATTCCCAATCTATAGAAAGGTAATTAAAGCCCCCCATAAGTAAGATGTTATGTTGGATGGTGAGTGTTTCCAGTAGGTTTAAGTATGTGCAGCAGATAGTAAATAAAACCACAAGGCCTTCTATAGTTATGTAAAGAATCTCCACGGCAATATCCAGATTTCCTCTGAGCTACTGCACAATAGTACATCCTATACCGAGCCAACATATATTACCAATATACTGGCCAACAGATTCAGTGCCAACTTTAACCCCCCCCCAAGGTACTAGTCACAATGCCAGTAGATTGCCAGGCACCCAGTATTACTGCTGCACAGGTTAACACAGTACTGTTCATGGCCAAGAATACAGCTTCTATGGGACCTGACAGTATCCCTGACTGTGTTCTACATGAACTACAGAGTGAACTGGCATCTCACCTGTGTGCCCTGTTCAGTCACAGCCTCACCTCAGCCTTTGTCCCTACTGAATGGTGCACTGCTACAGTCATCCCACTCCACAGGGGAGGAGTGACTACAGTCCCTGGGAACTACTGCCCTATTGGCCTGATGAGTTTGATATGCAAAGCTATGGAACGCATCGTCCTGGACCTAATAAACAAGGATATAGGGAATCTCCAGACTCTGGATCCCACACAGTTTGGTTTTTTGAAGGGTGGATCATGCCTAATCAACTCATTCAACTTATTTGAGTCAATCACCAGAGGTGTGGCTGAAGGCAAGGTGGTTCATACAGCCTACCTTGACCTGGCCAAGGCCTTTGATACCATTCTCCACTCAGCAATCATAGAAAAACTCACTAAGCTAGGCATCAACCCCTATATCACTAGGTGGGTTGCAGACTGGCTCACAGGTATCACTCACAGTGTGAAAGTAGGTGACTCCAAGTCACACTGCTGACCAGTCACGAGTGGAGTCCCACAGGGTTTGGTCCTGGGTGCTCTCCTGTTTGATATCTACTTCTCTGAAGTCCAGACCAACATGAAGGGACTCTAACTGACAAATTTCACAGATGATTGCAAGCTGGGAGTTATTATTAACTCCTCAAGTGATGTTGATATCCTACAGAAAGGCCTCACTGAGACCAACAACTGGTGTCAGAACCATGGCCTTAAGCTCCATGTCAAAAAATGTATCATCATCCCCTTTGGGAAAAACCCAGTTCCCATGAATTACCACATTGATGGTAGTCCACTGAACACAGAAGGTATTATAAGAGATCTGGGAACACAGGTTGACAGTAACCTCTCTTTTGACCACCACACTGCCACTGTGGTCAGAAAGTCCTTCTATGTGGCACATCTCATTACTAAGAGTTTTGCATCCAGGAAGAAAGAGGTCATTGTCTCCCTCTGCTCTTTCCTCATTAGGCCAATCATTGAGTACAATGCCCCATTTGGCATGTGCCTCACTAGACACGTGCAGTGACTGGAGAAGCCACAGGGGTGCCTTACAAAGAGGATCTTGGGCCTTAAACATTTGTCTTATATGGACAGACTAAAAAAACTCCAACTATTCTCTGTCTTGTATCGCCTGCTTAGAGGCAGTCTCTGCTTGACTTACAAAGCCATGTCTGACCTAGCTCTGTTAGAAATGCTACATCTAAAGAAATATCAATCCCTCCACACCACACACTCCAGAAAGCTCAACCTCATTACCACAATCAACAAAACATGCTGGAGGGACAGGTTCATAACCCAGAGACTGCCCATGCCATGGAAGAGACTTCCCATGCATGTCAAGCAGAGCATCTCACTGGCCCTCTTCAAGACAAATCTTGATGAGTGAATGGGAAATAGAAAATTCACCCCAGGGATCACTCCAGTGGCTTTACTCGACAGAGGCACTGGGAGCTAAGGTCAGGTGGCAAGATGCCAGGGTAATCCTATGGGCTAGGCTTGTAAAGGCCTCAGGGCCATTAGCCTAGTACACACCTATGAACCTATGGACCTATGCTATAGAGGGCGACCTATAGCTTGCTAGGATATTGTACAGGATTTTATCTATGGTAACTTGCACATGGAGAAACTCCAGTGCATCATCCTCTTTAACCAACCTAGAGGTATGAGGTATGCTTGTTGTTGATGTACATGTATATCAAGACATCTCCACCTTTAGTCCCTGTCTGTGCAACTATTTGTCTAAATGTGTGGAAGACACTGAAACCTTGCACTACTGGGGTACTCTCTGCAGCTTTAAACCATGTCTCGGTAAGTACGCAAATGTCTACATTCTCCAGGAGAGAAGGGCTTGGAGGGAGGTTAGCTTTTTGTTTAGGCTCCTGGAACTGAGCAGTAACACCTTGAGGTTCAGTTAAGTTGATTTTGCTATGTTTGTAGGTTTGTCAATTTGGCATTGCCTGAAAAAGGCTATTTGGCGGGAGGATAAAGATTTCACCAGTATTTGAGAGCCTAAAGGGGATAGGTGCAGACCATCCTTGGTAAAGCAACTTGCTTTTTTTATCCATGTCTTCTCATGCTGACAAATATTAGATCCCCTTAGAATGATACCAGAAACTCAGCCAATTGAAAAAATTAGTCATCTTTTGTTGGTATTGTGACATCATCCTTGGTGAAGGTAATATGCAGCTCAATGACTGTCTGTCATGTGGTGAAGTTTCTTCTTACTGTGAACTACACTAGAAGACAAAATATCTGGGGACAGAGTACTCTGTCTGGAAAGGGGTCTCTTACCCTGGAACTCTCCCATACCTGAACTAGGTACTGGAAAAGCCCTGGAGGATGTGTCTAACCCCTGTACTATAAAGGACTGCAGACTCACACCAGAGGGTGACAGGGGGAAAAACTTAGTGGTTGCAAGCTGATTTAAGGCAACAACACAGTAATAAACCATAGGTCGAGACATGTTTTTGTTGAGTTTTTTCTTTCCTTCTTTTTAGGTGCAACTGGTTTTGATGGGGTTGGGGGAGGGGCAGCTTATCAGGATCTATCAAGTCAGAGATAAAAATATCAGCCAGAATAATACATTGACAGTATTAAGGGCTGACTAAGGGCAGCAATAATTGAAAAGCTAAACTGTGCCCCCACACAGGAAATAAGGTGAAACTGTATAAATTATAGCAGAAACAGCTTAAAATGTGTTAAGCCTTATTCTACAATCTACACGGTGCAGTAAAAAACAGCACACAGAGTCATGTCAAAATCACTTGTGCAAATAGTGCCAAAAAATCAAATACAGACCCTTAAATTAAATGGAAACTTTTCGATTCCATTGTCAGAAATCAAAAAATAAGCACAGAAAAATGCAAATATTTAATTTGCAGTAACATCATCTTATTTAATAATATAAAAAGCTACAGCAGATTAAATTTGAAGTAACTATCGTAAAAATGAAGAAAATTTTGAAAAAAAGTATTTTGCTGTCAAAACATCCAAATGAAGCAGGTAAACAACAGAAACAAGATGTCTAGTGTTCAACTAACATCACAGAGCTTTTGTTTCCCAGTGTAAGTTATAAAGCAGTTTAGAAAAGCCCCATAACTGCTTAATTAAGTGTATAAACAACACATTAGTAGGTTACAATTCCCAGTGGAATTAACAGCAGTAGTAAACAGCAGGTATATCAAAATAAAAAATTAACACACACACAACTAATATATATATATATATATATATATATATATATATATATATATATATATATGTATGTATATATATATATATATATATATATATATATATATATATGTGTGTATATAAAAACAAAGCTGTGATAGGGACCTACATAAATAATATATATATATATATATATATATATATATATATATATATATATATATATATATATATATATATATATATATGTATACACATATCACCCTCCCACCCACAATTACCTCCATACCATCATGCACCCACTTCAAAACTTTACTAAAAGCACACCAAAAAGCATGCTGGCTATGCCTTTGCAACTCCCACTCTAATATCACTCACTCCATCCAACCACTACCTTTCTTTCCACTCCACTAACTACCTTGATTATAGCAGGCTCAGATGCTCATAAGCCTAGTACTTATTATACAGCAGGAACTTCTTATTGTAACATTTGTTAATGTCTGTTATGTACTTCACAGATAAAGATTCTAGGTGTCTACTGATGTACTATGTTCTTCATCTGTAAATATGTTGTAAGTAATTGCTATGTAAATTGTTAATCACTATGTAATCCAATGTAACTACTGTCAGTTTATTTTAACTGTGGAGCTTTTCTCCCCGGGCCTCCGCTGAAAATGGACCTACGTCCAGTCGGACACTCCCAGTCAACAAATATAAATAAATAAATTAATTAAATATATATATATATATATATATATATATATATATATATATATATATATATACCAATACACTTGCCCAACGTTTCCTGGAATTCATTGATTCCAACGCCCTGGACCAGCTTGTTCTTACCCCCACTAGAGGTAGCAACATCCTTGACCTGGTCATTACTAACATGGGGGACTGTTGCTCTATTCCAATAGTCAACTCATCTCTGGTTAGATCCAACCACAAACTAATCAGCTTGGAAATCCACATCCCACCCTCCTCCACCGTAAAGGTAACCACCATGAAAAACTTCTCCAAAGCTAACTTTGGGCTCCTAGAAACAGAGGTGGCTAACTTCACAGCACCCATGCAATTGCAGAACAGTTGCATGACCACAGAATCATACACTAATGCCCTGCACGAACACATACACAAATGCATGGATCTCACCATACCCAATAGAATCAAGGCACTCTCCTCCAAAAAAGGAAGACAATCTGGTGGTCCCCTGCCATAAACAAACTCTACAACAGAAGGAGGAAACTGATGCAGAATAAGGTGAAGTCCCAAGACTGGAAAAACTCCCTTATCAGCCTCAATGAAAAGCTGAGATCCCTCTTCAAATTCTCTAAAGCTAGCTATGAAAACAGAATTGCAACATATAGTAAAGACATCCACAAGGCCTTCTATAGTTATGTAAAGACTCTCCATGGAAATACCCAGATTTGTCTAGAGCTATTGCACAATGACACCTCCTATACCAAGCCAACAGATTCAGTGCCAACTTTACCCATCTCTCACCCACCAAAGGACCAATCACAATACCAGCAGATTGCCAGGCACCCAGTATTACTGCTGCACAGGTTAAAACAGCACTGTACAAGCCCAAGAATATAGTTTCTATGGGACCTGACAATATCCTTGGCTGTGTTCTACATGAACTACTGAGTGAACTGGCACCTCACCTGTGTGCCCTGTTCAATCACAGTCTCATCTCAGGCTTTGTCCTTTCCAAATGGCGCACTGCTACAGTTATCCCTCCCACAAAGGAGGAGTGACTACAGACCCTGGGAACTATCGCCCCATTAGCTTGATGAGTCTGATATGCAAAGCATTGGAGCGCATGATCATGGACCTAATAAACAAGGATATAGGGAATCTCCAAACTCTGGATCCCACACAGTTTGGTTTTGTGAAGGGTAGATCATGCCTGACCAACCCGGTAGCCTTCTTTGAGTCAGTCACCAGAGCTGTGGATGAAGGCAAGCTTCATACAGCCTACCTTGACCTGGCCAAGGCCTTTGATACCATTGTCCACTCAGGAATCATGAAAAACTCACTAAGCTAGGCATCAACCCCCATATCACTAGGTGGATTGCAAACTGGCTCACAGCTAGACCCCACAGTGTGAAAGTAGCTGATTCCAAGTCAGACTGCTGACCAGTCACGACTGGAGTCCGACAGGATTCGGTCCTGGGTCCTCTCCTGTTTCTTATCTACTTCTCTGAAGTCAATGCCAACATGAAGGGACTCTGGCTGACAAAGTTCGCAGATGATTGCAAGCTGGGATCCACAATTAACTCCTCAAGTGATGTTGAAATCCTACAGAAAGGCCTCACTGAGACCAACGACTGGTGTCAGAACCATGGCTTTAAGCTCAATGCCAAAAAATGTGTCATCATCCCCTTTGTTAAAAACCCAGTTCCCATGAAATACCATATCGATGGTATCCACTGAACACAGAAGGTGTTATAAGAAATCTTGAAACACAGGCTGACAGCAACCTCTCTTTTGACCACCACATTGCCACCGTGGTCAGAAAGTCCTTCTATGTGGCAGATCTCATTACTAAGGGTTTTGCATTCAGGAAGAAAGAGGTCATTGTCTCCCTTTACTCTTCCCTCATTAGGCCAGTCATCGAGTACAATGACCCATTTGGCATGTACCTCACTAGACACCTGCAACAATTGGAGAGGCCACAAAAGTACCTCACAAGGAGGATCCTGGGCCTAAAACACTTGTCCTATATGGACAGACTCAAAAACTCCAAATATTTTCTGTCTCATATCGCCTACTTAGAGGTGATCTCTGCTTGACTTACAAAGCCATGTCTAACCCAGGTCTGTTAGAAATGCTATATCTAAAGAAATCCCAATCCCTCTGCACTAAACTCTCCAGAGACCTCAACCTCATTATCACAATCAACAGAGCAAGCTGGAGGGGCAGGTTCATAACCCAGAGACTGCCCATGCTATGAAATAGACTTTCCATGCATGTCAAGCGGAGCACCTCACTGGCCCTCTTCAAGAGAAATGTTGATAAGTGGATGGGAAATAGAAAATTCACCCCAGAGATCACTCCAGTTGCTTTACTCGACAGAGGCATTGGGAACTAAGGTTGGGTGATGCAATGCCAAGGTAATTCTATGGGCTACACTTGTAAAGGCTCCAGGGCCATTAGCCTAGTACACATCTATGAACCTATGAACCAGTCAGCCCACATATTACACCTCCTGCACAAACCATGTTCTCAACACATAAACCATCATACATGGAGGTACTCACCAAAAATTTACCTAAACACCAGAGACCTCCGAAACACAACCATGCTACACCTAATACAGTACCTACAGCAGTCAATACATATAAAATCACAAACACAAGTGTATCACCAAATAAGTCCCTAAGGCAAAAAACATCTACATCCAATTGTTTGGTCATAGCCAACTCTATAGTTAGGCACACAGATGTTCTACTCACCAGACTGGACAAGGAGAAGGTTATGGTCAGCTGTCTGTTGGGTGCCAGGATCTGCCAGATCACAGACGCACTCAACTTCTCTCCACAACAAGTACCGTTATGACTCTGTCATAGTTAATGCTGATGTGAATGACTTGAGATGTACCTCACTAGTCTATATGAAGAGAGACATGACTGAGCTCTCTGAATATGTGTCTCAGGCAGGTATTTCTCTTGCCTTGCACAGCATACTACCTTCACCTGAAACAATACTGCAATATAATAAAAAAAAATGATTGACTTCAAAAATTGGCTTAGTTTCGGGTGTCATTCTAAGTGGATCCAATACCTGTCAGCCTGGGATGACAAGGTAAATAGACCATGTTGCTTTGCCAGAGATGGTCTTCATCTGTCACCTCTTGGATTTTGTTTCTAAGCCTCCTGCCTGCCCCATAGTGCTTTTTTAGGCAATGTCACAACAACAAAATTCCTGACAGAAATATTATCAAAAAGCAACCTCAAAGTTATGCTGCTAAATGCTAGGAGTCTAAATCTAAAACTTAAATCACTGGAAATAGCCCTCATGTTAAAAGATGCTGACATCTGTGCAGTCACAGAGACTTGGTTTAAGGCTGTGGAAACCACACCAGCTTTATTGGATTATAATGCCTTCCACACATTCAGACCACAAACTGAAAGCGCAAGAACTAAAGGAGATGGAGTTTTAATATTCATCAAAGATAACTACAACTCTAGATTAGTTAGACAAAACTATTCCATTGAACTAATCCAAGTCCAATTGACTGTAGGTAAGACCCATCTCCAAGTTATGGCCAGCTATAGGCCCCCATCCATGAACCAGGATGACCACACTGCATACCTGGATCTACTTGAATTGCTCAAGATACAATCAAACACCCTGGTTTTAGGTGACTTTAACTACCCATCCATAAATTGGGTAAATTATACATGCACTAACACACTTGCGCAAAGGTTCTTGGACTTCATCAACTAGAAATGCCATGGACCAGTTGTTTGACACCCTCACAAGGGGCCCAAACATTCTGGATCTGGTGCTCACTAACATGGGTGATCGTTGCACTACCCCATGTGTTCAGCCCTCCCTAGTGAGGCCTGATCATAAATCGGTGTCATTAGAAGTAACAATAACATGTGACCCCATTAGCAGCAACTAGACTAAAAAACTTTTTTAAAGCCAATTACAACCTAATATGTGACAGCATTAATAGCTTCCTAACCCCTGCTCTCACTGATGGCATGGACACCTATACTGGGATTTATACCAATGCCTTGTATAAGCATCTATACAAATGTATGGACTCAGCCGTGCCTGATAGGATCAAAACAAGATCCTCATGAAAGAATAAACCTACCTGGTGGATATCTGTCATTAATAGATTATACAATAAGAGAGATAAATTGCTGTCCAAGAGCAGGAAGGAATGGTCTCTGAATTATAAGCATTCCCTCCTTGGCTTAAACAAGCAAATAAGACACCTTGTAAGGTATTCTAAAGCTAACTATGAATCCAAATTAGCCTCCTTCACTAAGGATAACCATAAGGCCTGCTGTGCCAGAAACCTTAAAGGAAAAACCCATATCTGTGCAGAACTGGTTGTTAATGCCACCACATGTACTGAACTCGCAAAAATAGCCAACCTGCAAGCTGACAGGTTCATTGAAAACTTCTCCCCACATCCCTGCCACATATTCCCCAAAGCATACCTACCACCTGCCTCCACCTAGTATCACCAAGGAGCAGGATGTAGATGTTCTCTCCAAAGATGTAAACACAGCCTCTGTGAGACCTGATAATATCTCAGGCTGTGCTATAAATGGACTAAGACAGGAATTAGTTGCACCACTGGGTACTCCTTATAACCACAGTCTAAGCACTGGTTTTGTAACTTCTGAATGGAAAACAGCAAGTGCCATCCTGTTACACAAAGGAGGCACCTCCACAAACCTGGAAACTATAGACCTATAAGCCTGACCAGTCTAATCTGCAAGGTTATAGAAAGAATAATCATGGACTTTAACAACAAAGATGTAGGAGATCTCCATACCCTCAGCCCAACCAGGTCTGGCTTTGTTAAAGGGAGATCCTGCCCCTTGAACTTGGTGGACTTCTTTGAGACAGTCACCAAAGCCCAGGATGAAGGCAAATCCATGCATACAGCCTACCTGGACCTGGAGAACTCCTTTGACACTATTCCCCATTCAGGCATCATTGATAAACTCACCCAGCTGGAGATCAACCTGTATATTTTCAGGTGTGTTGCAAACTGGCTCACCATAGAATGCACACAGTCAAAATAGTTGACTGTACCTCCACCAGCAGACTTGCAACCAGTGGTGTTCCACAGGGATCTGTGCTGGGGCCCCTTATTGTTTGGAATCTACTTCTTGGATGTACAGGCTAAATCAAAAGGCCCATTGTTGACAAAGCTTGCTGATAATTGAAAACTGGGTGCAGTCATTGGGTTCCCAAACGATGCCAACATCCTACAAAAGGGACTTGCACAGACAAACAACTGGTGCCAAAGTCATGGGCTAAAACTCAATGCAAAAAATTAATTATAACCCCCTTTTGCAAGGGTAACATCCCTGCAGATTACCACATTAATAACAACAGTCTAAGCATGCAATACGTGGTGAGAGATTTGGGCCCACAGGTTGACAGCAACCTTTCCTTTGGCTACCATGTCTCCACAGTGGTAAGAAAGGCTTTCGACATTACCCACCTCATAAGTAAGGGATTTACATCCAGAACAAAAGAGGTTATAACCCCCTTGTACTCCTCACTCATCAGGCCAATAATAGAGTACAATATTACCATTGGTATGTACCTTACCAGGCATCTGCAGCAAATAGAAAGATCTCAAAGGTTTCTCACAAAGAAAATTCAGGGTCTTCAGCACATGTCATATGTTGACAGAATGAAATCACTGTCGCTATACTCTGTGTCTTACAGACTACTCAGAAGTACCTCTGCCTTAGCTATAAAGCAATTTCAGATCCTGCTCTAATGGAAATGCCGCACATTCATAAATCAAATGGCATTAAGAGGCACTTGCTCTAGGAAACTTAGCCTAGTACGTGACATCAACAGGATTTAAGCACTGTCACTTTAATAGGTTATTAATTAATTAAGGTTCAATCAAGTCAAATGTATAAAATAAGTCACTTATTGACATTGAATTGTTCTGATGAAGTTTTAATATGAAAGCGCTTGACCTGGTACATGTTTTTGTTTTATGGACTACATTTGTGAATAAACTGTGTTTTTGTGAACCAGGAGTGTTCCTGGGTGTTAGATATTGGCGTTGGAGTGGTTGGTTGTTTTTTCCTGGTTGTGGTTACCACTCTTATACCCTTTTGGTTTTACATCAACAGGACTTGCTAGAGAGACAGATACACAGAGGTTACCTGTCCTCTGGAACAAACTTCCAATTCAGGTGAAGTAGAGCCTCTTGCTGACCCTATTTAAGCAAAATTTGGATGATTGGATAGGAAGCCACAAATTCTCCGAGGGAGGTTCACCTGTGTCCCTCTTGGACACGGGTAGTATTTGTTGACTTAGTTCACTTAATAACTTGATATTCTTGAGAGCAGGGGTTGTACTTGGCTTGGCTTGGCTTGTAAGGGCCCTAGGGCCATTAGCCTAGTAAAGTCCTATGATAAGAACATCACATTCACAACATCTGGAAATTATCATATAGTATACCCCTGCATAAATGTGTAAATTCGATTGACCTTTCCAACTATTGCCCAATTGCTATTCTCCCACCTCTGTCTAAGATTATAGAAAAATGTATCCACACCTGACTACTCAAATATCTCACTAACCACAACCTACTCTCATGGGTTCATAGGTTATTACTTGCCTAATGAGCACTAGGCCCTTACAAGCATAGCTGTGCAACCCAAACCCATTGGGATCCTGAGTATCATGTGCATCTATATAGTGGGCATAAGGGATGTGTGGAGGGAGGGTGCTAGTTAGGGTAATACTTTTCTTATTGATGGCCTCTGTCCATAAGGGACATGGGGCCCAACCAGTGGTAAATTTACAATTTTTCTATCCAATCGTCAAGGGCTCATTTAAATAGGATCAGGGATGAACTCTGTTTTACATAGAAGGGGAGTCGATTCCATAGTGCGGGGATCCTTTAGGACAAATATCTCCTTTAGGACAAATATCTGTCTCTCCACCATGTTCTGTTTATGTCTCAAGAAAAGTTCAGATGCCTAGATCTGGTGTTTCTGGTGTTGTTTGTTTTGTGCATTTGCAACAGATCCATCAGTACAGTCCCCCCCAACACACATACACACACACACACACACACACACACACACACACACACACACACACACACACACACACACACACACACACACAAACACACACACACACACACATGATCATAGCTGCTCAGGGCTTGCAGGATTGCCCCTTTCCGTTCAGTTTCAAAAGCTGCCTTTTTCTCTGTCTTTCTGCTTCATTTTGCATAAAACTATGTTTTTTTTCCACTAAGAGGCTTTGCAGCCTACAAAACATGATTTTCAGTACAGATAATATATAGACTGATACCTTCAGGTGCCACTAAGTAAGCTGCTAAAACTCTGTATACCACTGAGCTTGCATCCAGTGCTGCTGCTAAAAGAAATGGCACTTCATGTGTTAATGTATTTCATGCTACTTAAAGCCATTATATCTTGATATGTATGGTTTTCTTACCCATGAGCAGCTTGCCCTGGCTTTAATATATGGCTTTCTGACCCACGAGAAACTTTTTAAAACTTTCTCTGCTATGCTATCCCATTGAGTTACTCACATTATATTAGTAAAAACACTCATGGTGCAGTTTAAATATTCCCTTGCCTCTGTTATCACTGATTGTTTTTCTTGAGCTAAAGCCTTCATCTGTAAGGGGTTCTAACCCACTCCATTCGTCCTTGTTATGCTTGGACAAACTACTCTTCACTCCCTCCTTATTTAAATTTATACTGTGCATATCCCCATGCCTTTCTCATTCCTGTGACCTCCTCTTCCTACTGCCTTACAAATCTCTGTAAGTACCTCAATACCCAATAACATTCACCCAAATGCTTTACAATCTTATGTCACCTTGCCTACACATGTATTCTTCTCTACTGCTCCTCATTTAATTTACAGTTCTCTATTGTTCTAATGTTACAATGTATGCTTGTTATTTTCCTTTACCGCATTTACAATAGTCATGTCTTCCTACTCGGGAAGTCTTTCGATATTACCCTTCCCTACACAATATTGACCCAAAATGTAATACCCTCAAACCTTTTATTATAGAAATCACCCACTTAATTATTCTCTTCCTAATACTTCCTCTAATTCAAAATGTCACCCTCCTACACCATGGTTTATTCTATATTTCTATACGTTATTATGCTGTATTAAAATCCTACCTTACTCCAGCCTCATAATAAGAAACCAACCTGCCTGGAATCTCTACCAAACCAATTCCACTCTCATGAGTTCCCCATTTGCTTTCGTCCTTTCTCTTTTAATATTTTTTTCATTTTCATTCACCTATAATCTCCTCTTAACTTCTGCATAGTCCTTTCAATCTACCATGTTATACTTATTCATTTCACATCTCTACTATTCATTTTATGTCACCTTACGTCCTACCATGGTAATCTCACACTTACACACTATTAGCCACACTACCTATACTCAGGATAAAGCCTCCATACATATTTCTTCAAATTTATTGAATGTCCAACCTATTCACCTTCTCAGGTATAAAACATCAAACCATTCAGGTCATTTTGACATAATGTGGAATAAATTCATAAACTTTATAAAAAATTAATTCCAAGTCGCTGCCCTCTTAAATCACTCTTTGGGGTGACATTCATTCCAGCCCCATCTCTCAGCCTCATCCATTCCACCCTCCTCTGCCCCTAACTACTATACAACACACACAAAACTTCTCCTTACCTCCATTAACATTCGTAGTATTCTGAACAAAGTCAGAAACCCACGACCATGGCTTCTTCAATATTCATCAAATATTAATGTCAGTTCTGGAACATGGCTGAATCCTCATATAAAAGATTCTGAAATTCTATCCCCTGGCTACCATATAACTACAATATAAGTTGATGTGACAGATTACACAAAAAAGGGGAAAATGTTACAATTGAATACAATAAGTGTCTAACTTTCATGCCCCTCAAAACTATCATGGCAACCTTCCAAAATGCAGAACTTCTTATCTCTCTATTCTCAATGTTACTAAACATAAGAAGCTATGTATAGTTGCCCTCTACATACCACCAGGTAATAATATTAGCACATTAGAAGAAATTATTTGCTGGATAACTACAAATGCTACTATTGGCACCATTATTTTAAGTGATGTCAGCACTTACTGATTATCTGTGACACCCAACACCTCAAGTACTAGTCTTAACCTGTGTCAGTTCAAACAGTTAATCTCGTCTCCTACTTGACTCATCGAATTGAATCATAAAAAAATCAATTTCAAAATGGATACTTCTCTGCAATCCCAATCTCTTTGTAACCTTCATCCTGATGCTGTCAGTATGGGTAAAGAGTCAAAATCCTACTCCTAGACAAAGCCATTAAGAAATTCAAGAATATACTTATGGATACTTAAAATACCCTTAGTCCCACCAAAAACAAAAGAGTGAAAATTACTGAGACCAACTGGCAGACTCATTACATTAGAACTGTCATGCAAAAATGAGACAAAGCATGGAAGCAATGGCACAAAGACAAAACTCCTCAAACCTTATATCTATACAAAGAATTGCATAACCTCACCAAGAAGCAAATTTACCTAAGCAAGAAATGATTAGACAGACCCACAAGATAATCACAAAATTCTGGAGCTCAGTTATGAAAATTCTTCAACCTGGCTCTCCTTCCTCACCAAACCCCCTATCTGAACTTATCCCCCTCAGAAATGATTACCAAATTTAGCACTTTCTTTATCAAAATCACAGCATCTGTTACCTCCATTTTGGACTTATTCCTAAATTTAACACTTTCTTCATAAACATAATAGCCTCTGTTACCTAAATGTCTCACCAACCATTTAATCAACCACAAAACTCTACTACCCTGACATCCCTGCCTTTAATCTCCAACTTGTCTCCACACCATATGTTGGACAGCTACTAAAAATGTTGAAATCCTGTTCTCCTTCTTATGATCTCCCTGCTGAATACCTTAAGCTTGCTTCAGACACTATTGTATACCTAACCTCAATTCACTTCAACAAATCTATTCAAGACTCCCATGTTTCTGTCCTTTGGAAAAAGCATTTATTATTCCACTCCATAAAGGAGGTAACATTTCTGAAACTCTAACTTTAGGACAATTGCCATAATGCCCCCCCCCCTTTCTAAGATCCAAGAAAAGTGTATTCATAAGCAATTCCTTCAGTACCTCTTACAAAATTATCTTCTCTCCCCAACACAAAATTGTTTCTGACCAGGCTGTAGCACCATTACAGTTCTGCTCAACGTTTCTGATGCCATTAAGAAAGATAAAGATTAAAGAAAGTTTATCTCTTCTGTTTTTTTTTCTAGAACTTTCAAAAGCCTTTGCCATGGAGTCACCTGAGAAACTTGGGATTCAAATGTCCTCTCACAGCTTTTCCAAACTGATTTTTCTGTGGTTGCCCAACTACCTGTCTGAAAGATATCAATCTGCCAAATAACTTTTTCTCTCTCTCTTCCTCCTTTTTTTCTGGATAATAAGGGTGTTGTTCAAGGCTTTATTCTCAGTCCAATGCTCTTTAACATTTCATCAATAACCTATATGCATCTTCTCAGCAAGCTTGCTTTATTCAGTATTCAGATGAGTCAGCTCTCATCTGCTCATCTGATAACCCACTACAAATACAATCCATGACATAAGATGCCTTCAAGTCAGTTGAACTACATCAAAATTAACTATTGCTTATTCCCAAAAGACTATTACTAGTTTTTTGCTAAATCCTATGCCAATGCAAAACATAATTTCATATTACCTCTCTAAACAATGCAGCTATTTAAGTAGGTTGTTCTTCTTTCGGCTTTTACCGGTTAGGGGCCGCCACAGCGGAACTCCGGTCTGCTAATAACTGGCAGTAAAGTTTTACAGTGCCAAGGTGCCAGCTCGATGCCCAACCTTCAACAAAGGCACGCCCATTCACGCATGTCTTTTGAACACCACTCAACCATGGGGAGGACATGCAGACTCCACACAGAAGGCACCCCAGCCGAGAATTGAATGAGAGAACCTCTTGCTGTGAGGCGACAATGCTACTGCTGCACCACTGCGGCTATATTAAGTAGGTACCTATACCAAATTACTTGGAGTCACCATAGATGACAACTTAAAGTTGGATCTTCAAATACAAAACTATATAAAAAAAATCAAAAGCTAGATCTACTATATAGAGAAAAAAATCCTTAATCCTCCTAGTAGAAACACCCTAATTCTTAGCTTTTATCCCCTCTTCTCTCTGACTCACGTATTTTGACTAACATCCAGATCTCTCTTAAATCACAACTGAAGCAATACTACAATAAACAGATTTGCAGCTAACCTTCCACAGAAACCTCACCATTGCTCTTCATTACATGCTCTCAACTAGTTAGAACTCCTACATCAACTAGTCCATACATAATTTCTTCTAACCCATAACATATTATATAATCCCTCTTACCTTCCCTTCTATCTCCTCAGCACCTCATCATTATCTTACAAATCACCCCGTGTACCTTAAAGTAAAAAAAAAAAAAATACTTGAAATCTATAAAAAAAAGTGTGAGTAAAAATCTATGCTCACACTGCATAGCCAGGCTATGGAACAATTTCCAAAATTTGATAAGAACTATATTTAGCTTCCATATATTTAAGTCCTTTTTCAAAGAATTTCTCATTAATTTCTCATTGGCCACATCTACTACAGACAATCATAAGGCCTTCTTCACATATGTCTGCAATCTCAAAGGAAGCATCCAGATCTGTTCAGAACTGGTGGTCAAGGATGCCACATACACAAATGCTGTAGATATAGCCGGGTCTATATAAGAACATCGAAGTTTCAAAACTTCAAATGTTCTAATATCGAACCCTATTCAGCTAAAGCTGAAAATATCGAAGCAACAGAAAACCAAATTTTTTCCTAGGGAAAGAATCCGGTTGTCCGTTTCTGTTGCATCGGTATTTTCAGCGCTGTAGTGGAAAGTTACGGGTCAGGTTCAGGTAAGTGTGCGATTGAGTGAGGGTTAGGTTAGTTAGGGTTTGGGTGTGGGTTAGGTATGTGTGCAATTGTGTGGACATGAGGGTTAGGGTGGGTTAGGTGAGTTAAGGTTAGGGTGCGGGTTAAGTATGTGTGTGCTTGTGTGGACGTGAGTTTTAGGGTGGGTTAGGTGAGTTAGGGTTAGGGCGCGGGTCAGGTAAGTGTGTGATTGTGTGGACATGAGGGCTATGGAGGGGTAGGTGAGTTAGGGTTAGGGCCTGGGTGAGGTGAGTGTGTGATAGTGATGGACCTTAGGGTTAGAGTTCGGGGTTAAGGTAAGTGGATAGTTAGTGGTGTGTGTGTATAGTTTACTGTAGGGTTATGTGTAAGATTTTAGGTGTATGTCTGTGGATTGCTGTTTGTTTGGTGTGCTTGTGTTGTGTGTATGTGTTTTGGAACAGCAAATTATTTCCCTAGGAAAAAATTCACTGTTCTGTATGTTCAATGTTTTCAGCTTTCGCTGAATAGGGTTCGATATTAGAACATTTGAAGTTTTGAAACTTCAATGTTCTAATACAGACCTATATAGCCAATCAGCTGGCTGACAGATTCAGTGAAAACTTCACCCCTCTGTCCCCCCATCAGTAAATCAGGACATCCCCAGTACCTGCCCCCCTCCTCTTATCTCTAGGGAACAGGTCATCACTGCCCTCTCAAAGGCAAAAAATACAGCCTCCGTGGGTCCTGATAACATCCCAGGCTGCATCCTACATGAACTCAGGCATGAACATGCAGCACCATTAGGTACCCTATTAAACCAAAGCCTGAGTACTGGCTTTGTCCCAGCTGAGTGGAGGACAACCACTGTCAGCCCTTTACACAAAGCATGTGCATCCACCAATCTGGGAAATTATAGACCCATCAGCCTAACTAGGCTGATCTGCAAGGCCGTGGAATGGATTATCAGACACCTTATCAGCTGGGACACTGGCAACCTCCAAACACTTGTTCCCACACAGTTTAGCTTTGTCAAGTGGAGGCCACGTCTGTTAAATCTGTTCAACTTCTTTGAGGCAGTCACCAAAGCCATGGATGAGGGGAAGATGGTGCACACCATTTACCTTGACCTGGCGAAAGCCTTCAACACTATTCTCCACTAGGGCATAATAGATAAACTCTCTCAACTAGGCATCAATCCATATGTTACCAGATGGGTAGCAAACTGGCTCACTGATAGAAACTACCTAATCAAAACAGGGGAAGCCACCTCAATCAGTAGAGCAGCGTACCCCAGGGAACCGTCTTGGGGCCTCTGTTATTCAGATATACTTCTCTGAGGTACTGGCCAAAACCAGTGGGATTGGCTGACAAAGTTTGCAGATAACTGCAAACTGGACATGGTCATCAATTCCCCAACTGATATGGACATCCTCCAAGAGGGTCTCACCCAAACAAATGACTGGTGCCAGAAATATGGCCTCAAGCTGAATGCCAAAAAATGCATCATCATGAGTGATGTCCCCACATGTTATCACATTAATGACAATGTTCTAAGCATGCAATCAGTCATGAGGGATTTGGGGACCCAGATTGATTGCAACCTGACTTTTGATTCCCATGTTGCTTCCGTTGTACGGAAAAGTTTCTAAATGGCCCACTTCATAAGTAAGAGTATCTCATCTGGGGACAAGGAGGTCATAACATCCCTGTATTCTTCCCTTATAAGGCCAATTATTGAGTACAATGCCCCCTTCGGGATATACCTCACAAAGCACATGAGAGACCACAGAGGTTCCTCACCAAGATAATCCAGGGCCTCAAACATCTACCCTACACAGGTAGGCTAAAAGCCCTGTCCTTTTACTCAATTTAATACAAAGTCCTCAGAGGTGACCACTGTCTGCCATATAAAGCAATCTCAGACCCTGCCTTGATGGGACTGCTGCATATCAACAAGTCAAGCCCCACTCGAGTAACCTACACGTGCAACATCAACCTGGTCTGTGACATCAATAGGATTTGTTGGCAGGACAATTTTGTGTCCCAGAGACTCACCCATGTGTGGAATAGACTCTCTGTCCACATCAATCAGAGTACCTCATTATCCCTTTTTAAGTGCAACCTGGATAACTGGATGGGAAACATAAAATACACCCCTGGGATTCCACATGTGGCCCTGCTGGACAGGGGCTTTGAGTGCTGACTTGTCTAAACATGGGCTAAATGCTTGGCAAGGCTTATAAGTGCCTCATAGCCAATAGTCTAGGAACTTCCTATGATCCTATGATCCTATGATTAACTTGTGGCTATACCTATGTACCTCACCTGTATGATCTATGTGAAATACTTCACATTTACACTAACTGGTCATCACACTGTCTAAGTGTACCTTTAAACACCTGCACTCTCCCCATTCTTAACGAGTACTTACATCTTTTTTATATAATTTCTTTTTATTTTCTAGCATAATAGACAATACTTCTAATAGTTTTGTATAAACTGATTGCCATATTTGTCATTTGTTTATTTTATTTTGTTTGTTTTTCATTTTTATTATTACATTACTGGTGTGTCTTTGTGCTTTATTGTATCCCATGTATTCCCCTATATAATTGTATAAATATATGTTTTTTTAATTACATCTGTTTTATTTGATTACATCTAACTCTCTGGAACTTTTCTCCCCAGGCCTCGACTAAAAATACGTATTTATTACTCAGCTGGACTTTCCCTGGTAAACAAATGTCAGTCAATAGATAAATCAGGGCTGGGTTTGAGGAAGCCCTAGAAGACAGGCAAAGATCTCTCTCAGCAGCCTGCAGCAGACTGACTTCAGAGCATTTAGGCTATCAGTGTAGGACAGGTTATTCATGCCTGAATTGTCCTGGTGAGAAACGTGTGTGGGTCTTCCAACTGTTGTAATTGTCTACTTAGGTACATACCAAAGGGAACATTGCACTTAATGATAGGTCTGATAAGGGCCGAGTAGAGTGGTATAATTTCTTTGGACCTGGATGCCATACCTCTACCTATAAGTTAGGTGAAATAGAATCATTTTCTTACTATCTTTGTTATGTGCTGCTCAAAGGCAAGATTGCTGCTAAGGACTGTGTTTTATCAGGGGTCTCCTAGGATAGTTGCTGGGGTTAATGGCAAGATGTTATATAGTGCTAGGATGTGTTAGTGCTATTCTCTAGGCAAACTAGTTTCTGGTATAAAAGCAAGATGTTATGTAGTGTTATGATACGGTAGTAGTACTATTCAGTGCACAAGCTACCTGCTCTAAGCTTAATTTCACACAATATTGTGCTGTTTAACAGGTTTTGGACATAAGGGAATTTACTGTCTAAGCATGTGCTACTATACAGTGCACTGATCACCACCACTGCATGGTGGGCAGCTCTACACAAACAAGTCTGATTTATAGCGGAGAACAAAGCTTATAAACTGACTCCTAATGTCCTCTAGCCAATAAACAATTACACTTAAGTTCCTCTGAGTGCCTTCCAACTCAGTGACACCAGGTAAACACATTCAGCCACAAGATGAATGATCCTGGAATTTCTTAATGCAAATGCACAGCAAAAGTATCTCTCAAGTACAGCTTAAACAACAAACAACTAACTCCCTGACTAATTCACCCTTCTGCATGGTGATCTGGAGGTAAACAAAACTAGAAAAAGCCAAAAAATAGAGAAATGATGATTTTTGTCATAAAATTAAATACATGTTTTAAAATGCTCAGAACAATAGTTGTCACTGTATAAAACAAGAAGAAATAAAAAAAATATTTTATCTTAGCCTGGATGGATCTGGATGCAGTTGAAACTCTTGAAAGGCATTGAAAAGTGCTACTTAAGTGAGCACAGGGCCTTTCAAATTCCTCTGATTTTATAACAGAAAAAAAACCCTTGGCAACTGACTCCTCCACTCAACAGGGCTTTTTCCCTAACCACAACTTCACTACTTCCCTTCTAACCTTCACAAATATATTTAATAAACTCAGAAACAAAGAAAATTCTCAACAGTCTGCCTGGCTCTATCAAAGGCATTTGATACAGCGGCACACCAAAAAGTCCTCCAGGAGCTAGCCTCTCTAGGCCTCAATACCCCATCATTAATCTGGTTCCACAGATACTTATCTAATAGGAAACAAACTATGAAATGGCATCAAGACTATTCTGATTTCCTCCCAATAATAGTTAGCAGCCCTCAGGGATCAATTTTAGGCCCCTATTCATTAACACTTTCATCAATAACCTGTACTCTGCCACTAAACTAGCTATCATGTTACAATATGCAGATAATGCCACACTCATTTGCTCAGCACAAACAATAACCTCCCTACATGACAACACCCAACAGGTCTTTCTAGCATTTGAATCCTGGCTAGATAGCTCAGACTTGTTAAAAAAATCTTATGATTTTTCCCTTAAAAACTACTCCATTCAAAAACAATCATTCCATATCCTATCCT
This sequence comes from Protopterus annectens, assembly GCF_019279795.1. Taxonomy (NCBI): domain Eukaryota; kingdom Metazoa; phylum Chordata; order Ceratodontiformes; family Protopteridae; genus Protopterus; species Protopterus annectens. The sequence goes on along the minus strand of NC_056744.1, from coordinate 681,891,815 downwards.
ATCCCAGGTAGAGATTTGCTGTATCCAGGATTGTTGGTAAGCTTCTGAGCCCCCCCCCCCAAGCCCTTCTGTGTTGGAGAGAAGCCTTCTAGATTATCACTGGGAGTGGGAAGCACTAGGTAACCCATCTACCACAGGAGGAGTGGTTTCTGGCCCAGAAATGATAGTTTATTGGCCGTTTGGGAAGTGTTTTCATCTCTTTCAACCTTCTGATTTAAAAGCCTGTGTTTGCACTTGTTCCTGCCTTTCCTGTTACTAGTCTAGTCCAGGTACAGATTTGCTGTATCCAGGACTCTTTGTAAGCTTCTGAGCCCCTCAAGTCTTTCTGTGTTGGAGGGAATCCTTCTAGCTTATCAGTGGGAGTGGTAAGCATCAGGTAGCCTATCTACCACAAGAGGAGCGGTCCCTGGCCCAGAAATTGTAACTATTGTCTGTTTGAGCAGTTTTTTTTTCTATCTCTTTCAACTTTCTGGTTTGAAAGCCGCACTTGTGCCTGTTTCCCGCCTTTCCTATAACTAGCCTAGTCCAGTTACAAAGTTGCTGTATCCAGGATTGTTAGTAAGCTTCTGAGCCCCCCAAGCCCTTCTGTGTTGGAGGGAAGCCTTCTAGCTTATCAGTGGGAGTGGTAAGCACTAGGTAGCCTATCCTCCATGGGAAGAGTGAGTTTTGGCCAGAAATTGTAGTTTATTTGGCCATTTGGGCAGTTTTCCATGTCTTTCAACTTGCTGGCTTAAAAGCCTATGTTTGTACTTGTTCCCCACCTTTCCTGTAACTAGTCTAGTCCAGGTACAGATTTGCTCTATCCAGGACTCTTTGTAAGCTTCTAAGCCCCCCAAGCCTTTCTGTGTTGGAGGGAAGCCTTCTAGCTTATCAGTGGGAGTGGTAAGCATTAGGTAGCCTATCTACCACAAGAGGAGTGGTTCTTGGCCCAGAAATTGTAGCTATTGGCCGTTTGGGCAGTTTTTTCCATCTTTTTCAACATTCTGGCTTAAAAGCCACACTTGCACTTGTTTCCCACCTTTCCTGTAACTAGCCTAGTCCAGATACAGAGTTGCTGTATCCAGGACTGTTGGTAAGCTTCTGAGCCCCGCAAGCCTTTCTTTCTTGGAGGAAAGCCTTCTAGCTTATCAGTGGGAGTGGTGAGCACTAGGTTGCATGTCTACCATGAGAGGAGAGGTTCTTGGCCCAGAAATTGTAGTTTATTGACCATTTGGACAGTTTGTCCATCTCTTTCAACTTTCTGGTTTAAAAGACCACATCTTTCCTGTAACTAACCTACTGGGTAGCACTAGAAAGCCTAAAACTGATACAAGTCTTCTAGCTTAGAAGAGAGACTTTGAAGTGATTAAGTATCAGTTTTCTGTACTTTCTTGCTGTACCTAACTGTTTTCCACCTAAACACAGATTTTCCAGCATTTATTGTGATTTAAAAGCTTGTTTTTTTCACATATTGTACTTATTTAACTGCCTGCACTTTTAAAAAGTTGTTTTTTGTTTAAATAATTTAACTGTTGTAGGTTACACACTAAAGTGCGATAGCCTTTTCTGATCGTTTGTAGTCGTTTAAAGCTGTTTTAAATGTATTTTTTACTGTTTTTGCCTTATCTTTTCAAAAAAAATAAAAAAGTCCTTGTTTCCAGCCTTTCTAAGTTAGTATAGTCCAGTCTTCAGGCTAGTGCTGAATTCAAGGCTGTGATACTAGTTTCTGAGTTGCCCGTAACTTACTTGAATAGAAGGAAGTTTCTCTGTTCACCTGTGAGAGAGGGGAGCTTTGAGCAACCTATCTGTCCCTGGAGGAGTGGCTCCAGCCCAGAAATTAGTAGTTTATTGGCCATTTTGGGCTAATTTCTATCTCTTTTAATTCCCTACTATAAAGTCTGTGTTTTCACAGTTTTGTGCACTGGGCAGTGCCAGTTAGCTACGGTTAAATTATTCCCAGCTCCACTAAGTATCGTCTTCAGTTTTTCCCTTGAAACTAGTCTAACTCTCAGCCTAAACACTCAGAAAGCATCTTACAGCCCAGCACTTGCTCAGACCTAATAGCAAGCATTAATATACCCTGACACCGATTGCCCAGCAGGGCAAGGCTTTTTATTCACCCCTCACCAACTAAGTGACTAAGCAGCTCACCCTACTATTCAGACATGACCAAAGGGCAACTTCAGGTGCACTCTCCAGTCCAGCTGGTGAATCTGGGTATCCTGAGGCAATGTTACAACCACCTCATGTACACAGACAACCCTCTCCTCCTACCACAAAACACTAACATATGCGAGAGATGCAATTATATAGCCAAACTGGAAGCTAAGCTGTCTCCACCCAAGACTGGAACAGACAGTCAAGAGGAGAAGGGTAACACTTGCACCACACCTCCAGCTGCACACAGACCTACTAAAACAGCACAGGCAAAAAATACACATAAATGCACAAAATCATACTCGGAGGCCCTAAATAAAAACCTGCAAAAGCATCAGAGACCTCCAAAGCAGACACCAAAACAACCTGCACCTCCCGTCACAAACCAGACAACACATAAAACACAAAATCAGTATGCCGCACAATCACAGCCCATAAGGCAAAATAACATACCTAACACACTAGTAATAGGTGACTCTATAGTCAGGCACACTGATGTCTCACTCACTAGACTGGACAAGCAGAAGGTTACTGTTAGTTGCCTGTCAGGAGCCAGAATCCGCCACATAACACAAGCACTCAGGTCACTCCAGAACAAGTACAAAAATGACTCTGTCATTGTTCATGTTGGTGTGAATGACCTGAGATGTACCTCCCTGGACTACATCAAAAGAGACATGGAAGAGCTCTCTGATCATGTAACCCAGGCTGGCATGACCCTGACCCTGAGTAGCATCCTACTCTCACAAAGAATGATACCTCAGTATAAAGAAAAAAATATCGATTTTAACAATTACCTAAGCTTCTGGTGTCATTCAAAAGGGATCCAGTGTCTGTCAGCCTGAGACGACATGCTCGACAAGCCGCATTGCTTTGCAAGAGATGGCTTGCACCTGTCAACCCTAGGCTTTCGAATATTGGTCAAGGCTCTTGCTGCTCCCATAGTGCTTTTTTTAGGCAAGGCTCAAAAGTCAAACCCACCTCCGTAAACAGCACAATTAACAAAAAACTGAGGGTTATGCTACTCAACGCCAGGAGTGTAAATCTCAAAATGCATGTGCTCAAAGCACTCCTCAGTATGGAGAACATCGACATCTGTGCAGTAACTGAAACCTGGTTCAAGGCTAAAGAGATCACTTCAGCAATACTAGGCTACAACTCATACCACACGTTTCGGCCACAGAACATGGACCAAAACACAAAAGGAGGGGGTGTATCCATATTCATCAAGGATACCTACACCTCCAGGTTAGTGGTGCAGCATGATTCCTCTGAGATTATCCATGTGCAACTAACATTGGGCAAATCTGCAATGCAAATTGTGGCCTGCTACAGATCACCCTCCATGACCCAGGACCACCACTCCACCTTTCTGGAGACACTGGAAAACATGAAGGTCCTACTGAATACCCTGATATTGGGCGATTTCAATTACCCTACCATTCACTGGGAAAACTACTCGAGTACAAACTCCCCCAGGCCCAGCGCTTCCTGGAATTCATCAACTCAAATGCCCTGAATCAGCTGGTAAACTCCCCTACCAGAGGTGAAAACATATTGGACCTGGTCATCACCAACATGGGCGACAGGTGTTCCACACTAGAGGTCAACCCGTCACTGGTTAGATCAGGTCATAAACTAATCACTCTGGATGTCCACACCTCACCACCACCAACTAAGGAAACCACAGTAAAAAAACTTTTCTAAAGCAAGCTTCACCTTACTTAAGACAGAGGTGGCAAGTTTCACAGCCGTCACACTAAAGGATAACGCTGCCCAAGATGCAGAAACCTTTACAAATGCACTCTATGAGCACCTACAAGGATGCATGGATCATGCCATCCCTAGCAAAACCAAGACTCACTCCTCTCAAAGAAGGAAACCAGTTTGGTGGACCCCTGCAATAAACAGGCTATACACTAGAAGGAGGAAACTAGTTCAGAAAAAAAGCAAATCCCAAAAAGGAAAGACATCCCTGATCAGTATCAGTAAGAAATTAAGGTCCCTCATGAAATCATCCAAGGCTAACTTCGAAAGAAAAATAGCCAAGGATTCAAAAGATAACCACAAAGTCTTCTTTAGCTATGTTAAGAATCTAAGTGGCAACTCACAGATATGCATTGAACTAGTGCAAAATAGCACAAAATATACTGAACCTACTGATATTGCCAACATCCTGGCAGATAGATTCAGTGCAAACTTCACTACCCTCTCACCTCTAAAAGGGCCCACAACAATACCGGAAAAGTGTAGTGTCCCATAAATCACAGATGCAGAGTTAAAAGCAGCCCTTTCAAAAGCCAAAAACACAGCATCAATGGGACCAGATGGTGTTCCAGGCTGCATCTTACATGAACTACAGAATGAACTAACCCCCCACCTAAACATGCTGTTCAACCTCAGCCTCTCCACAGGCTACGTGCCCATAGAATGGCATACAGCAACAGTTATTCCTCTCCACAAAGGAGGGGCCACAACTGACCCTGGTAACTATCGCCCCATAAGCCCGACAAGCCTGGTCTGCAAGGATATGGAGCGCATCATTATGGAACTCATTAACAAAGACATTGGGAACTTCCAAACACTTGACCCGACCCAGTTCGGCTTTGTTAAGGGCAGATCATGCCTACTAAACCTGGTTGACTTCTTTGAGACAGTCACCAAGGCCATAGAAGAGGTAAAGGTTTTTCACACAGCCTACCTTGACCTCCCCATGGCTTTCAACACCATTCCCCACTCAGGTATTACAGAAAAACTCACCAGCCTGACCATAAACCCCTACATCATGAGATGGGTTGCCAACTCGCTTACAGACAGAACTTACACTGTAAGAATAGCGGGCTCCAGTTTCGACTCTAAACCAGTCACAAGTGGTGTCCCACAAGGCTCGGTCCTCGGACCCCTACTGTTCAGCATATACTTCTCAGAAGTATAGGCAAACACAGGAGGACTATGGCTAACCAAGTTTGCCGATGACTGCAAACTGGGTGCCATAATTGACTCTCCAGCTGACACGGACATCCTCCAAAAGGGCCTTACTGAGATGGATACCTGGTGTCAAAGTCATGGCCTCAAGCTAAATGCCAAAAAATGCAAAGTCATCCCATTTGGGAAAAACAAAACACCCACGAATTACCACATAGGTGGCAGCCCCCTTAATACAGAAGAAGTAATAAGAGATCTGGGGACCCAGGTAGATAGTAATCTCTCGTTTGACAATCATATTGCCAAAGTAGTTAGGAAATCCTTTTATGTGGCCCATCTAATTACTAAAGGGTTCACATCTAGAAATTAAGAGGTTATAGTGCCCCTCTACTCATCACTTATTAGACCCATCATAGAGTACAATACCCCATTTGGGATGTACCTCACAAGACACTTCCAACAGCTGGAAAGACCACAAAAGCACCTCACCAAGAGGATTACTGGCCTCAAACATATGTCCTATGCAGCCCAACTGAAAGAACTCCGGCTGTACTCAGTGGCATGTCGCTTACTCAGAGGTGATCTCTGCCTGACTTGTCCAACTCAGAATTGATGGACATGCTCCACCTAAAGAAATCCAAGTCACTGCGAGCCACGTGCTCTAGGCTAAACCTCAGCACAACAATAAATAGAACATGCTGGAGGGATAGATTCCTGTCACAGAGACTCCCCATGCTTTGGAACAAAATTCCAAATTACATCAGGCAGAGCCCCTCACTAACACTCTTCAAGAGAAACCTTGACGAGTGGATGGGTAACAGAAAATATACCCCTGGGATCACTTTATTGGCTCTGCTTGACAGAGGATCAGTTAATTAATCAATGAGGCAGCGAAAGCCGACACACTCTGGCTAGGCTTATAAATGCCCTTGGGCAGATAGCCTAGTACCTGCCTATGAACCTATGAACCTATCTGCTAATAAAACTAAAATAGAATATGAAAATCCAAACTACTTAGAGTATTACTCGATGACAGTCTCAAGTATGATCAACACCTACTACTAGCCATCACATGGACAAACTGGAAACTAGGATCCCCCTACATAACCAAAAAATTCCTTACTGATCACTCCAGGCAAACCACAGCACAAATACATCCCTCCCTACTCTAGGCCTCTCCCAGTTTTACAAACATTAACACAGCTATCACAAAGAAACTAGAGATGGCCTACAACAATATTGTAAAATTTGAAACTAATAACCCCTACAAAATCTACCAATGCACAGCTCTAAAAAACTTAAATTGTCTAGAACTTGCAAACTACCTCTACTACTCTCAACTAATCACAGCACATAAATTTATACATTCCCCAGAAAATTACCCAGCTCTAAAAGGAATACAACCATATGCCACAAAGCAAGTCCTCCTGTCCAACAATAAAGCTGTACTATCCATCACAAGATCTAATAACAGTGCAAGTGTTTCATTGTACTCTAACCCAACTGCAAAAACCTGGAATGAATTCTCCCCTGAAATAAGACAGATCAATATCATCAATAGCTTTAAGGTGTCACTGAAGAAACACCTGTCAAGCAACTGGATGTGATCTTGCATTACTGCAGGCTGAACCCCCAGAACTCAGCCACAATCCTCCTTCAAAGTAAATTTTATTAACTCTTATCTTTCTTTACTCTAACCTACACACAGTTTCGTTCTTAAACACTAATATAATTATAATATCCTAAACACCCAACATTGGCCTGTGCTACCTTTTGTCATGCTTTTTACATGCTTTCCACTACAGTCTACAGCAGCTCACTTCTTCTCCGTTGTAAGAAATTTTCTTCCAGGTGACCATTGATGCATCTATTTAATTCATGCATGCTTTTACCTTCTATCTACATCACCCTCTACATATATAGCATCTTACTAGAATTCTTCTTTCTTTATACACATACTCCAGTGCAATCTTTTCAATTTTGTGTTATCTATCTTTACATATTCTAACTGCAAATCTCACTAGACAAGTTAGCCACTCCTAAATGCCAAATCTCTGCAAATAACTACCTCATGTTACAGTAACTCAAATGTGCACAGAAGGTAATCTGCAATATCCCAACAATGTGAGGTTACATAACTCACTGTATTGGAGTTTTTTCTCAGGATGTCTTGTGAAAATGGGAGAAACCCCAGTTGTAATTTCCTTGCAAATAAACAAAAATAAATAAAGAAATAAATCATATAATTACATTTTTATCTAACTTCATGGATAATAACTGCCATATTGTTAGTTGGAGACATACAATAATCCCAGGATGAATTATAAAGTAAGAGTGGATATATATTTGAAGATATTATTAGTAAGAGATAATTATTAGAGCTGAAATGGTCAAAACTAATCTTTTTCTCTAGCTCTGCTCTTCAAACACCTTGACCTCTGTTAAAAACTATTTTATTTTAAATTACTTTTTCTTTCACTTCTCTTAATCTCTCTCTCTTTCCTTCTCTTCTGTCCCTCAGTGAAAATTTCTTTTAAGATATGTACATGAGATTAATGAGTGTCTGACTAACAAACTCGATCCACAGTAATAGCTAAATAATGTTCTAATAAAACTGGTAAAGACACGAAAAATGAGTATGGTAATGAAAAACAAAAAGGTCTAAATAATTGTGTATGTAAGTGCCATAAAGGTGGGGCAACATAACGTTTAAACTTATGTTATACCTAGAAAGCCCAAGAAAAAACGAAATCTGTATATAAGCATTTACAAAATAGATTTGAAAAGGTTAAAATGTTAGGTTCTTCTTCTATTTCAAAACCAACCAACCTTGGCATGTTATAATTAGACATTAAGCACAACTACAAAATACAGAGACTGCAGTGACAGTATTATGTATAATCAAAGTATAGTGTTGATTGCAATATACCAAGATGTCATCTTAATATATTTACATACACTGATTGTTGAGAATTTTTTTTAAGTTTTTAGAAATTGCTTTGTGTTATGTTGTGGCAAACCTTGCCAATGTTTTAGCACAAATTTCATAGAACACCTGACAATAGTTTACACAGAAAGGTAAATCAGTAAATTTCATAAAAGCAAAGAGTTAGATTAAATGAATGAGTATTGCATGCTTTTAGTCACATACTGGGGACATTGCTAACAATCACCTGTGCTGGCTGAGGGAAGACTCCATTCTTGTTGATTGAGTACAAGACTCATGTAATGGAGGGCAAAATAAGCAACAATACCTTTTCCAAGTAGGTCCCAATATAACTAGAGCTTAAATATAATTGTGAACATCAACTAATACTCCAATTTCTGAGATATGCATTTATTGTAAGTAGCAGCTGCCAAGCATCTATCAAACTGAGACACTCTAAGGAACAGCTAGAATATGCATTCCCTAGTAATGATGGAATAAAGAGTAGGTGATTTCTGCCTCACTAAGGGTTTTCACAGTCATGCATTTATAAACAGCAGTGTCAAGGGGTCTTGCAAGAGATTGTTTCTAGAACTTAGCAGCTAGAGATAACATGGAGACAAAAATGAGACAATCAGTTGGAGGCTGTCTAGGAAAATATTGGCACTAAACTTAAAAAAGTATACCATTTGTTAGCCATCATCACTGATGTACTAATAGTGCTGGTTTTCAACAGAAGATCAACTCATTTGTACTCACATACAAACCTCACAGCTTTCTAAACTCTGATGAAGAGCCATGACTTACGTGTGCAATTAATGAAAGTATTTTATTACAATATGATACAAAGAAACCACTGCTACATCCAACGTGCCCAGGGAGCACTTTTAAAGAAAATCATAATATGACACACATAGATTGAAGACAACCATAGGTTCATAGGTTCATAGGTTGGTTCTAGGCTATCGGCCCTAGGGCCTATACAAGCCTAGCCATAACAATTCCCTGGCTACTTCTTCCCATACTATTTACTTCCCTGGACCCCGGTCTAGCAAAGCGACTGACGTGATCCCTGGGGTGAATTTCCTTTCTCCCATCCAATCATCAAGGTTCCTTTTGAAGAGGGCCAAAGAGATGCTCTGCTTGACATGTATGGGCAGTCTATTCCAGAGTCTGGGGAGTCTCTGGGTCAGGAACCTATCCCTCCAGCATGTTTTGTTTATTGTGATGACAAGATTTAAATCCCTGGACTGTGTGGCTCTGAGGGATTGGGATTTCTTTAAGTGTAGCATGTCCACAGCTCTGGGTTTGACATGGCCTTGTATATTAAGCAGAGATCGCCTCGGAGTAGATGATATAAGACAGAGTATAGCTGGAGTTTTTTAAGGCGGTCAGCATAGGGCATCTGCTTTAGGCCTGTGATTCTTTTAGTGAGGTATTTCTGCAGCCTTTCCATTTGTTGCAGATGTCTTGAGAGGTACATAACAAATGGGGTGTTGTATTCTATAATGGGTGTAATGAGGGATGAGTATAGTGGGAAAATTACCTCCTTTTTTCTGGATGAAAAGCCCTTAGTGATGAGGTGTGCCACATAGAAGGATTTTCTGACTGTTGCGGCGATGTGGTTATTGAAGGTGAGGCCACTGTCTACCTGTGTCCCTAAGTCTCTTATCACACTTTCAGTGTTTAGTGTACTGCCACCTATGTGATAATTCATGGGTACATGTTTTGTCCCAAAGGGGATAACTACATTTCTTGGCATTGAGCTTGAGCCCATGGCTCTGGCACCAAGCATCTATTTCTGTAAGCCCCTTTTGTAGAGTATCCACATCATTTGGGGATTCAGTAATGGCTCCCAGTTTGCAGTCATCTGCAAACTTTGTTAGCCAGCGTCCCTTAGTGTTGGCCTGTACATCAGGGAAGTAGATGCCAAACAAGAGAGGTCCCAGGACTGAATCCTGAGGTACTCCACTTGTCACTTGTCTGGAGCTGGATTTGGAGTCAGCTACTTTTACAGTGTGGGTTCTGTCAGCAAGCCAGTTGGCAACCCATCGAGTGATGTAGGGATTAATGCCCAGCTTAGTAAGTTTATCTATGATTCCAGACTGGGGGATGGTGTCAAAGGCCTTGGCGAGGTCCAGATAGGCTGTGTGGACTGCCTTACCCTTGTCCACGGCACTGGAGACTGATTTGAAGTCAATAAAGTTCAGGAGACAAAATCAGCCCTTCATGAACCCAAACTGGGTGGGGTCCAGTGTTTTAAGGTTGCCAATGTCTTTGTTTATAAGTTCCATGATAATACATTCCATGGCCTTGCAGATCAGGCTCATCAGACTGATGGGGCGGTAGTTCCCCAGATCCAAGGTGGAACCATGTGACCATTACACTCATATCCTTTGCTTCTAGATGAAGTGCTCAAAAGGATAAATCCAGTACAAGACAATGAGATAGTGCTGCGAGGGTAAAAAGCATATTACCTAGTAAGGAACAACTCTCACAAAATGGTTACACCTTCATTACTCATTCATTCTTTAGAAACTTGAAACTCCTTAAAGTATCATCCAATTCTACTTTCACCTTTCTCCATGGAGTAACATAGTAGTTAGACATCTTTAGATGCAGCAAGCACTTTATTCTTTTACCTTTAAAATATGTGACAGACTTGCAGCAAGTGGGTGCAGCTTGTACAGAGATTTGTGAACTGAATATAGATGGCTACATTTCACTGACCTCCAATAAAGCAGCCAAATCAAATGTCATTACCCAAATTCTAGTAGTAGATAGAGAGTGACAGAGAGAGAGAGATCTAATTAGAAAAATGGCAACAGACATTCCTATTCTTAAAGGGTGCACCATTCACCCTTCACTACTCCCTCTTGTTTGCAGCCTCCAACATCAAGCAGTCACTAAAAAATAGTAGATCAGTAGGGAAAAGCAGACATAGGAAACTGACATAATTCCATTTCAATTAGATAAGTCAGTACATTTCAGAAAAGCAAATATTTATATTAAATTAATGTATTTTGCATTTTCGGTTACATATTGTGGGCAACACTCACACTCATTTTTGTTGGCTGAAGGGAGGATCTATACTAGTTAGATGAGCACAAATAACAAAAAAATGCAAAAAAAACATCTAATGGAGGGCAAATTGAGCAACCAATATTATTTCCAAATAGACTGTAATGTTACTGAACATCATTGCAGATGGCACAATATAGAGAACTTGAATATAACCATGAACATCAATCACTGTTCCCATCTCTACGTTGAAGCAAAAAAAAAAATAAAAATAAGAACATGACCTGCAAAATCCCAAAGTAAAATCATCACTGTACGTTTAAAAATATGTTTCATTAATATTTATTATAAAATGCTGATAGATACCTAGGTGCTATACACAGAGCATCATAAATAACTATCCAAGTGTTTATGATTTTAATGGCTACCATACATATAAAATGATTAGATGAAAAATTAAAAAAGAACTCAAGGAGTGTGACATTTCACAGCAACTAGGTTTAAATAACTTAAATTCTGAATGCAAGATTTTGTTGTTTAAGTATGCAGCAGGACTGGATACTAAGATTTTGAGATAAGAGTCGTCAAAGGGTTGCATACTTATTACATGATTTCAGTATTTTAACATTCTACTACTATCTATCATCTATATGAGAAAAAAAGAGACTGGTTATATATATTAGATTTTCTACCTAAGCAGCCTGTAGGAAACTACTATACAAAAATGAACCAACTCACTGTGGACCCAGCAGGAATTAATAATCTGTTCCAGAGCCATACCTTACTGGATGATTACTAGTTAACAGTCAATACTGGTAAAGTAGCAAAATTCATTCCTGAAGCAGTATGATGTGTGGAACAATGTAATCCTCACATGTAGCCTGTTTTACTAACCTGCTCATTATCTGTGTATCTAGTGCTGTCATTGAATAATCACATGATGACTCAGTGAGTATAATCTTAGCCTCACAGCTCTAGACTCCGTCAAGGGATTAGTGTTTGCCTCCAGACACTGTCATTGTAGAGTTTGTTTGTTCTCCCCAAGTCAGCATGGGTTTTTCTGAGCTCATACAGTTTCTTCTCAACTCCCAGAAACAGACAAGGTTATTGGATTGGTTACTCTAAACTGTTGATATGGGTTGTATTTAAAATGGCCATTGCGGCCCAGTGGCTGAAGAAGGTCCATGACAGTCAGTTAACAGTGAATCACTGCAACTACTACAAATAATAGTAATAACAATAATCATAACAACGACAACAACAACAATTTACATTTACATTAAGCATTACAGCATTACATCTGCTTTTTTGCACATAATTTGCTGACTTCTCACACATGGATGAAAATAAGGCTTTTCATTCTTCTTCTTCTTTTATCTATTTATCTACACCCACGGGTCTATATTAGAACATCGGCTTTTTAAAACATCGGATGTTCTAATATTGACCCCTATTCAGCGAACGCTGACAATATCAAACATGCAGAACAGCAATTTTTTCCCAGGGAAAAAATTCGTTATTCCAACACACATACACACAACACAAGCACACCAAACAAACAGCAATCCACACACATACACCTAAAATCCTACATCTAACCCTACACTAAACTGTACATACACCACTAGCTATCCACTTACCTTAACCCAAACCCTAACCCTAAGGTTCGTCACTATGGCACACTCACCTCACCCGCTCCCTAACCCTAACTCACCTACCCCGCCCTAACCCTCACGTCCACACAATCACATACTTACCTGACCCGTGCCCTAACACTAACTCACCTATCCCACGCCCTAACTCTCACGTCCACACAATCGCACACTTAACTGATCCCGATCCGTAACTTTCCACCACAGTGCTGAAAATAGCGAAGCCACAGGATTGGCCAACCGAATTCCTTCCCCAGGAAGAAATTCGGTGCTCTGCAGCTTCGCTATTTTCAGCGTTCACTGAATAGGGGTCGATATTAGTTCATTCGAAGTTGTGAAACTTCGATATTCAAATATAGATCCCTACACACACATACACACACACACACACACACACACACACACACACACACACACACACACACACACACACACACACACACATAGATACAGATATAAATATAGAGATAGATCTAGAGATATGTCTTTCTTTCTCTCTCTCTCTATTGATCTATCGATCTATAATTTTTCTTCTTGTAACCAGAATATAGAAGTTTCAGAAAATTCGAAACTTATTAGAAAAAGGACTGAGATACTTTCAGATGAGGGGTGATGTAATGTGCTTACTATCAGCCCAGGACTCTGAATTAAAATCTATTTCAGCTTCAAGTCTTGACAGGCATATTCTGTGAAAGTCAGATGCACAGAGGTGATATGCTCTGTGACTAATAAACAGCAACTGAATATGTATACAGTGGAAGACAACTTACTTCCCTGACTGTCACACTCAATAAATGTACAGATTTGCTGTCACATTGGCTAACATTTGTTTAGTGCTGAGGAAACAAATCTCCTATTGCATGCATTAATCTTTAAGGTCCCTGTTTGTCCTGTAAATGGATTGCCTGATGCTTTGAATTGTTGAATGACTGCCTTTTAAATGATTAACAGGCATACTCTTACAGAGCTCCACCTTCTGCTTCACTTGAGACGGTTAGTCAATAGAGTTTCCTGAAAACAGCCAATACTGTTTCTAAAATAAAGCTGGTCATTTATTTTAATAATATTTGATTTGCTTATTTTCTCATGAATGTCCTTATTGCATAGAAGATTTAACTGAATATTTTCTTCTGATGTTTTGCCATTTCCTAGATAAGAAAATCTAAAGAAAATGTGTTGCATTAGTCTGAGAAATGTAATATTCTTAATTTGCGTTAGTGTTCTTTTATATTAAAATATTTAAATATTCATATTGGTTTTTGCATTATATCATGCTATTTTAATAAATGTGATCGTATACAATGATAAAATAGTCTGGCAAACAAAATCACTAAAAAATAGTTTGTTGTATCAGCTGTTTTGCACACCCAGCATAGGCACCTTTTGTTACTGCAATGGTAAGTTATACATGACTAATGTTTAGGGTGGCTGTCCTGTGCTGACTGAATGGTATCATTCTAGAATATAGTTTTGTTTCCAAAAGTCAAACATTCCTCTTATGCTGTGCTGATGATGCCATAAGAAGGCAGAAACATGTATGTCTACAGCTAGAGGTTTGGCTTTATTGGCCTGAAATTGTCCATAAATAGACTTAAAAACAAAAGAAAAAGCCATGGACATTCAGAATTGCCATTTAGCTGAAACACTTGATATCCTTAAGGGGTAATTTGCATATATCCCACATTGCCTCAGATACAAGAGGTTTAAAGTATCACACAGTGGAAAGTCTAGCCTTACTAGATTTTTACCAAGTGGTTTTCCTGTGTGACCTTTTTACTCATTGTTTTAAACAATATGAGCAGCTTGGCAGATCTCTGCACTCATGTTCTTACCAGACAGATAAAGGGCAGTTATCTGCTATCTAATATGCAGTGTTTTCCTACATCCTACTATAATTGCTTCATGTTTGTATTCCTGAAAGATTTTTGATTATGTAGCTTTCACAGAAAGGTCTCCTTATGAGTCTATAACCCTCTGAAAATATTTCACCCAGTACCTCCTACGTAACTCATCTTCTAACTTCAGCGTCTACACTGATGCCGGTGGAGTGGGTAATGCGGCTTAGCCCTGAGGAACATAGCTGCTTCATCTGTGAGCACACCTCCTGTGTGGTGATAAATATGGCAAAGAAACAGAAAACATGAAGCTGAAAGAATAGTTATTTCTGAAAGTAATGTTAAAGCACTCATGTTTAGATAACCCAAAGGATACAGTACAAAAGTTGGTTTAGTTATTCAGTTTCTGATAGAAATGCAACAAGATTAAAGGAAGGGTACAGAGGAGCAGACCTTCCAACTTGAAGCAGTGTGGGAGGTGTAAAGGCATGGAAACCTGAGTAGGAGTCTCAAAACCTATTAGCTGAGTGCATGGTGTGAATATGCAAAATGACAGATAAAATAAGGGCTCTCAGTTGGAAAGTGGAAGAAATAGAAAGTAGATCACTGTGGCAAAATGCTTAAGTGGGACATACAAAAAGTGAAACCTGAATTGGTAGTGCCAGAAGAAATAAATCTACATAGAATTAATACATAAGCTTTAAACCAATGTTATGAGCAGGTGCAGAACCAAGGCATGTGCATTATGTGTTTCTTGACTTCAGAATGTAAGAATGGCTTCAGGAAGAAGCTAGACGGAAAATAAGGATAAAGGTAGAAACCAGCAAATAACAGCTGTTCCTTACTTCTCGATGAAATTTTATCAGAGCAGATAGTATATAATGATGTTAGACACAAGACGTAAAGGTGGTGAGTCATGTCTTTGATATGGATCTCTAAAAATATGACTGTAGGACATTGACTGGAGGGTCTGTTTTACTCTAATTCATGGGAAGGAATAGTTTGTCGAAAAATGACATAGACCAGAAAGTCAGATAGAACCACTGTGATGACAGACAAGTAATAAAAGCTATTCAGATAGGCAGGAAGAGGGGAGGCACATTGACTACACTTCCCTGCTTCTTCTATTGCTGTTAAAATAAGGGCTGAAAGTAAGCAAGACATCTGTAAATCAAACATTTTTTAGCAGTCAGATGGGGTAACCCCAAATATTGAAAGAGCAAAACTGTGGCGGTATTACACTGTTATTTCAGGTATACCAGGAGAGAGAGAGAGGAAATATAAAGAGTTAGTACTGAAACCAAAGAATGAAGAATGCATGAGTTTAAACCAGGCTGTTTTCATAAGTGGGAATAAAGGGTAATCTATAGGATTCATGTATCAATAAGTAAACACCTAAAGTTTATACCAGTTAAGCAATGAAATCTGTAAATAAAACTGAGGGACCACAGGACTCCATACTGAAATGTTAGCACTTGAAATGCCGAGTGCTGCCAAGCTGAAAAAAAAAGTTTGAAAATACAGGAGAAAAATCACTCTTCTCCTTAAAACCTCTTATTGCCCAAGGGAGGCTTGCCCCTCTACACCCTCCAGACTTATATATACCAACTGTGACATTACCATACTTCAGAGAAAAGGGAATATTCCAAGAAATGGCACCTTGGACATAGTATATGTAAGTTCATTTTTGGGCTATTCAATCTCAATGTTTCAGACTGGCTCTAATGGCTCCCAATATTTCTAATTGTTACTGGATCACAGTATGTGCTGAAGCATTGTTTTATGATGCAGCCCATGCATTTGAGACTTTCAAAGTACAGAGAATAAATTAATTTTAAAGTTTCTGAGAAAACAGTCTAACTACAGTTTGTAAGATTAATAATGAATATTGCTGTCATGGGATTCAAAGTATAATGAACACTGTGGTTTCTGCACCACTTTGTTTCAGTTATCCAAACTCATGTGAAATATGTTGTGGTTTTGCTGAAAAGAAAGGTATAGAAGAATCAGACATGAGTTATTAACTGTGAACTGCAAAAAAATGAGGCCACTGTTCAGTGGGCACTTTGAGAAGATGAATTTACAGAAATTAAGTGTCAAAAATATATATGGGCAACACGACTACAAAACAGGTGCATAACCAGGAATTTACTAATTGCACCTATGATAGCAATTTTGTACCCCATACATGTGTAGGTAGCTTTTGTGCTGGTATCATTATACACAAGGCCGTAGTCCTGACAGCCGCCCCCACGACTATGGTAACAGCTATGAGAAAATGGTCTTGTAGTACATAATGCACATTCTTCCAAAAACATTGCCTTTATTGGTTGGATTACATGAACTCCTTGGTCATATCGCACTGTCATTTGGTTGCAGTGATGCTGTCAGCAAGGCTCTGTATGTGCAGTTGGCTGACTGGCTACTACTGCAGTTCTGTGATAATTCACCATACCACATTGTGTGCCAGATCATGGTAGCCATTCCACATTGGCCTACTTACATCCTTTCTGATACCCCATAATGGTAGACAGGCTGTGAGGTCATTCACACAAATGTCAATATGCATTTCGAATGACTGTCAGTGCCACCATATGGAAACTCATTTGTTAAAACAATGAAACACACTTGTAACATTATTTTCAATGACTGACTATAATTTTAACAAAATTTTATATTCTGAACTCAGATTTCTTATACCATTTATGAGCTAGCATCGCCTAAATTCCAATATAAGCATTGTGCAACTCTGATCCAAAATGCAGTTTGCACATCTGATTGTAAAATGATATTTTCAAATGGAACTGAATAACAGCACATAGCAGTTTGACAAAAGAGTCGTTAAAATGACTAACCTGAAAAAAATTCATAACAAAATTCTACATTTAAAAATATAACCATGCATGACAACTAATTAGCTGAAAGGCAAGTCCATAAAAAACAAACAAAAAAGCAACAACTTTCAAGCATTTTTTTCAACAAGTTCCATAGCTCTGCTGAAACATGTCATTTTTTTGTCTTACTCTGTTAATCATACCACCTAATGTTCACCGCCATTACGTTTTTATTTTAACAGTACATTAGTACAACTCAGATTTCAAACAATTTACAAAATGGCTGTGAGATGACATTTACAAATGGAATTATACAAGGTACAATAGTTTGAAAGAAGGGTCCATAAAATGCCTTTGCTGAAAATGTCATACTAAATTTTCACATTAACAAAATGACAACATTGTACAACAATCAGCCCATTACAACAGGTAGAGGAGTCATTTTACATTAAAATATACTCCAGGACTTATAATTACCTCCATAAATTAAAAAAATGCAAACTAAAAAACTTCATAGAGGAGCAAAAGTTTAAGAACAGTGTTAGCTAAAAAATCTTTTAGATCAAGGCATGATAATAAAGGTGCAAAAACATCCACTAAAAGTTCAAATGACAAGTAATGGAATTGGAAAATGCAATTCTCCTGGTGCATTTTGCTGGAAGTGAGGTTATTAAATAAACAACTGGTAACAACTGGAGAATTATGCTAGCAAGTCAGTAAGTAAGTCAAATAGTTGGTAATAAACCTTTCTTTATTAATAAAGAAGCCAGAAATTTGAGAAACATTTTTAGCAATAATAAAAGTAATGCAGATTTGGGGAACAAAATGGAACTTTCTTTTTTTTTTCAATAATTTTTATTTTTGTTTTACATTTGCAAAAACCATAACCATTCCTTATTTACAAAATGGCCATATTTTCATGTTATACATTGTGGATAAAGTAGAAACATGTAGGTCATACAACATACCTAATTACAATATATATAAAGATGCTTTTCCAATTAATTTTGTTAGTCTAAAAACAGTACATACAAAAGTGATACTTTGTCCATAGTTAAGCTGTGTACTCGTGGGAATACTTCCAGTTTAATTTAAGATATGGTGTACCTGGTGCTTTATGCTAATAAGATGTTATAGGACTGTTCCCAGATTGCTCAGGCTTTCATATTTTTGATTATTTTGTCTAATACTATTTTATGTGCTAGTAGATGTTTAATAGCAGATTTCTTGAATTCCTCCCAAGAGATACTTACAGGATCTAACCATTTACGCGCTATATATAGCTTCATTAATAAGAAAATTGTTATAAGTAGGTTAGCTTGTTTTCCTGAGATGTTGGCCGGGAGGATGTGTAAAAGAATAAATTCCCATGTTAGTGTTGATACTTGATACCCCATTTTTGCAGTTGTAACTTAAGGGAATTCCAAAGCTTGAAAATGCATTTAGAACTCTAGAATATATGTATTAGGTCTGCAATCTGGTCTTTACAGTGTGGACAGTATGGAGACTTAGTTGCACTGAATTTGTGAAGAATTGCTGGGGTGAAATAAGCATTATTATTAATCATGAGTTGCGTGTATGAGAGTTTTTTAAGTGGAATAGTTTTCAGTGTTAAGTTCATTGCCTTTTCTATTTGCTGGTCATCCATATCGGGTTTTAATTTTCTCCAATAATTAGAGAAGAGAAGGTCTTTCTGGAATTTGATTTCCCCTATCATTTTGTATGAGTTTGTTATTGTTTTCCTTGACATTAACATAGTCTTCCAAAGTAGGGTACAGTTTTCAATGTCACTTTCGAGTATGATAAGATTTTGGAGGTAACTGGAACATACCTTTTTGATTTGTCTTAAAATTATTATATATACTTTAGGTATGTTTAGATTACTTCTTAATTCATGAATTGTGCTATTGAAGAATGGGTAGATATCATGGATTCTCTTATGCTTTAACTGAGGGAAGGAGTCTAGGTTTAGCATCTTTTTATTTATTTTTAAGTTAGGATTTTTATGGAGGGGTTGTAGTATTAACATAGCTTGTCTAAGGTTTAAGGAGTGAAAAAGTTCTTGTCTTATATTTATAGAATGTTTTAGTGGCTCTTTTATGTTATAGGCTTGTAAATCTTTTTTTATTTAAGAAGGGAAGTGCTTTGGGATTGATGTCTAGTGTTTTTATATACCTATAGTATATTGTTACCCAGGCCAGTGAACCAGTCTTTGCCGAGGGGTCATACTCTGCTATTCTCAGTATTCTATTAGTGTTGATAATAGAGTAATAGGCTTTGAAATCTGACAAGTTCAGACCCCCTTTGTTCTTGGGATGTGTTAGTTTTTGATAGGAGATTCTGGTCTTTTTACGTTCCCATACAAATTTTGCTAGAAAGGTATGAATTTGTTTGAAGAATTTATTATGTATAGTTATCTGAGATGTCATAAATAGATATATTATCTAGATAGTATGTTCACCTTAATTATTGATACTTTAGACAAAAATGGTAACTTAAGTTTATTCCATCTTGTACAATCTTGTGTTGTGTTTTGCCATTTAAGAGTTACGTTATGTTGGTAGAATTCCTTGTTATTCTGAAAGAAAGTAATCCCCAGGTATTTGGTTTCTTCTTTTATTTTTATTTTGTCTAAGAGAGGTATTAGGGGGATGAGTCTAGGTGGCCTTAAGGGGAATATATTAGTTTTATTAAGGTTTAATTTGAAGTTATACATGTATGAGAATTGTTCAATTGTGTTTATTGTTTTGGTCATGTCTGAACTTGGTGTAGTAAAGTATATGTTTAAATCATCTGCAAATGCTGAGAGATAAACTTTGAAGTTATGTATTAAGGGGGGATTATGATATGTATTTTGTTTAATATAGGAATAGGGGTTCTAGGTATGGGTTGAAAAGAAAGGATGATAGTGGGCAGCCTTGCCTTGTTCCATTTTTTATCAAAGTTCTGTTTGATCATGTTTTGTTTACATATAGGGATGTATATGGATTACTATAGAGAATTTGAATGATCTGTATAACATTTTAGGTATGTCAAAGTGAGGTAACGTTTGCAGCAAGAATTCAAGAGCCTTGTGGGCATCTACTACCTCTATGAAGATGTTGGTATTTCTCTGATTTGCAAAGGATATTAACGCTTCTAATATTAGCATGTTGTCACTGGTCTGTCTACGTGGTATAAACCCAGATTGTTCTGGAGAAATGATTTTCTCTATCTGATTTTTAACTCTGTTTGTGAGTATTGAGGTCAGGATCTTAGTATCTATATTTAGAAGAGAGATGGGTCTATAGCTATCTAGATTTTTAGGGTCTGCTTGGTTTTTTAATATAAAAATAGTTTTAGAGGCGTTAAAATGAATATCATGTATGTTGTTATTTATTATATAGTTCAGCACTTGGTATAATAATTTGGCAACTAGTGGACTGAAGGATTTATAAAATTCTGAGGTAAGATTATCTGGTCCTGGGTCTTGTGTGGTTTTAGATCTTTAATTGTTGTGGTTATCTCATTAATAGAAATGGGCTCTGTTAGTTTTTTTTGTTGATCTAAATCTAGTTTAGGGAATTTTAGTTTTTGAAGAAAAAGATCCCTATCCTCCTTCGAGGCTTGTAGAGTTTGTTCTCCATATGTCTAAGTATATATTTTTTCAAATATTTTGATAATTTCCTCATTTCTTGTATAGTTTTTCCCTTGGTAATTTACTTCTGCTATAACTGAGGTGGGTTTTTGTTGAGCAATAATTCTGGCCAATGCTCTGGAAGGAATTTGGGCTTCTTCTGCATAATTAGCCAACTATCTTGTCTCATAAAAAGATAAATTTCTGTTCTCGAACATATATAGGCCTCTTTGTAGTTTTAGGGGTCCATTTCCCTTTGATTATTAGGGTTATTTATCAATTCTTTCTCATGTTGTTCTATTTTCTCCTTTATTTTATGTTCCTCTTTCAGTTGGATTTTTTTATAATATGCTGTTTTTTAATGAAGGTTCCTCTGATTTGTGTTTTGGTCGATGCCCATTCTAGATCCATTGGTGTTTGGGAATTGAAGATATTTACAAGGGATGTTTTTAATATATCCTCAATCTCTTTTACTACATCTGTTTTGAAAAGCAGATTAGGATTTAATGACCAGTTATTAGCTCTTTTTTTGTCCCAGTTGATGCTCAGTGTAACTGTGGAATAATCCGACAGAAATCTAGTGTGCATGACTATTGTAGGGTCCATGTTAATGAGTATGTCTGAGATTAAAAAGAAGTCTATTCTCGCCCACATTTTATGGCATTGGGAGTAGAATGTGTAATTCCCAGTTTTATCTTTATCTTCATATTTAAAGGGGTCATATAGTCTGAAGTCTTGTTTAAGTTCATTTAAAGCTATTGTAGCTTGTCTATTATGTAGTTTGGTCGGGTTCGATTTATCCTTTTCTGGGTTTTGATATGTGTTCCAGCCACCACCAATTATTAGATAATGATCTTTCAGTTGGTTTAGAATTGGGTACAGTGACATGAGAAAGAGATGTTGGTTGCTACAAGGTGCATATACATTTAACATCATTATGGGTTTTGGAAATACCGTGTTAGTAAATGTTACATAGCACCACCTTCCCACTTTGTTAGCCTTAGTTTCAAGTATTTTATCCTGAAAATGTTTTTTAATTATTATGGCCACCCCAGCACTGTTAGTTTTGTCCCCAGAAGCTATAATTTGTCTTATCCACTTTTTTCCCAGTATCTGTCCATTGCTCTGAAGTTAAATGCATTTCTTGTATTAAGATGGGATTAGCTTTGGTTTTCAGGGCTAATGCAAAAATAGTTTCCTTTTTTCTTTATTTTGTAATCCTTTAATGTTCCATGTTTCAATTTCCCCCATTTATGTGATAGATATGCTTGTTTTAACCGATCTGTATGTTAATTTAGATTTATGGTCTTTGTATGTGTTGTTATAGTGTGTCATTGGAAGGCATCTAACTATTCCCGTCCCTACACTGTGCCTACCCACTATACCCCTGGACCAGGAATAAATGGGGGAATACAATGTGATTTTAGTATGTACCATAAGATTCCCACTAATATTAAATTGTGTTTTTTCTTTACGTATAAGTTTGCGACATGGTATTCCCCATATGTTACTAAATACAATACGGACAAAGCTTAACAGACTAGTTCTCTACAAAAAACACTGATGAGTCAAATCCCTAGTCTCAAGCTTTAAACTATTATGCCATTAGAGTACTGCGGTTAAAGTACAAGACATACAGCTTATAAGTTTATGATCTATTCCTCCTAAAAGTGTGTTTTTAAACAACATGTTAATGATCAAATTCTCAATCAGATATGGCAAAATATAAAACAATGTAACCTATATTTTTAAGCCAGACATGTCATATTTAAATGATCCTTCTCCATATATTTCTCTTACCTTTCATCTTCTTATATATATAAATTACACAGCTTCTTCTGTAGCAATCTATCAAAATGGAACTTTCTAATGCATGGCCTGTAATATATACAAATATTTAATAGACAGACCTAATTTTTCTGCACTTTTACAAGTAGGTTTCCTTAATTATTGTTCTGAATTTGTGATTTATTGCACAATGTGCATAAAATGTGAGAAATTCTTTACAGGGAATGTAAGCAGAAAACTAAAAAAAGGCTATATGTACATGTTTTATTCTATTGAATACAAACATGTCCATAATGCTATAACAAAACTTAGGCTGGGATTCATAAGCACTTGCTACATCATGCTATATGAGCATTTGTGTGATGGCTGAGGATAAGCAGTTTGTGTGCAATTCAGAAAGCACTGCTACACAATGAGGCCAACTAGAAAACAATGCACAACTAGGATATGTGCTAATGACTGTATATTGAGTTGTGCTGTATGCAATGAAGTAAAAAATCTCAGTGGAGTGATTTAGGAACATATAAAACATGCACAATGATTTGGTTTGCATTACCAATATACACAACCATATACGTGTGTTAAAGCAGAGAGAAACTTATAAAAGTGTTAGGGGTTGCTACACATTGTAAACCTGTATGTGCAAGAGCCTGTTATAGCTGCCCCTGCTTCTCCCATAGTGCAAGATCTACCTACCACAACTGAAATTATCATGTCCTCCATGACACTGGCATAATGGACCTCTGTCAGGTAGACAGGGCCACCATACAACAAACAGTGGACATGTACTGGCCTCGTCCACAGCCCAGTGGGAGACATGGAGTACCAATCCTTGTAGAACCTAATCTATGTATAGCTTTACAGCCACTGTGACCTAGGGACACAATATAGGAATCTCAGGCATCTGACTTGAAATGACTCTACCAGCTCCTTGAAACCATACTTCAGCATTTAGGGGAGCATATATGGTTCCCATTTACCAATGAAGAAACACCATTCACCATGTGGTAGTCTTATGCTATACCCTGCTTTCCTGTGATATTAGGTGCCATAGATTGTATCCACATTGAAATAAAGGCCTCATCTAGTGAGAATGGAAGAAGGTACATGAATTAGGTCTATGTTTATTAATCATTGAAGGTTACGTTCATCAAACCTCCAATGATTGAACAGAAAATAGTAAACTTCATTCATCGAATGTTTACCTCAGAGAATGTGTGAGATGGGGGAAGTAAGTACTTGGCCAATGTTTCTTGATCACACACACCACATTATTTCAATCCCACCCAGATGGGGGGGATGTAACCCCACACTCCCCAGTGTGGGGGGCTTTACCCCCACATCCTCCCTAACTATATACATACATATACATACACACACGCACACACACACACACACACACACACATATATATAAATATATATATATATATATATACCAACTTCGAGATTGCACTACAGTTGGGAAAAAGGCAAATTTCCTAATGTTGGCCAACTACTTCCATGCCATTGTGGTCAGTAGCCTAGTGTGCACCTATGAACCTATAAACCTATAACATACATAAATCACAGTTCATGACGCTCAAAAGAATATGTAGTACTGAAGAGGGATATACTGGGGCATCTCTGAATATTATACACTATCTGAAACATAGGTGTTATAGAACCCATGAAATTAGTGAGACAAAGAGTGCAGTAAATAAAATAAATAGGGATTCCCTTTTGCAATACAAAAAAAGGAATAACACTAAGGAAAGCTCAATGTGATTTACTATAACATATGGAAATAACTCATTTCATGTTAGACATATTACTAACAATTACTAACATGTGCTTTAGAATGACACTATTGTCAGTGCACATTTAACTGATTGCTGTAAATTCAGTTACAGGAGAGCAAATATATGTATCCCAGATATCGGGTAAGAATAAGCATTGGGGTTCCCACCATATATCTAAAAGTATTCCTATTGGTTGTTTTAGATGTGGCAAATGCATACATTGCTGTAGGGTTTATTCTACTACTAGCTTTTTCTACAAAAAAGCAGACATAGAACATATGAGATTTGGCATCATGTTTTTTGTATCACATAAGCTAAGATTTATATTGTGTTTTGCACCTGTATATTTTTTATGTAAGAAAAAACTTCTTGCATGTTTAAAGAATAAGTCTGTGCACATGAGAATAATATAAGCTGAAAAGAAGAACACAGTGTTCACTTTAAACACACATGACAACATCCACAGGATATTGTTGTATTCACGGTCAAAGACAGACCCCAGGATTCACTAATCCTCTGTGTAAGACTATATTAGTCTTACACGGAAGAGCCATTCTAAGAGTAAGACGGCAGCACACCATGCATATTAATGAGGACGTGCTGCCTCAACTCTAAGGCTAACACGGAGCGTGCACGAGTTAAGGGGGTGTGTCGGACTGACAAGCAGTCCAAAAATCCACACCCCAGCAAGTCTGACACTCGAGAAATGTCTACTTACATGAGTGAGTCCGCTCAAATGTGTACATACCCAACATTACACTCCCCCACATTCTAAACCCCTGTACAATTGTGAAATGTAATTTTTTTTTTATTTCCGATATAGCTGCCCATATTTGCGCGTGTTTGGGCGGGTTTGCCCATTGCTTAGCTACAGTTAGCAGTTTAGACACCGAAGAGGATAATAAGAAACTTATATGCAAATTAAGTGAAATAGCGATAGCGTAGTGGTAGAGCCTTCACACAAAGAGGAGGCATTCCTGGCTCGAGTCCCACCACTCCCCCCTCTATTTTCTGTTGGAAATCTGTATATAAAAATAATTCCTGACATTTATCATTAAAATTTTTGTAAAAAGCATTGAAATGGCCGATGTAGTAGTGAACGAATTTATATATATATATATATATATATATATATATGTATATGAAGGTGAAATGGTTATGCATTCTGATGGATGCATGAGTAACGTATCTTAAGCAATGTGAAGCACTGCTAAGCAAAGCTTACCAGTATTAAGCATATTTAAATGTAATTGCTCATAGATGAGCACTGCGTTAACTAGTGCAATGGCGCGCAAACTAGCACAAACAGAACATGTTTGCGCATAACTGTGCACCGTGCTAACTAGCACAACGTCGGGCAACGTTGAGCAACGTAGAGCATCGTAGAGCAACATGGAGTAACATAGAGCAACATCAGGCAAAGTTGAGCAAAGTCGGCTAAGCACAGCCACACCTCCTGGCTGGTCTGGCCAGTAGTAAAATAAAAAAAAGCAATGGCAGGGCTCAAACCCGGGATACTGTGCACCATAATCACAGTACTGAACCACTAAGCCATGACAGCATTTCACAACCACTGACTTTCAACACACACATAGATATCAATGGAAGTTTACCCATTACTAAGCAGGTGTGCCTTTAGCAGAGTTTTTTCAAAACTGGCCAATCACAAATAAGTGCAGTAAATGAGGCATACCGCTGTGGCGACCCCTGACTGGGAAAAAGCTGAAAGAAGAAGAAGAAGACAGTGGGAATACTTGCCATAACTGGTTGTAGCTCCCATCTGCATGCAGCAAGGCCGGTGCTGGAGAGGGCTCTTGATTTTGAGCGCAACATTGGGGCATTAAGGAGTCAAAAGTAATGGTTTGGATCCTTGTCCATAATCATGAGGATAGACTCCTGCGGGGCCAGTAGTAGGGCAACCAATACAAAGCGGAAGCCTGGAACCATCTAGCTCATGAACTCACCAGTGCCACAGGCATCCCTCGGACTGGTGAGCAGGTCAGACACCACCACGCAGACCTGAAGAGATGCAAGGAGGATCAACTGGACCAGTGGATCCAGGAGGCCCGTGGGATGGAAAATGCCCCACTACTGAGTAAGTAGCCATGGAATTAAGTATGTAAGAATTGCTATTCTAGTCTATACTATGGATAGGTATGTCTCAACATCACTTCATTTACTTCACAGCTGCAGGTGTCTGCACTGCGAACCGGCAATCCTATGTAGATAGGCTGCTAAGGCTGTGCCACAGGCAGGTTAGTAATCATTCTGCATGTACTGTTATATAAAATAAATGAGAGAGCCTAAAAAAAGTGTTTCAACCCAATAAATAAAGGTATAATAATTCTTTAATAATTATTCTGCATGCACTGTTATATAAAATAAATGAGAGAGCCTCTGGAAAAGTGTTTTAAGTCTTTAATAAAGGTATAATTCCTGGAGTGTGTCTGTGTCATTTTCATTGATATGTTGTTGTACTCTTACATTATAGAAATAGTACTGTTGTATTAAGCGCTGTTAACCCACACTTGGGGAGGCCCATATAAAGTGGATGAAGGGAGTGCCAGTAGCTTTTAAGCATATTTACAGTCCTCAACTGTTGGTTCATGCCCAGGATGTACAGGTTAATCTGGCACATAAGTAGCTTGGTATTGTGTTCCCCAGAAATGTCAGTGTGTGTTGCCAGAAATGTAGTGAGCTGTTAACATATAACTGATAATTTCATGTGAACATATCTAGATAATTATAGGAAAGTAGAGCTGTCAGTGTACCATCTCAGCAGTAGTGTGTCTGAGCAACTCACAAAATATGTAGCAGTAACATCTGCATCCCGGACAGTTTGTATGTCAGATAAAGCTCATGTATATAAAGATCTAGCAAAACCCATTTCACAATTTAAGGACAATTGGGTAGTGTAACAATACATGCAGTGGACATATAACTGCAGTTAATAGGAATGTAGTGTAAACTAGAAGGATATATAAGTTGTTAAAGGAGCTATCTTTTTCCACCCTACTGTATGTGCATAAAAAATGCAATTCCACACCTCAATGGGTATGTCTAATCTCAAAACATTTGTTGGGACATATGTCCTATTGGTTTATAAATATCTGTATTTATTTATATGCATGTGCCCTGTTCAAATACCACAATATTGGTGGCCTGTTGCCATCAATTAAACCTGCATGCTGTTGTAATGTCCACTGTTGTTTTATATATGCATGTGTGATGCTTGCTGTTCAACTGTTGGAACCCTGGTGTGTTGGGTTAATGGGAATACTTCTGCATGCTGTTATAACTAACTGGGAATGCTGTTGACTGTTACTAACCCATATTTTCATTAAATCCTCCAAAACATAGAATGTATGGGAAGGCCGGTCCCAGCAGACCCACCTGTCCCACCTCAGCTGGCGATGGCACCTGGCACCAGCAGGTCTGGTGCCCAGCCTGGGACCTACTCCTCCAGTGGCCCTGTGCCACCTTTGGGTGGAAGCACTGCAGGGGATGGGGCTTGTGTCCCCCGTGCAAGCGTGGGCAGAGGAAGGCTCCTATCACCCTCTGAACGGTCCGGGCTGTGGTGCGTAGAGAGATCGAGCATTCTGTAGCTGATCCTCTACACCAGCTTGAGGCATGAGTGGCATGACTCATGGGTGAGCCTGCCCCTCCTACGCAGCCCCCAGCACAACCACCTTCTGGGCTGTGAAGCTACAGTGGTGACTGCCCATGCGTGGGGATCTCAGTTCCACTGTTGCCATCTGTGGGCTCATGGGCTTGCAATTTCCAAACATCCTTCCCCGTCAATGGTGTTCACCCACCACATGTGTCATATTCCGCCCCTGTATGCATCTTGTTTGTCTTGTCTGTTTACCTTCCCAACCTACCTCCCCAAATATACCTACTTCACCTACCCCACATTCCACTCTTACCTGAAAAAGAAATGGGCAATCTGCTCCCAAAAAAAAAAAAATGCCCCATACGTAGCTGCCCATTTTGCACACATGTCCACTGGACACATAAAATGTAATTTAATTGGCAGTACAACTTACTTTGTTGTCCTCACCCCTCTCTCAGGGGTGGAAGGTTTCATATTTCCCTCCAAATTTATTGCATATGCACAGCTGTTGCTGTTAAAGAAATGGGCAGCTATGGACCTTCCCTACACTCATTCCTGCACATCCTGAGCTGTTTTCCCTATCGTCTTTTCCTCTTTGTGCCCCTTTTTCACCACTTTCCTATCTCCCCATTTTCTTTTCTTTCAAAGAAATGAGCGTAGGGGTTAGTGGGAGTAAGCACTTTTAAGCAGTAGTTAGCGGGTTTGTGCGAGTGTGCGCTTGTTTGCACTTAGCTAAGCATTGCTAAGCATCGTGCAAACCCATGAAAACTGGCTCACAACTGCTTAAAAGTGCCTTAGTCACTCTGTATGTGAGGGCCCTTGTTCTGTTCAGCAGCAAAATAAAACACCTCTATCAGTCTCAAACCCGGGACCTTGTACACACTACACTGCATGAAGTACCACTAAGCCACAACAGATATACAACAAGCTGGTGCTAAAATAAATATATCATGCATCAGTGTTGGTGAATGTCAAGGAAAAATAGGAATGCCATAACACAAAACTTGTTCTGTGGATCTTTACCAGCAGTTGTTGTGGAATTGCATTTCATGACTGTGATAAGAGAAGCAGACATTCTAGCAGGAAATAATGTTACAGCAGTACTTTACAACCCCCACGCAGTATCATAGCAGGACAAACACTGGCATATCTGATTAGGGCAGAGGCCATACCTCCCAACTATGCCTAATTTTCAGGGATGTTCCTGATTTTGAAACAAATTTTAGCTGTATCCCTCTCAATCTCTCTGAAAAGTACTAATGTTGGCCAGAAAGGTGGTGAATTACACTTAATGAATAATGACAATAAGTAAGAGTTAGACACTGCTTGTATTTCAGAAGAGGTGTATTAATCCATATGCTCTGGTTCTCTCAAAGTCTCAACTTAATGGCACTGATATTTTAAAGGTCTACCTCACTTTTACCTACTTTTCCAAGAGTTTGTTCAAATATGTACCTGAGTGTTTGAGAGGCCTGGCAGAGGCAGAAACACACAGGCATATCAGCTTTTCTGCTGTTACACACTGTGCAAATAACTTTGGAAGGAGTTCCAGAAGCATACCCTTATGTAAGAGTACAACACTGAAATACAAAAGGATGTATCCATGTACTGGTAGCAACCAACTGTAACAATGTCATTGTTCCAGTGCTGAAAAGACAAGTGTGGTGCACAGGCAAAGAATAACAGGTTAACCTCTGGCTATCATGTGAATAGGTCCACAATTGGGAGCTACACAGACAAACCACTTGCCTTGATAAACTAACAGGTACACAGCAACCCTTTAAGTCCAGCGAGATAAAATTCACACAATAATACATAATGCTCTCTGTACTTCTGCACCCCTACCCAAAAGTAGAATATACATGTGTATTCAGGGTCTACCAAGGATGTAGGTAGGCATACTCAGTACTGAAATTTGTCCAGTTTTCTTGAGCAGCATGTGCTAATGTCAACACTAAAAAGCACAAACTGTTCAGAAGTGAGTAAATTAATATTCACAGTATAGCAATTCACAAACAATTCATGTGCCAAAGGAATTCATCTCAATAACTAGTTTTGTATGGCAGTTAATTGTACAATTAGAAAAGAAAGTACATACTCCCATGTTTCTTGGGTTAGCATGTTGAGGGGTGAGTACAATTTTACACTGACAAGTGTGTACTGGTAGTAGCAACATTCAGGTCTGAGTACAACATTTAAATCACTGGCTACACCCCTGGCTTCAGATATAAGAACTATACCAACCTTCTGCCTTAAACAACGATGTCCACAGCAAACAAGCATGATCCCCATCTTGGAAAGCTGAAAGGGCCACACCTACCCGAGTTAGCAATTTATAGCATTGGGTTGCTATGACAGTGATTACTGCAATTACTACACAGCAGGCTGAATGTAATTAGCAAATGGTGGCCACCAATTGGTGCAGAGGCCATCACATGCACATGTGCAAATACCTATAAAAGCAGGCTGTAATTGCTTCTAACAAACTCAATCACTCTATTGCAGACACTGACAGAGAGAGAGAGAGAGAGAGAGAGAGAGAGAGAGAGAGAGAGACAGACAGACAGTGAAAAGCAAAAGGAAAAAGAAAAAGAAATAATACCAGCTCATACAAAGGAAAGGTATGTAACAGATATGTATTTACTGGCATGTAGTAGATGTTTTTGAAGAGTACTCTACATAATGTGAACCATTCATATGTGGCAGCAGTACATATCTATGCACAGATGGCCTGCTTAACTACTGCCATGGACAATTCAGTGTGTACCTGTGGGCAGTGGGACATAACTGTGAAATGTGTAGCTCAGCAGTAAATGTCAAACATCTGATTCATGTTATCTGTGTTCTGTACCGTAGTGTGGCCAATGGCTGTTTGGGGGATGAGCGCAAACATTTCTATAAACATGGGTGTGACAGAGTAACACATGCATGATAGTCATATTGAAGTGTAGCTTAGCACTGGCAACTGCTGTACCAGGCTAGTATGCTAATCTAGCATTTGGAGCTATATATACCCCCTTTAATGTTACTGTGTGTTCACATGTGACACCTGTTTATGTTGCAACAAGGCCCAACAGTTCAGCTGTAAGGTCCAGGGACTTACAACAGTGTGGACCTTGTCTGTGTATGGCACACACATACGGAGATATATATGTGTCATATATATTAACATCTATATATGTGAATAGAGCAAGGGGCATATTGCAACTGTTTGTGAAGGGTGGACATACATTTATGCTGGTGAAGGTTGTTATGTGCATATTTGTATGTAGGTTTTAGTGTGTGTGACAAACAAGACAGCATACAGTGCTGGTATATGTCATGTGGTAGTTAAACACTGTGGGTGTTTTGTTCAGTTTGCAATGTTGCAGCCAGTGAGGCCTGCTAAAGCTACCTGGGCTATGAACACTTTCAATGCATTTCTTACAAGACTATGCGATATTATTACATTACTGTATACCTCGCATCCTTTGTATAATTGATATTCCCATCATGAAAGGTGGACTGTATATGTGCCTATATGTATATGTATATGTACACCAATGGATGTGTATATGTATTTATATATTTATATATATATATATATATATATATATATATATATCTACAGAGAGAGAGTGTCATATATACTCATACACACCCACATCTACTTGTTGCAATAGATTCTATGTAAAGTTGACTAAGTGTGATGGTCAATGTGTTGCTGAATATGTCAAAGATGTGTATTTGTAGGATAGCTTAGTGGGAAACTGTTTCTGTCATGGTATTATGGGTCCTTGCTTTGATCCTAGCAAAAGCTGTGTATGCTGTTGCTAGGCAGATAAAGCACTATGGCATACAGTCTGATGTAGTCCCTTGGTGTTAACTGGGGTGTGTCATTGGAGGCTAAAGCACTACATGTACGCTTATTGATTGGTAATGATGTTGAATCCAAATCCTGTATGTACTGTAGTACTACTCGAAGCTCTGGGCCTAAACAGCAAAATATGGTGTATGTCCACATTGCTTGGAACTACTGTTTTATGTGGTCCCTGTAATCATCACAGATTACATTCCTCAAGCTTAAAATTTTGTAAGTACTGACACACAGTACTGTATGGTACACACATAAAGCTTATCTGGGTTGCCATACCTTTGTGTCTTGTAATTATGTCTGATGTGTGTGTGGGTATGCCTGTAACATGTTTTCTGTCATATGTGTGTTACAACATATAACTGTGTATCTAGCAACATTTATAGTTTACTACAGCAGTATGCCACCTATATTCACAATTGTCACATATTTTGGCCACAGGTTTGTCATCAACAAGTTGTGTGGTATATTGGTAATACTGTAACTGGACCTTACAAACATTGCGATGGATGACATATTTATTTATGCATTGGCTTGATCTATATCTGCTGTGGCTAGGTGGTGCATTGTGTTGCATACAGTATGCCAGGTACTCTTGTATAGTCTTATATAGTGATTTTATTTTGTTGCTGTGCAGAACATGTTTTATTATATAGAGCATGCCAGGCACATTCAAGCAGTTGTGGGGTGAGCACTGATAAGTGGTAGTGAAAGTGTTTAATCTCAGTCAGCTAATAGGTTGCTATATATGGCAGTTCAGTGATATCTGTACTGTATAATGTTAAATGTGCCATATGACTTGCTTATACATATCTTTTCTTTATGTCTTCCATGGATCATGGCACACCGTAGAAATCCTAGCTACAGTAGTGCTGAAGATGAGATTCTTACCAGCTGTATGATTCAGCACTACAGCCTACTATTCTCCAGAACCAGCCAAGATCAGCAGGAGCGTACTGCAATGTGGCAAGATGTTGTCCAGAGGCTAAACGAGGTAGGCCTGCATAACCGGACATATGAGCAGGGATGCCACCACTGCAGTGATCTACTTAGACATGTCCGTCAGCGTGCTTCTGATGTACGGAGACAACAGCTTGCAACAGGTGGTGGGGTTAACATCCATCCCCCTTCAACAGAGTGGAGGAGCTGCTCCTGAGCCTGGTGGCACCTGACCAACAACAGTAGCAGACATTCACCATGATGGAGGTTGGAGCCACCCAGCAAGAACACATGGAGCATGCAGGTAACATGGCATATCTGTAGACTACTGTTACCTCTATTGGTAGAGCATGCATATGTGAGATGTGTACTGTGTAGATAGAAGATGTGGAGCCTGTTGTTGTGCAATACTGATCATTTGGAACATAATCTGTAGGCCTGTGAATGTAAACTGCTGTTCTACTGTAAGATTGCAAACCCACAGTAGCAATGCTACAGTTGTCGCCTCTGACAAACTGTCTCATATCTATGTAGGTCCCTCTGGTGTGACAGCAAGGCAGCGGACAGATGCTGGTGAGTGTGTTCTACATTTATTATTGCAAATAAAAAGTGCATGTCATAGTTAAGGTGTAGGTCATGTACATATGTAACACACCTACCCATAATGCATGCTGTGCATGTTTGCTGTGAGACCACGCACATCTCACTAATGTGATTAGCTGCCTCAAACACATGCAATACACAGACCATCTCAAACAAATGTGGCTAAACTGTAGTGACCATTGGATAGGCAGAGTCGATACACAACATGCACATAACATACACAACTATGTCATACACAGAACATGTTAACATGTTACACATGAAGGATCCACAAACCCACTGTAAAGTCACACTCCAGTATCACAAATGTCATCCACACAGCACACATAATATACCTGAGGGGTAGAGGTCTATCATGGGGCAGTGAAACACTCTGCAACACACAACACATTCAAGTCAGGGAATGCTCCTTATTGGCCTCCTTACAAACCCATGTAACAACTGGTTGTGAAATGGTGAATGTAGCCATGGTAGTACAGCATGATAGGTTCTGGTTTGGGACACATTTGTAGCCTTGAGTGACCACATGATGCTTCATGATGATGGCTTATGGTACTATACCCTATCCAGTTATTGTAACCACAGTACTACAGATAGCTTTCATTGCTATACACCTCAATGTTGTGTGTGTGCAAACATATGCACCTCTAAACAATATGCATACCAATCGCCATTTGCACAACTGACACATATATATCTTGTGATGCTATTGAGTGGCTAGGTCATATGACACACATTCGGTATGTGTGATGTTTAAATTTGCAGTTGTGTTTTAGCATGCCATGTCATGGATGACACTGGCATGTCCACAATATGATCTACACTCACCATAACTACTGTACATTGGGTATGTGGATCAATGGTATTCCATCAGTTATACATGCACCACTGATCTTGTGTGTATATACATCATGCATGAGCTAAAACTGTGTCCACAATTATTTGCTAAAGACACAGAGGCTCTAATCACAATTGGATATCTATGTGACACACATATGCACATCCAGCTATGGTATGTAGACCTGTGAATGATGGTGCACAGTACATTACAGAGTTTTGAATACTTGCACATCAATATTGTGTCCATGTATGCATTGCGTTCCAGGGAGAAGCCAATCACCTAACAAGAAAACACATGCATCAAAGCCATGTATACTGTTAGTAACAAGGACTGTCTACACTTGTACAGAGTTTTGAATACTTGCCCAGCAATATTGTGTCCATGTATGCATTGCGTTCCAGGGAGAGGCCAATCACCTAACAAGAAAACACATGCATCAAAGCCATGTATACTGTTAGTAACAAGAACTGTCTACACTTGCACTGCATGCTGTTGAGCAACACATGTCATGCATACTGACGTGTGATATGATTGTTTTGCTTGTGATACTGTACCCCGCCATCAATTGCTATTGAGTATGTTCTGAGATTGCTGGTGGTGGTGGTGTGTGTGTGTGTGTGTGTGTGTGTGTGTGTGTGTGTGTGTGTGTGTGTGTGTGTGTGTGTGTCTGCTTTAGTGAGGAGTGTATTTGTGTGTGTTCATGTGTGCATGTGTACAAGTGCATGTGTGCATGTGCATTTGTGCATGTGCATTTGTGCATGTGTATGTGTGCATGCACATGTGTGCATGTTTGCATGTGCATGTGTGCATGTGCATGTGTGCATGTGGTCTGACATAATGTACAGGTCTTAAATTGTGTTTCCTGTTTTCCTCTCACAGGTGTTGAGGTGGGGCTGGTTCAGTGCAGCAGGGAACCTGATGTCACTGACACAGATAGTGATAATGAGGATAGGTGTGCTGAGGCAC
This sequence comes from Protopterus annectens, assembly GCF_019279795.1. Lineage (NCBI taxonomy): Eukaryota > Metazoa > Chordata > Ceratodontiformes > Protopteridae > Protopterus > Protopterus annectens. Next base: position 681,856,487 of record NC_056744.1, on the reverse strand, counting down.
AGGCAGGTTAGTCAGGGTCAGTTGTTGGGCTACCAATTGACAGTACACAAGTCTCCACCCCATCCATGCACACAGTCATACTGCCTGTACATCCATCATCACCAATGCCCTTAGCAGAGGGACAGTGTACAGTTGGCACTGGCCAGGACAGTGTGGTATCTATGGCACTTGCATCAGGACACAGCAACCAATGCCAGATGTCTGGAATGGTACCACATAGGCAGATGCCCAGGGGTTCTTGAAGATCACTGCTGGCCATCATGCCCCTGGCAGATGAGCCACAACTCTTACAACCACACGCATGATCAAGGCTGACATGGAGGCACAGGCATGTATGGAGTGGTACACCAGACAGGGACTAAGGGCACAGAGGGCTCATAACACCTCTGTAAAGTATCTGTGACCTAGCAGGTGCCATATGTAATTACACTGAGGTCATTGATAGACGTTCAGGTGAGACATTAGATGTCCTCCACAATGTCATGTCCATGTATCAGGACAGTGCGGGATGGTAAAGACATTGATGTGGATGTATGCCAGAAACATCATCAGCTGGCAGTTGCCATGGACGTCCATCAAGTCATAGCCGCTCCCGTAGTGCCAGTGCCAGCTCCAGCAATGTTGGGGGGGGGGCTGTCCATAGACCGTCCTAGAAGAACACGTGCACGTGGCTCTGGCCAGTCCCAGCAGGGACCTCAATCCAGTGGACATATGTCAACCTCTGAGGATAGTACCCAGTCTGGATTAGTACCTGATACTGTCTGTAGCACCCCTGCCAGGCACAGGTCCCATATCAGTGGCCAGAGATGGTGATCTGTAAAGCCTGCCAGGTACAGTCTGTAGCTGTCCCACAAATCCCCATATATGGCAGCCACATGGTGGAACTGTGTGCATGCAGACATACACACATAAACCAGACAGCTAGGGCAAACACATACCCGCACACATTACATCCACATTGGCCCATAACAGTACTCTTGGCCCTCACACACACACCTACACACACATCGATTATATGGCTCAATGTAGGCCTCTGGCAAACCAACAACACACCCTGTGCATATGATGAAACCTGTGCCATCTCCTGTCATCTGTAACATTGATGCAGGAACAGGCTAACATTGTGCTGATGCACAGGGTGACTTTATTACAGTATAGCAATGTTTTAATGTGCAGCATGTTGTCAGCAGTAAAGTGTAATGATATCCTTGAAGGTGTAGCTGAGCGGGTATGATGCATTAAAGCTATAATTATCAATGTAGTATTGTTTACACCAGTGTTTATTCCAACTGTGTATTGTCTGCCCATGTGCCACTTGGCTGATGTATGTAGTTTTGTCAGCATGTTTTACAGAGTGGACAGTAAGTGTGGGATGTGTGCAGCACAGATTTGCAGGTGTACATTTCCGAACATGGTTGAGGTGCACTGTCTACATGTATGTGCATATTGGACACATGGGCAGGGTGACATGCCCTGTATTAGACAGTGTTAACACTCCATAGTTTCTATTGGTGGCCAGTATGCATTGTACTACACACATTTTGGAACGTGAGTACACATGTGTGTATGACACGGTTTGACACTGTACTGTGGGTGATACTGTTGTTACTATCTGTCACTGGTTTGCATTCTGATAGTATACATAACCTCAAAAGCCTGCCCATAAACAATTGTTAGATGATGGCTTGACAACTGACACACAGATGTAGGACACACAGTAACATTTGCAGCCTTCAAGTACTATTCTATGCCAGTAACAAGTGGTATTCACCTGCACTCAGTCCTGGGACCACTTCTGTTTGGCATATAGTTTTCTTAGGTACAAGCAAACACAGTAGGGATATGTCTGGCCATGTTTGGCAATGCATACTGTGGGCTATAATGCATTCTCCAGATGACACACACATCCTCCAAAAGGGTATCATACAGACAGATACCTGGTGTCAAACCCAAGCTGTAAAACTATAGGCCAAATAAAGGATAGTCATCCACTTTTACAAAACATATATCCCCAGAGTACCACATAGGTAGTAGCTCCAAAAATGTGGAACAGGTAACGATGTATACATAGAGCCATGTGTTAAGTCATCTCTCCTTTGATAATCACATTTCCAAAGGGTTTTGGAAATCCCTCTGTGGATCATATAAGCAATAAGGGGTCTGCATACATATCCACAAAGGTTGTTGCACACCTATAATAAATAGCCATCTTTGACAGACTTTGCTGCTTTTGAACAGGTTTCAAATATACTTCAGGCATAAACCCTCACTCACACTATTCAATAGAAACCATAATGAGCGCATGTGAAACGAATGACCTAGGCCAGGGATCACTACAGTGGCTAGGCTTGTCACAAGCATACAGATGTGACCTAAGGTCTGGAAAGCGGCAGCACACTCTGGCAAACATAACAGATGTGTTCATGGAGAAAGCAGGGTTCCCACCTATGAAATAATTGAGGTCACATGTATGTATATGTATTTGCCACACAGCTACCTGACATGTGTAATGCACATACTGTTGTCATTGTGATATGTCATACAGTAGTAAAAAGCAAAACACATGACACATTGACCAACAGTGTCACACAGTCACCAAGTACATGATTCAAACCCTTACATAACTACTTTACAACATTACAGCAGTACACATTTACACAACACTCTATACACGTTACTAGGAGTTCTCCTTTCCACAGGTATATTTGTAGGATGGTGACGTCATCAGACTTGACAAAGATGATGAGTATACCACTTTTAAGGAGTTTCAGTAGTGTCCAAAAAGGCCACTTCTCTCCAAGGAGACACACACTTGGCAAGTGTAAGATTCAAACCCCTATCTAACTACTTTATGATACTAGAGCAGTACACATTTACATGACATGCTATAGACATTACTGGGAGCTTACCTTTCCACAGGTATATTTGTAGGATGGTGACATCATCAGACTTGACAAAGATGAGTATGCCACTTTTAAGGTGTTTCAGTAGTCTTCCCCTCTCCAAGGAGACACACGCACACTCTCATACAGGTGGCAAGTTGCAGGATTCAAACCACTATCGAACTACATTATAATACTAGAGCAATACGCATTTACACGACATGTTACACACATCATTGGGATCTCTCCTTTCCACAGGTATATTTGTAGGATGGTGACATCATCAGACTTGACAAAGATGAGTATACCACTTTTAAGGTGTTTCAGTAGTCTTCAAAAAGGCTGCTCCTCTCCAAGGAAACACACACCCACACATTGGCCAGTGCAGGATTCAAAGCCCTACCAAGCTACTTTATGATATTAAAGCAGTATGCATTTACACCACGCACTATACACATTACTGGGAGTTATTGTTTCCACAGGTTTATTTGTAGGATGATGACATCATCAGACTTGACAAAGATGAGTATACCACTTTTAGGGTGTTTTAGTAGTCTCCAAAAAGATTGCTCTTCTTCAAGGAGACACACACAGTTGGCAAGTGCAGGATTCAGACCCCTATTTAACTACTTTAGGACACTCGAGCAGTACACATTTACATGACGCGCTATATGCATTACTGGTCATTCTCTTTTCCATAGGTATATTTGTAGGATGATGACATCATCAGACTTGACAAAGATGAGTATACCACTTTTAAGGTGTTTCAGTAGTCTTCAAAAAGGTTGCTCCTCTCCAAGACAACGCACACGCACTCTCATACAGTTGGCAAGAGCAGGATTCAAACCCCTACCTACTTTATGATACTAAGATAGTTTGCATTTATACAACGCGCTATACACATTGCTGAGAGTTTTCTTTTCCACAGGTATATTTGTAGGATGGTGACATCATCAGACTTGACAAAGATGAGTAAACCACTTTTAAGGTGTTTCAGTAGTCTTCAAAAAAATTGTTCCTTTTCAGGGAGGCACATACACACACATACTCTCATACAGTTAGCAAGTGCAGGATTCAAACCCTTACCTAACTACTTTATGATACTAAAGCACTATGCATTTACACAGCACGCTACACTCATCACTGGTTGCCTCCCCCCCCCCCACAGGTATATTTGTAGGATGGTGACGTCATCAGACTTGACAAAGATGAATATACCACTTTTAAGGTGTTTCAGTAGTCTTCAAAAAGGTTGCTCCTCTCCAAGGAGACACACACACACACACACACACACACACACACACACACACACAAACACACTCTCATACAGTTGGCAAGTACAGGATTAAAATCCCTATTTAACTACTTTATGATACTAGAGCAACTCACATTTACATGACGCGCTATACACATTACAGTGAGTTCTTCTTTCTACAGATATATTTGTAGGATGGTGACATCATCAGATTTGACAAAGTGGGTTACATTAGGTGACATTAGGTGGGCTACATAGAAGGAATTTCTAAACGCTTTGGCAATTTGATCATCAAAGGAGAGTTTACTATCTACCTGGGTCTCCAGGTCCATAATTACATTCTCCGTACATACCGGATTACCACCTATGTGGTAATTTGTGGGCACTTTGTTTTATCCAAAGGGGATGACTATGCATTTTTTGGCATTCTGCTTGAGGGCATTGTTTTGACACCAGGTATCTGTCTCTGTAAGACCCTTATGGAGGATGTCTGTGTCAGCCGTAGAGTCGATTATGGACCACAGTTAGCAGTCATCTGCAAACTTGGTCAGCCATACTCCTCCTGTGCTTGCCTGTACCTCTGACTAGTATCTACTAAACAGGTGGGGTCCCAGGACCAAGACCTGTGGGATGCCACTTGTGACTTTTTTAGAGTCGCACATGGCACCCGCAACTCTGACCATGTGTGTTTGATCTATGAGCCAGTTGGCCACCCATCCTGTGACATAGGAGTTAATGTTCAAGCTGGTAAGCTTGTCCATGATGCCAGAGTGGGGAATTGTGTCAAAGGCCTTAGTGAGGTCCAGGTGGGCTGTGTGGACTACTTTCACCTACATCTATGTCCTTGGTAACTGTTTCAAAGAAGTCAACTAGGTTTAGGAGGCAGGATCTGCCTTTAACAAAGCCTAATTGGGTAGAGTCCAGTGTTTGGAGGTTCCCAATGTCTCTGTTTATGGGTTCCATGATAATATGCTCCATAGCTTTGCAGACCAGGCTGAGTAGGCTTGTAGGGCAATAGTTTCCAGGTTCTGTTATGGCACCACCTTTGTGGTGCTGGATGACTGTTGCTGTATGCCATTCTTTGGGTACATAGCCTGTGGTAAGGTTGAGTATGGACAGTGAATGTAGGTGAGGGTGTAGTTCCTTTTGGGGCTGGTGTAAGACGCAGCCTGGGACACCATCCAGTCCCATTGATGCTGTGTTCTTAGCTTTGGAGAGGGCTGCTTTTACCTGGATGTCCATGAAGTCTGGGGCTCTGCATTCTTCTGGGATGGGCACAGGCCCTTTTGGGGGTGTGGTGTGGTGAAGTTTGCACTGAACTTGTCCGCCAGGATGTGGACAATGTCAGTTGGTTCAGTGTATTTTTTGCCATTTTGCAGTAGCTGACAGCATATTTGAGAGTTGCCACCTAAATGTTTGGTATAGCTAACAAAATATTTGTGGTTGTTATTCTTAGATTCCTTGGCAATTTGCCTTTAGAAACTGGCCTTGGATTATTTTATGAGCGATCATTGTTTCTTCTTAATAATGATCAGTGACGCCTTTCCTTCTGTGAAGTTTGTTCTATCATATGTTAGTTTCCTCCTTCTGTTGTATAGCTTATTTATGGGCAATGACCACCAGATTGGTTTCTTCTTTTTGGAGGAGTGTGTCTTGGTTTTATTTGGGATGTCTCGATCCATGCATCCCTGTAGATGCTCATAGAATGCACTTGCAAATTATTCTCCAGATTGTATAGCATATAGCAAGGGGGCTTTGGAACTTTCCACTTTGGTCTTGAGAAGTGTGCAGTTTGCTTTTGAAAATTTCTTCACAGTGGTTTCCTTGACTGGGGGAGGGGCGGGATGTGGATGTCCAGTCTGATTACTTTATGGTCTGATATTGCCAGTGAGGGGTTTATCTCTGGTGTGGAACACTGGTACCCCATGTTGGTGATGATCAGGTCCAGTATGTTGTCACCTCTAGTGGGCGTGGTGACCAGCTGTTCCAGGGCATTTGAGTTTTTAAACTCTAGGAAGCATTGGGCAAAGGACGTTGTACACTAGTAATTCTCCCAGTCAATGTTTGGGTAGTTGTAATCTCCTCATATAATGGTGTTTGGTAGGACCTTTATATTTTCCAGTGTTCTCAGGAATACTGAGTGAGGTTCCTGAGACAAGGTAGGTGATCTGTTGCAGGCTACAATTGGATAAGCAGCTTATCCCAATGTTAGTTGCACTTGCATGGGCTCCAAGGCCTCATGCTGTGCCACTAACCTGAAGGTATGGGTATCCATAAGGTAAACGGATACACCCCTTCCTTTTGTATTTCAATCTGGGTTTTGGGGCTGAAGATCAGAGGGATTGTGAATGTTTTACATGGAGCATGTCCAACAGCTCTGTGTTTGACATAGCTTTGTATGTTAGGAAGAGATCACCTCTGAGTAGGTGATATGCAAGAGAGTACAGCTGGGGCATTTTGAGACGGTCTGTGTATGGTATGTATTTCAGGCCACTAATCCTCTTTGTGAGGCATTTATGCAGGCTTTCCAGTTGTTGTAGATGTCTTGTGAGGTACATAACAAAAGGGGTGTTGTACTCTATGGATCTAGTGAGTGATGAGTAGAGGGGAATAATGTCCTCTTCTATTCTGCATAAGACACCTTTTGTGATGAGGTGTGCCACATAGAAGGATTTCCTGACTACTGTGGGGATGTGATTATCACAGGTGTGTCCACTGTCCACCTGTGACCCAAGGTCTCTTATCACACTTTCAGTGTTAAGTATACTACTGCCTATGTTGTAGTTTATGGTGATTTATACCTAGTTTAGTGGGTTTATCTATAATTCCAGAGTGGGGGATGGTGTTGAAAGATGTGGCAAGATCTACATAGGCTGTGTGAATCACCTTACCCTTGTCTACAGTTCTGGTGAGTGCTTCAATGATGTCTATCAGGTTTAGGAGACATGATCTGCCTTTTACAAACCCAACATGGCTGTGGTCCAGAGTTTAGAGATTACCAATGTCTTTTTTTATAAGTTATATGATGATACATTCCATGGCCTTGCAGAGCAGGCTCATCAGGCTAATGGGGTACTAGTTCCTGGGATCCCTGGTGACTCCCCCCTTGTGTAGTGGGATAACCATCACTGTGCGCCATTCAGCAGGCACAAAGCCTGAGGTGAGGCTATGACTGAACATGGTATGTAGGTGTGGTGCCTGTTCATTCTGCAGTTTGTGTAGAACACAGCCTAGGATGTTATCTGGTCCCATGGATGCTGTGTTCCTGGCTTTGGAGAGTGTTTTTTACCTGTGCAGCTGTGATGACAGCAACTTTGCAGTCTTCTGTTATAGAGATGTGCTCTTTCAGGGTGAGAGGGGGTAAAGTTAGCACTGATCCTATCTGCCAGGATGTTGGCAATATCAGCTGGGTCTGTATATTTAATGCCATTGTGCTGTAACTCAGAGCAGATCTGAGTGCTGCCATTGAGATTCTTGACATAGCTATAGAATGCTTTGTGGGTGTCATTAGAATCAGTGTCGATTTTGTTTTCATAACTAGCTTTAGAGGATTTTATCAGGGATCACAGCTTCTTACTGATGTTGACCATGGAGCTCCTCCATTCATGGGATTTTACCCTCTTTTGCAACAGTTTCTTCCTTCTGTTGTGCAGTTTGTTTATGGCAGGGGAACAACAGATTGGCTTCCTTTTCTTGGAGGATAGTGTCTTGGTTCTATTTGGGATAGCACGATGCATGCAGTCATGTAAGTGCTTATAAAGTGCAATTGTTTAGGATTCAGTAGTCGTAACTGTATTGTCCATCTGCATGGGTGTCCTGCAGTTCAGCACTTCTGTCTTAAGAAGCATGAAGTTGGTTTTGGATACATTTGTTAACATGGTTTCCTTAATGGGGGTGTGGGTCCAGAATGTGGATATGTAGGGTAATTAGCTTATGGTCAGATGGGACCAATGAGGTGCTGACTTCAGGAGTGGAACACCGGTCACGCAGGACAAACCAAACCCCGTAACCAACACAAATAACCACAAAGTGAGATAAATGCTACTCATTGCTAGAAGTCTCAGCCTCCAGATGCACACATTCGAGGCACTTCTCATTACGGAGAATATTGATATCTGTGCAGTAACAGAAACCTAGTTCAAGGCTCCAGACAGCACACAAGCACTACCACGATACTACTCATTCTATACCTTCCAGCATCAGAGCCTGAATCATAGCACATAGGGTGAGGATGTATCCATATTCATCAGGGATACCTACACCTCTCTCTACAATGCTCTCTACAGGATATGTACCCATAGAATGTTGCACAGCAACGTTCTTCACACTCCACAGGGGTGAGGCCACAAAAAACCCTTGGCATTGATGCTCTATGAGCCTGACGAGTGTGTTCTGCAAGACAATGGAGCCAATCATAATGGAAGTCAACAATACAGAGATTAGGAACCTTCACACAGTTGAGCACATCTAGTTTGGCTTTGTCAAATGCAGACCACACCTCCTGAATTGGGAGGATTTCTTTGACAGTTACCCAGGCTACAGATGATTGAAATTAGCTCAACACAGCCTACCTATACCTCGCTAAGGCCTTTGACACCATTCCCCAGTCAGGTATCATAGATGAACTCACCAACCTGGCCATGAATCCATACATCACAAGATGGATTGCAAACTGGCTCACAGATAGATTCCACACATTAAGAGTTGCTGGCTACATGTCAGACTCTACACCGGTAATGACTGGTGTCCCCCAGGGTTCAGTCCTGGGGTCCCTCCTGTTTGGTATAGACTTCTCAAATGTACATGCTAACACAGGAGGGTTGTGGTTGACTAAGTTTTCTGGGAAATGTAAAGTGTTTGCCATAATAGATTCCCCGGAAGACAGACATATTCACCAGAAGGGACTCTATGAGACAGATATGTGGTGTCAGAATCATGGCCTCAAGCTCACTGTAGAGGAATGCATATTGATCCTCTTTGTTGAAAACAAAATACTCACAAACTACCACATAGGTGTTACCCCCTTAAAAAGGACAAGGTGATAAAGGATCTGGGGACACAAGCAGATAGTCATCTTTCCTTTGACAACCATGTTGCCAAAGTGATTGGGAGACACTATGTGGCCCACTAAATCAACAAAGTGTTTGCAACAGGATCCAAAGAGGTAGTGCTGGCACACTACTCTTACGTCATCAAACCCATCATTAAGTACAGTGCACCATTTTTGATGTACTTGACATAGCATATCCAGCAGCTGTAGAGACCTCATAGGTACCTCACCAAGAGGATTACTGGCCTCAAACAGTTGTGTTATGCAACACAACTGGTAAAACTGAATCTGTTCTTCGTTGCATGCCGCCTACTCAGAGGCACACTCTGCCTAACATACAAAGCCATATCCAACACATAACTGTTGAACATGCTCCATCTACAGATAACAACACTGAGTCACCCTACACATTCCAGGGATATGAACCTCAGCTCAACGATGAATACAACATGCTGCTGGGATAGAGTACCATCCCAGACACTTGCCTTACTGTGGAACAGAGTCCCAATGTACATCAGACAGAACCCCTCACTGACACTCTTCAATTGGAACCTTGATGAGTGGATGGGAAACAGACAATTCATGCCAGGCATCACATCAGCAGCCCCACTAGAAAGGGGCTTAGGGTACTAACTATTAGAACTAGGCCTTGGGAGACTACCCAATGGTATGGTGAAAGCTGCACAACTTGCGTAGGCTGATATATGGCTTTGTGGAGATAGTCTACTACATACCTATGAAACTATGTGACAGGTACATGTCTACAGATAGTAGAGGTGTACTTCATTTTACAACCATGTTGTACAGCATGCACATGGACCACATACACTGTAATGCTTACAGATACTGGTGGCTGTTATGTACAGTGGGAGATATATGCACCTCATGTCTTTCATGCCATTGTGATGTGTGCTGGGTGGGACAGTCCTGGATGGCTCCCTGTCATGGTCACCCTATTACACACATCTCTGTCCATCCATCTTTGGCTTATTATACTGTGTTCCCCATATATATATATATATATATATATATATATATATATATATATAGGTACATAAGTAGGTAATAAGCTATCTGCCTGAAGGCATATATTAGTATGGCCAGAGTGTGCAGCTATCACCACCCATGGAGTTAGTTCCCTAGGCCTCTGTGTAGTAGAGCTGATGAAGTGATCCATGGTGTGACAGTTCAGTTTCACATACACTCATTAAGGCTCCTCTGGAAGAGTGTCAGTGAGGTACTCGGCTTAATGTCGATTGGGAGCCTGTTCCAAAGCAAGGGAAGTCTGTGAGTTAATAATGTATCCCTCCAACATGTTCTATTTAATGTTGTGATGATGATATCCCTAGAGCATGTGGTACAGTGAGCTTGGGTTTACTTCAGATAGCGCATGTACATCAGTTATGCATTGGACATGGACCTGTCTGTTGGGCAGAGATCCCCTGAGTAGACAGTATGCAACAGAGTACAGATTGAGTTAAATTCAGTCTTGTTGCATGTGGCAACTGTGTGAGGCCAGTAATCCTCTTGTTGAGGTACTTCAGTGGTCTTTCCAGCTGCTGAATGTGCCTAGTCAGATTCATCGCAAGTGTGTTGTGGTACTCTCTGATGGGTCTGATAACTGACAAGTAGAGGGAACCTCTTTTGACCTACATGCAAAGACCTTGGCAGTTTGTGGGAACACATAGCATGATTTTCTAACCACTTTGTGAATGTGTTTCTGGAAGTAGAGATGACTATCCACTTGTCCATAGAAACCTTATTATTACCTCCATGTTTAGGGTGTTGGCACCTATGTAGTATTTGTTTGACTGTAGCTCGAGGCCATAACATCCGTCTGACTGAGACCCTTTTTAAGGATGTCTCTATTGTCCCAAACATCGATTATGGCAACTTTTTTGCAGTCATCCATAAACTTTGCTAAACATAGCCCTCGTGTGTTTGACTGTATTTCTGAAAAGTATACACCAGACAGGAGGGGTCCCAGGACTGAGCCATGGGGGACAGCAGTTGTTACCAGCTTGAACAAGAGACCACCATTTTTACCTTGTGGGATCTATCTGTGCCCTAGTTGGCAATCCATCAGATGACATACATATTTATGCACAGGTTGTTGATTTTGTGGATACGACATGTGTCTGGGATGTTGGAAAAGGGCTTTTCAAGGTCTATGTGGGACGTGTGTAGCTCATTTCATTGATGTATGTCCTGGGTGACTGCCTTGAAAACAGTCTAGCAGTTTTGGGAACCATGATCTGCCCCTGACCAAATCAAAATGGGTAGGATTGGGTGTTTGTAGGCTCCCAATAGCTCTGTTTATGAGTTCCATCATGATGGACTCCATGGCCTTGAAGATCAGGCTTAATAGGCTTATAAGAGAATAGTTCCCATGGTCTGTTGTGCACCAACACTTGTGGAGTGTGCCAAATATTGCTGTAACCCATTCAACAGTTTCATATCCTGTACAGAGGGTGAGTCTCAACAGACTGTTCAGGTGCAGGGTCTGTTTGTTTTGGAGTTCACATATGACACAGCTAGGGAATCCATGCCATCCCATAGATGCCATGTTTTTAGGTTTGAAAAGAGCTGTTTAACCATTGTAAATGTGATTTCTGGGTTTTCACAATCTTCAGGTATGATAATGGGCCCTTTTGTCAGTGAGAGTGGGTAAATATGTATGAACCTGTCTGACAAGATGCTGGCAATGTCAGTCATGTAGATGTATTCATTTACAGTTTGCACTGACTTAGAACATATATGAGTTTACATAGATATTTATGACATAGTGAAAGAAAGCTTCATGGTTCTCTATGGACTCTTTGACAATATTTTTGCCAGAACATGGATTGGATAATGTCAGGAGTGCTCATTGTTTATTGATGATACTGATCGGCGATGTATTGATCTTTGAATTTTCACTTTCTTTGAACAACTTAAGTACTTGTAGTACATAGTTTGATTATGACAGGAGTCCAATATATTATATGGGTCTGTTTTCATATAACTGTGTGTGCAAGGCAGGATTGTTGAATAGTAACAAGTTTCTGGGGTAAGAACTGCAACTACCAGATATGTGTGGCCCACTGCTGTACTCAGACATGGCCTAAGTGTGTGAGCATGCCCAGTATGACCTTTCAGTATGTCGCTGACTGAAATTTGCTAAATTTGTTTAAGTGTGTGAGCTTGCCCGGTATGGACATATATACTATATGTGTGTGAAAAATCAAGTTGGTTTTTACTTCAGGGCTCACCTTTGTGTTGTACATTGACAGGAAGCACACTGTGCCTGCAGGGCTTCCATGAGTCACTTTGCATAGACTTATCAACATTTCTACATACAGGGGGGACAGCTATTAATTGTACATTTCTACCCGGGGGTCACACCTGATTGTTACTGTAGGTGTACGTAGGATGAGGGGTTCACCTGACACTTATTCACATTTGCTAGGCCTGCACTGCTATGTCAGGTACTCCATTTCAGTCTGTACTGTTGCCTATAGTACTGGCTTGAGGCATACTACTATACTACAGATCTTAGCTTCCAATTTCACGTATATTAGTTTGTGACTTCATAGCCTACCCAACCCACATCAAACTGCCTGGCCTGTGTTATCTGTCTGCATAGGCCTGGGGGGAAGTTACTCATATGCCTCTTCAGAGGGCATAATACAGCATTTGTTTGTGTTTGCGTTAGTCTACAATTGTCCTGCTGTGTCTGTGCCAATGAAATGCTGTCATGGCTTAGTGGTTCAGTACTGTGACTATAGTGCACAGTATCCTGAGTTCGAGCCCTGTCACTGCTTTTTATTTTCCCGCTGGGCAGACCAGACTGCTTAAGGAAAAGTAAAGCAGATGTAAGCGTGTTTACCTGACTTTGCTCAACTTTGTCCAACCTTGCCCGACTTTGCCAAACATTACCCAACATTGCTCAATGTTGCCCGATGTTGCGCTAGTTAGAGAGGTGCGCAACTCTGTGCAATTGTGTTTAAATATGCTACATAGTGGTAATATGTACTTAGCACTGCTTTATATTGCTTAAAATAGGGAAGTCATGCCTCAGGTGGTGCTGCAAGGCTGCCTATGTCAGATGCACATAGTACACTCCCTTTACATGTTTGAAAACAGGTAGTGTCAAGTTAGGCATCCCTTTTATTTTATGTGCGAGTCAGAGAGAGGTGTTATTTCCAAGGTTCCTACTGAGTCAGTGTATATGCTATGCGTTGCCCCTTGGACAAGGCCAAGGCATACTGGGCATGCCTCCTTCTGCCTACTGGGGCAGGCTCAGGTTGTTCCTCCTCTGAGTCATGCTGTGCCTGTGCAGGCCTTGGCAATGGTGGGGGGCTGTTTGGCCCTGCCCCATGCTGATTCTGCTGCAGCTTTTTTCACAGGATCATATTGTGTAGCATGGCACATACCATGGCAATTTGGGTACATGTAGTTGGTGAGTACTGCAAGGCTCCACCAGATGTGCCCAGGCACCGGAACTGTGACCTCAGCATCCCAAACACATGCTCAATAATGATTCTTGTTTGTGCGTGTGCCTCATTATGGAGTACTTGTTCAGGTGTGTGTGCATTTCTGATGGGTGTCATCAGCCACGGCTCCAGTGTGTATCCAGCATCCCCCACTAGGTGGCCGTCAGGGATGTCCCCATTGGCAAATCTCTGGTACAGCTGCATCAGATGCCAGATGTGGGAATCATGATAGCTTCCAGGGCAGCCAGCACACACATTCATTATTATGCCGTGGGCATCGCACACGACCTGGCAGTTGATGGAGGGGAAGCCCTTGCAGTTGATGTAGACCCTACCCTGCTCACCGGGTGGTGCTTTGATGTGTATGTGCATGCAGTCTATTGCACCCACTACCTCAGGGTATTCTGCTATTTGGTGGAAAAGACACATATTGCTGGCCAATGCCTCACAGGAATTGGGGAAATATACGTGGTCACCGACATGTGCTGACATGGCATCCAGGAACTGGTGCAGTACCCTGGATGCCGATGCCTGTGAAACCCCCATCATATCACCAGTTGGTCTCTGGAAGATACCTGTAGCTAGTATTCGTAGGCCAACACACACCTTGGTATCCACTGGGATGGGTTTCCCTCTGTTGGTTCTGTGTGTGAGGCGTGGCTGGCACAGCTCAACAATTTGCTGCAGGAGGTCTCTGTCCACTCTATAGTGTTCCACTATCTCCAGCACATGTAGCCCCTGGTAGGTTACACTGGGTTTGTACACTCTTCTCCATCTCCTCATTGTGGGTTGCTCAGCAGCATTCACAACATCACCACCCTCAGCATCTTGCACATGTTGGTTTATGATAGCAAATGCAGCCCCTAACATTTTGTCTGACTTAAGCTTTTTAAGTTTTTACTCTTTGTATACTGCAGTGTTGTAGAGTTCTTGGGAAAAAAACAGGGTAGACTGGTGTTTGCAGAGTTTAAAGTGATGGGCTGGGCTGAGCTAGTCTACTGCCTGTGTAATTGGCTGATTCTTATATATTTCACCTGGCAGCTATGCTAGTTCTCCTTGGTTAACTTCCTACTACTTCTTTTCCTTCCTTTTCCTTTCTGTTTCCACAAGGGGCAGCACCATGCGAACAAGCGCACACACGCACACACGGTGTAAGCACGTTTGCAAGAAATTTCAGATATATCCACGGCGTACACCTTTGGTTTCTGGTTTTCACCTAGGACAACTGTAGACACACCTCTTGCAATCCTGAGCAACTCAGGGCTTACACAAGCCACTGTGCTCCAATAAGCTTACAGTCTTTCAGACATATCCCCTCATGATGTCACCTATCTTTTATTCTACTACTCCCCTACTCCTACACTTACACTCTAGGGTCATGGCTCACATGCTGGGGAAAATTGGGATTCACTATCTTTATCCTCATTTGCATAGGATTGCCTACTAATGCTTGGTTACATCTCTCATACTGAGCTTCCCCCCCCCTTAGCAACCACTACTCAGTGGCCATGTTGTTTTCAGCCTGCCATTCACCTGCATGGCAGAACAAGCTTTTTAGTGAAAATGCCCATTTTTGGCTATTTTTCAATTTGTTTCATTTTATTTAAAGTGCCGCACATGTGCGCGGTGCTGCCCTATGCCTAAACATCGGAGATCGGGGGAAAATTGGATTTTAAGGATTTACAACATTTTCAAATGCCAATGGCCTTATATTTGGCCATTGGCATGCTTCCTCAACTAGATGCATCCTTTATTTGGAGCTGTCATAGCTCCGTTTAGCTATTTGCAGAACGGTACTCCGTTACCAACAGAGCACATTTCTGCAAATAACACTACTCTTACACGGACAGGTTAGTGTTTCCTGAATCACAAATTTATCTCATTTGCATAGCTTTCAGCAGAAAATGAGGTAATTTGCATACCATAACACTGTCGGTGCAAGAGTAGCTTTAGAAGCCCTCATGCACGCCCCTGCCGGCAGTTGCTGGATCGCTCGGCAGACATATTGGCTGTCTGCCATCTTACACTAATCTTAGACTCCATGCAAGCCTTAGTAAATCCAGCCTATAGTGATGATTTTATATAATACATGTAGGTAAGATAAATACATTTACACAGCTTGTTTAATTTTACAGGATTACAGCTTCACAGCGTATATTTGAAGATAAAAGATTTGGTTACAACTTATCTCCAGACTGAATGCTGCTAAAGGAGTAAAGAGTAGATGATTAAAGTTTGAAGTATAAGAGTGAGTGAGAAATAGGCTATTATAATTTATTCAGTTTATGTTAAGACTTGGAAAAGAAGGAGAAGTAGGAGGCAAAGAAGATGGAAAAAGATAGGATGTGAACTATTAGGGAAGAAGAATTCATTTGGGATAGTGACTGTTTGTTAGATATTTTCTAAATTATGCTTGATAAAGGGATGGAGGGGTGTGGGATAAGGTACACTGTTATAAGGGACAGTTGAATAAGCTATTTTTATAACCTTGCAACCTGCCAACACACTGAGTTGAAAGATACCCACTTCTACTGGTCAGCTATAATCCAAAGGCCAGGTACACACTAAGTTGATGATTAACATATGTGAGAGATGCAATTACATACCTAAATTGGAGGCTAAGCTCTTTCCACCCAAGACTGGAACAGGCAATCATGAGGAGAAGGTTAACACTTGCACCACACCTCCAGCCTCACATAGACATACTAAACCAGCACTGGCAAAAAATACACATAAATACATGAAATCATACTTGGAGGCTCTAAATAAAAACCTGCAAAAGCATCAGAGACGTCCAAATCAGACACCCAAAAAATCTGCACCTACCGTCACAAACCAGACAACGCATAAAACACAAAATTAGTGTGCCACACAATCACAGCCCTTAAGGCAAAATAACATACCTAACACACTAGTAATAGGTGACTCTATAGTCAGGCACACTGACATCCCACTCACTAGGCTGGACAAGGAGAAGGTTACTGTTAGCTGCCTGTCGGGAACCAGACTCTGCCACATAACACAAGAACTCAGGTCACTCCAGAACAAGTAGAAATATGATTCTGTCTTTGTTCATGTTGGTGTGAATGACCTGAGACGTACGTCCCTGCACTACATAAAAAGAGACATGGAAGAGCTCTCTGATCATGTAGCCCAGGCGGGTATGACCTTGACCCTGAGTAGTATCCTGCCCTCACCAAGAATGATACTGCAGTATAAAGAAAAAATGATCAATTTCAACAATTGGCTAAGTTTCTGGTGTCAGTCAAAGGGGATCCAGTGTCTGTCAGCCTGGGACAACATGGTCAATGACCCCTCGTTGCTTCCCAAGAGATGGCTTGCAAATACTGGCCAAGGCTCTTTCTGCCCCTATAGTGCCTTTTTTAGACAAGGCTCAAAAGTCAAACCCACCTCCATAAACAGCACAAATAAAAAAATGAGGGTTATGCTACTCAACGCCAGGAGTTTAAATCTCAAAATGCATGCGCTTGAAGCACTCCTCAGTATGGAGAACATCGACATTTGTGCAGTAACTGAAACCTGGTTCAAGGCTCCACAGAGCACCCTAGCACTACCGGGCTACAACGCATACCACACATTTCGGCCACAGAACATGGACCGAAACACAAAAGGAGAGGGTGTATCCATATTCATCAAGGATACCTACACCTCCAGGTTAGTGGTGCAGCATGATACCTCTGAGATCATCCATGTGCAACTAACATTGGGCAAATCTGCAATGCAAATTCTGGCCTGCTACAGATCACCCTCCATGACCCAGGACCACCACTTCACCATTCTGGAGACACTGGAAAACATGAAGGTCCTACCAAACACCCTGATATTGGGTGATTTCAGTTACCCTACTGTTAACTGGCAACACTACTCAAGTACAAACTCCCAGGTCCAGCGCTTCCTGGAATTTATCAACTCAAATGCCCTTGATCAGCTGGTAATCTCCCCTACCAGAGGTGAAAACATATTGGACCTGGTCATCACCAACATGGGCGACAGGTGTTCTGCACTGGAGATCAACTCATCACTGATTAGATCAGACCATAAACTAATCACTCTGGATATCCACACCACACCACCACACCCAACCAAGGAAACCACAATGAAAAACTTTTTTATAGCAAACTTCACCTTACTTAAGGCAGAGGTGGTAAGTTTTACAGCCCCCACGCTAAAGGATAACAGTGTCCAAGATGCATGAACCTTTACAAATGCACTCTATGAGCACCTACAAGGATGCATGGATCATGCCATCCCTAGCAAAACCAAGACTCACTCCCCTAAGAGAAGGAAACCAGTCTAGTGGACCCCTGCCATAAACAGGCTATACAATAGAAGGAGGAAACATGTTCAGAAAAAAGCAAATCCCAAGAAGGAAAGACATCCCTGATCAGTATCAGTAAGAAACTAAGGTCCCTCATAAAATCATCTAAGGCTAACTTCGAAAGAAAAATAGCCAAGGCTTTGAAAGATAACCACAAAGCCTTCTTTAGCTATGTCAAGAATCTAAGTGGCAACTCACAGATATGCTCTGAGCTAGTGCAAAATAGCACAAAATATACTGAACCTACTGATATTGCCAACATTCTGGCAGATAGATTCAGTACAAACCTCACCCCCCTCTCACCCTCAAAAGGGCCCACAACAATACCGGAAAAGGGTAGTGTCCTGGAAATCACAGACGCACAGGTGAAAACTGCCCTTTCAAAAGCCAAAAGCACAGCCTCAGTGGGGCCAGATGGTGTCCCAGGCTGCGTCTTCCACAAACTACAGAATGAACTAACCCCCCTAAACACACTGTTTAACCTCAGCCTCTCCACAGGCTATGTGCCCATAGAATGGCACACAGCAACGGTTATTCGGCTCCACAAAGGAGGGGCCACAACTGACCATGGTAACTATCGTCCCATAAGCCTGACTAGCCTGGTCTACTAGGCTATGGAGCACATCATCATGGAACTCATTAACAAAGACATTGGGAACCTCCAAACACTTGACCCGACCCAGTTCGGCTTTGTTAAGGGCAGATCATGCCTACTAAACCTGGCTGACGTCTTTGAGACAGTCACCAAGGCCATATATGAGGGGAAAGTGGTTCACACAGCCTACCTTAACCTCGCCAAAGCTTTTGACACCATTCCCCACTCAGGAATTATAGAAAAACCTCACCAGCCTGGACATAAACCCCTACGTCACGAGATGGGTTGCCAACTGGCTTACAGACAGAACTCACACGGTAAAAATAGCGGGCACCAGGTCCGACTCTAAACCAGTCACAAGTGGAGTCCCACAAGGCTCAGTCCTGGGACCCCTACTGTTCGGCATATACTTCTCAGACCTACAGGCAAACAAGGGAGGACTATGGTTAACCAAGTTCGCCGATGACTGCAAACTGGGAGCAATAATTGACTCTTCAGCTGACACAGACATTCTCCAAAAGGGTCTTACTGAGACGGAGACCTGGTGTCAAAGTCATGGTCTCAAGCTAAATGCAAAAAATGCCTAGTCATCCCATTTGGGAAAAACAAAACACCCATGAATTACCACATAGGTGGCAGCCCCCTTAATACAGAAGAGGTAATAAGAGATCTGGGGACCCAGGTAGATAGTAATCTCTCCTTTGACAATCATATTGCCAAAGAAGTTAGGAAATCCTTCTATGTAGCCCATCTAATTACTAAAGGGTTCGCATCTAGGAATAAAGAGGTTATAGTGCCCCTCTACTTGTCACTCATCAGACCCATCATAGAGTACAATGCCCCATTTGGGATGTACCACACAAGACACTTACAACAGCTGGAAAGACCACAAAAGTACCTCACCAAGAGGATTACTGGCCTCAAACATATGTCCTATGCAGCCCGACTAGAAAAGCTCCGTTTGTACTCAGTGGCATATCGCTTACTCAGAGGTGATCTCTGCCTGACTTACAAAGCCATATCCAACTCAGAATTGATGGACATCCTCCACCTAAAGAAATCCAAGTCACTACGAGCCACTCTCTCTAGTGAGCTAAACCTTGCCACAACAATAAATAGAAAATGCTGGAGGGATAGATTCCTTTCATACAGACTCCCCATGCTTTGGAACAAAATTCCTAACTACATTAGGCAGTGCCCCTCACTAACACTCGTCAAGAGAAACCTTGACGAATGGATGGGTAACAGAAAATACATCCCTGGGATCACTTTATTGGCTCTTCTTGACAGAGGCTTAGTTAATTAATTGATGAGGCGGCGAAAGCTGACACACTCTGGCTAGGCTTATAAATGCCCTCAGGCAGATTGCCTAGTACCTACCTATGAACCTATCCCTGCAGTCTCAGTGTCAAACCTACAGTTGAATAAGTTATTTTTGTAGCCTTTGCAACCTGCTAGCACATTGGGTTTAAAAATAGCCACTTCTACTGGTCAGCTACAATCCAAAGCCCAGGCACACACTAAGTTCCCAATCTCTGCAGTCTCAGTGTCAGACCTACAGTTGAATAAGTTATTTTTGTAGCCTTGCAACCTGCCAGCACACTGAGTTGAAAAATACCCACTTCTGCTGGTCAGTTACAATTCAAAACCCAGGAGCACACTAAGTTCCTGATCCCTGTGGTCTCAGTGTTAAGCCTATACTTGAAAAAGTTGTATGTCTGATAATTTTATTTTTTGCCTATACTATTCAACTTGCACCTCATACATCACCAGAGTACACTCTAATTAAAAAAAAAAAAAAAAAAAAAAAAAAAATTGAGCCTCGCAAATAAAGAAGCTGAATTAAACTCTCTTTATAGTCATCTTGGATACCTCAGCATTTCGCTTTCCTCTCTACTACAAAGCCACTGTGCCACCAAAATAATTTCTTTTCTCTTAGCCTTTATCCACAACACTATCTGAAAAGCTAAACTACACAGATCTCTGCTAGCCCCTGCTCCAACTAGTGCTGTTCTACATCTACTCACTGATTGTTTTTCTTTCAGCCTGTATCTCAGATAGGGTCATCTTGATCCATTCACCCTCGCTATGCTCGGGCTTACTCCGGTCCCCTGCCCTACCCCCAATTACCACATACCCCGACATACACTAGCCTTATACTCTGTCCATCTAAACCACTCCTTCTTTCAAATGCCAACTTTCTCCCTAACCCTCCTATTAACTCTCACTTCCTCTATTCAAAGGAACACCTCCTAAAGTCAGGCTTAACCCTAACTCTATTTCTCCCACTCTACAATAAACCCTCCCATCTTACCACTAAATAACTTAAAAGCCTTCCAATACCTTTTTACTGCTCATTCCATTTTTCTATGCTAGATCCTCTACTCTTTTAAGCTATCTCTCCTCCTGCCTATACATTATCATACATGTTATGTATTCTCTTCACTACTACTTTGCTTTCTCTTCTTTCTATCTCTATCTCCTGCCATCACACCCTTGCATACATAAACCATGCTCCCATACTTACCTACCCACCAGCTAATCTCTCAACTACTCATAGATTCCCAGTTGTCCCTGCACTATGGCACTCACCTACACAAAATAAAGCTATTTCAACAGTTCTCACTCCCTCCCAAAATAAAGCAAAATATCACTTTTTTAACCTCCACTCTTCACCACCAAAACTTCGTATACTAGCTTACTACTTTCAGGTGATATTCACCCTAATCCAGGACCAGTCACCAGCTCTTCCCTCCCTTCCCATTTCTCAACCCCTTTCCCCCATTTCTCCTCCTCAAACTTACTTCTCCACATCTCTCAGAAACCTAACTATACTATCCCTGAACATTCAAAGTATTCTAAACAAAGTCACCAAATTATATTCCTGGATATCTCTTTACACCCCCATCATCCTCACCCTCTCTGAAACCTGGCTAAAACTCCACATATCTAACAGTGAAATCTTAACCCCTGGCAACAATATAATCTGCCTGGATAGACCTAAGAAAAACAGGGAGGTGTAGCTGTACTGTACTCAGAACAACTCTCCCTCTACCATCCATCAATCTCACCTCCTAATTTCCACTCTGCAGAAGTCCTCATAGTAAACTGCAAATTGAAAAATCATAAAAAGATGCCATTGCTACCATCTATACCCCTCCAGGAAATAACATCCCTATCATTTAGCACTTTCTTTCCTGGATCTCACAAGCTGTAGCCAATGAAACTATAATTTTGGGTGATGTTAATATAGATTGGAACTCTCTAACCACAGACTCTCCTAATGCCAGCATTAACCTCTATAGCTTCTCCCAACTAATCACTTCCCCCACACGTCTGAGTAAACACTCTAGTACTACATTTGACTGTATCCTCATCTCCAGCCCTAACCTATACCACAACCCCACCACACTACTTGATACACTAGCAACCACCTTACCATCACTATCCAAAGACAGTCTCTCCAGCTGTGCAAATTTCATCAATACAAAGACTGTCACAAGCTTTCTAACTTCAACCCTGGCACCTTTAGCCAGAGAGCTGACTTTGAGTGTGGGCTATTTGTTTTTGTTATTGACCTTTAACCATATACTGTCCTCAATTATACAAATACTGGCCATTAGTATTCAAAAACATGCACGTTGTTGGCCAGCCCAACCAGCATGCCCGCTGTAAATCCCAGAATATACCAATTGAAAAAATGTCCGGTCACTCAGACTTCTTTCCGTTTGTATATTCCAATACTTTTATTTTTGTTTTCAACAAAAATTAAAAAAAAAAACTATAGTCCATACTCTGGACATACCTGAGAGGCAGCATGGAAGAAACAGAAAGAAAATCAGGTACGTTATTTAAAACTAAAGACACATACCTGATTTTCTTAGCATTTCCTCCATTCTGTCTCTCTGTCCTACCCCTAAAGTAGTCCAAATTTTTTTAATGATAATAAAAAAAACAAAAAAACAAAAATGGTGCACTGGAGACTATCTTTTCTTCGTTGTTTCCTTTTCAAAGCATTGATGTACTGGGAATGTATGGGAACGCAGTCCCATATGCATGCACAGTACATCAGAACAAGGGAGCAGCAGCCAGGAATGAACAGTAATGCGCCATCATGCAAAGACATTATTTAAGAAAAGAAAAGCATTTTCTTTTTTTAAATAATGTCATTGTACAATAGCAATAACTGACTCCATGGTAATGGTATACTGAAATTTACCCATGGTTGGCTTTATTTAATCACTTGGGTTTCACCCTCATGATTAAACCACACCACCGGTGAGTAAATCTTCAATATATACCACACCACATCGTCGGTTGTTGCTTAATTAACTGATCCCTTCCTGCAAGACCTCTCCCTCGAAGAAGCTGTCCTAAAATTTAACAGCATCTTCCTAACTCCCAGGCCTCACTCAGGAAAATTAGAATTAAGTCCAAATTCTCTCCTTGGATAAATCAATACACTTGCTCCCTCATATACAAGAGAGATAATGCCTGGGGAAAAAAAGTAAATCCCTTGCCACTCTTCAAAGTTATAGGGAACTTTGTAATTTAATCAAAAAAAAAAAAGAGTCAACCATGACAAAAAAAATTCACCTAAGGATGCAAAATAACCCCCACTGCAACCCCACAAAAATTCTGGAATACAATCAACAAACTGCTACAGCCAGGCAGGCCTTCTACATCAAATCCCTTCCCCAATATCTCTGCCTTAGACACTGCCATATTTCTTAACTTCTTCATTTACTCCATCCGCACGTTATCAGAGAAAGACAAAAGTACCTACCCCAGCACATCTCCCTCTCCAGCCACCAAACAAACCCTTTCTCTCTTAAAAAAAATCTGCTAACCCCTACCCAGCATGGCTTTTGTCCTAACCATTGCAGAATGACAGCACTAATATCTTTCACACAGTGTATATCTAGGTCTCATGACAAAACAAATCAGTCTCCTGTCTATTCCTTGACCTCTCAAAAGCCTTTGACACTGTCTCCCATAATCTACTTCTGTCTAAGCTATCTAGGCTCAATCTCTACAACTCTGCTCTTTGTTGGTTCTCTAGCTACCTCTTCAACAGACTCCAGTATGTAAAATGGCTCTCTGTATCTTCTCCCTTCCTCTCAGATCAAGCTGAGGTTCCCCAATGATCCATTATTGGACCCCTACTATTTAACATTTTTACTAATAACCTCTACACATCCTATCCTCACTCTTCATTAATACAATATGCTGATAACTGTACAATAATTTCCTCCCCTGACAATCTCTCCCACCTCCACATCCTTAGCCAAGAATCTCTCCAGTCAGTTGAAAAATGGCTAACAACCAACCAACTCCTATTTAACCCTAAGAAAACTAAACTCCTCCTATTCCTCCCTAAATCTCTCCAACACTACAAATCTGCCTTCACTGTTATCTCCCTCAATAACACAACTATCAAGGTTGAACCCCACAGTAAACTATTAGGAGTCATAACAGATGGGCAACTAAAATGTGATCTTCACATCCAACAGTGCATTAAAAAGACTCATCAAAAAACAGGCTTGCTCTACAGACACAAAGAATTCCTCAGAAATGAAACTCAACTCTTTCTTGCACAGGCCTACCTACTAATCCCCTATTATATGCCACCCCAATCCTTACAAACCTGCAATCTAATCTTATGTCTAAGCTAGAACTCACATATAATACAATCACTAGATTTCCAGCAAATCAACCCTATCACTCACACTATTGCTTATCTTTAAAAAACATTCAGTGGCTAGGAATCCACCATCAACTTATTCTGCCTCAGTTACACCTGAATCACTCCATCCTATACAAACTCAACTCCTGTCCTGCTCTCTCAACTCTCATCTGTTGCTACACTCCTTACTGTACACTCCATAGCTCTGACCAACACCTTCTGGAAATTTACAAACCCAAAAAACATAAACAAAACGTATCCACAATCACTCTGTTGCCTATTCATGGAATAAACTTGTCCTGTGTTTAAGAATGATTTCTAACACAAACTGTTTCAAAAAAATAGCTACAAAACTCATGGACCTTGTCTTGCCCTGACCCCACTTAATCTACCTTTCCCCAATGCTACACCTAACCCCTACTTCCTCTTATTCTCTCTTTCTGATACCTACCTTATTTTAATCCTGTTCTTATTCCAAATAATTGGCTATACTTCAAACTTTTCTGCCCTGAAGAAATGTTTCAGTTATCCAGAACATACTTCCTGTTATATACTTGTATGTAATTGTATGTAATTACTATTATACTTCATTTTTTATGTCAAATTCTACCAATCATGTATCTTTTGGAGCTTTTCTTCTTGGGCCTCCACTGAAAACGGGTAGCTGCGCAGTCAGACTAACCCGGACAACTAATGTCAAATAAATAAATAAATAAATAAGGTAGGTTTTGTATTTTGAATCCAGCCTACAGCATCAATCAGCCTTGTAGCTTCTTTCTCTTTTGTGGCAGGACTGTGATCTACTTTCAGATTTGAGCCTAATTTAGTCATTTATTGCAGTGTTACTGGTAAATTTCTGCACAGCCGAGTGCTATTCTATGGTTGGGTTGCAGTAGCGGCAGTATTGTAAATTTTGCTCTCAAATTTGTGCTTCAGCACTTTTTATAACTGTATATACATGCTTCAAGTTGCATTTTAGTGTCTGTCTGTATTTCCCCTATTTAACCATCCCCTTAGAGCCTTTTAAGGAAATGCCAAATTGATAAACATACTCACACAGCAAATAAAACCCAAAGAAACCTAAAGATTTTAATGCTCAATGCTAGGAGCCTAAACAAGAAACTACAACCTACAAGCTCATCTCACTCTGGAGAATACAGGTATGTGTGCCATTACTGAGACATGGTTTAACTCTGTAGAAAATACTATGTCCCACTGAGACATTAAGCTGTACGTTTCTGAAATTCTAACCATAGGAGTAAAGCTCCAGCTTGAATTTTTCCCTAACCCTTCCACACTTCTCTTGTTTTGTTTTTAAAACGCTGTCTCTGGCTTCTTTTCCTTATGGCAATGTGACTTCCAAAGTTCCTTCCTATACTCTTTCATTACTGCTGTCTGTTGTGTAACCTATTGTATTTTCCTGTCCATTGTTTTCCATATATCTGTAAAACTAAGTGCCCACTTAGCAAACACATTTTCCACTTAAGTAAACCTCCCTCACTACAAATCATCTTTTGCTCATTTTCTCAAAGCTCCCATCTGCTTGGAACCCTTGCCACACTTTAGGGGTCACTGAGTTAATCTTGCTCTGTCCTTGACAGATAATAGATTTATTTTATTGTGTTGTACTTCAGTTAACTGTTGAGAGTGCTACTGCTTTTACTTTTGCTTTATTTGTCGATTTTACCTTTAAATCATTTTGCAGCTCTCTCATACTTGAAATTGCCTTGTCAAGGTAGTTTGTTTAAATTGTTTTGTTGTAGCATTACATTTGCAAGAAGCGTTTCATGGTGTTAGTATATCAAGACGTTAGCAGTGCCCTGTACATACATAAATACCCAGAATGTAAATTTTATCTATAAAATTTACTTTAGAATTGAAACCTGCTACTCAGTCTGGCTAAAACAAACCATTGCACTGACAAGCTTAAAGCAACTAATTTGCACATTAAACAGGGCCACTATCAAATGTTAGAACAATCTGACTTAGTCTAGTGCCATCTCCCAGAGACCACCCAAGGAGGCCCCTGTACAACACAGTCCACAACATACAGCAGCCCACCCAAATACAGGTCCAGACAACATGGATAGGCAATCAATTTCCAAATGTCTCCATAGGTGGCTTGGTAAATATGGGCATCTTGAGAAAATATAAACGAAACGCACAAGTAAAAGAAATCAATGAAATACGAAAAGTTCACGGACTCCTTGCTCCAGCAAAAACAAGTTAACAAATCGCTCCAGCGAAAAACTTGTAAAAGACCAGTTAACAAGTAAAGTCTGAACGCAATTTTATTATTAAGAAGCGTTTTCGCCACGCACACTGACGTGGCTTCTTCAGAGAACAAACAACAAATGTAGTCTAAGTCAGACATTTAAAGAGTAAAAAAGGAAGTGATGTCAGCTCAAGTTGAAATTCCTTCTAATTACAATTTTCATAAAAATCATTAAGATGTCATAAAACAGTGTTAAATACTCAAATAAACCAGGTACATAACACCTATAATAATTATAAAAAGTATATAAAAATATAAAAGTATAATGGTATTTACAATTAGTAAACCTGACAGCGTATAAAACCACAAGTCATAAGAAATTAAATAAAGAGTAAATACAACAAAAACATTTAATATAATACCTATGAATGTAATTAATATAAAATAAAAGTGACACAGTAGTATTAAGTCAATTTCACTAATCCATTTATCATAAATAACTCTTCATTTTCAGTACAGCTATTATGTTACAGTTCTCATTCAAACCAGGGAATCGAAAGGCGTCTGTTCTAAGCTGCCATTCAAGTTCACAAGTTTCAAGTAGCAATGGAGTGGGACCGCCCCTAAAGGTTGCTTGTATTTGGTCAATAGCCATAAATGAAAAACTATGGCCAGGTTGATTAATAATATGTTTAGCTAAGGCATTACTGTCGTTCCTATTTTTGATCGCATACAAGTGTTCGTACATACGATCCCGTAATCTGCGATCAGTCTTTCCAATATAGAAAAAAGGACAACAGTCGCACAGAGCAACATAAATAATAGATCTACTCTCACAATTCAGTGGAAATCTAATAGTGAATTTTTTATCACGTATATTAAATGTCTGGCCTGATCTGACTTTATGACACCTATTACAAAAGCCACATGGGTACATACCCAACCTCCTGTTAAAAAGTTTGTTAGAAAAATCCCTCTGCAAAAGTTCTTTTAAATTACTGTTTCTTTTAAATACAAATCTAGGAAACAAGCCAAATTTCCTCAGTAAGAGTAGAGTTACTCAAAATAAAGTCCCAGTTTTTCCGTATAATTGTAGTAATGGCCCTCGAATCAAGGCTATAAGTAGTAATATAACTCAAAGAGGGATCAAAAAGCGTTGTTAGATTAGAACCAACATCTACATTATTAACGATATTACTAGAGTGAGGAGAAATTTCCAGAGTGGACTTTGTTTCAACAATGAGGTTACTCTTATAAAGAATGGCCTTAAAAAAGCCATTCATTCTTTTTATATTTACTTCCATAACCAGCTCATCAATAAGTTGAATCGGGTAACCTCTATTGAGAAACATATTCGACAAAAAGTCACACTCTTTATGAAAGTCTTCCAAGGTACTGCACATCTTTGCCGCTCTAACCAACTGTCCCTTAACTATAGCTCTCTTTTGTTTAAAGGGATGGTGGCTGGAGAAATGAAGAAAAGAGTTGCAGTACGTTGGTTTTCTATAAATGTTTGAAACAAAACCGTGGATCTGATTGTCCTTCGACAGTTTCACGTTCAAGTAGTCAATATCTGATGTGGAAAACTTATAGGTGAACTTTAGAAATTCCGTAGTACTATTAATAGTGTTTACAAATATGTTAGCTTCAATACTATCACCTCTGAACAACAAAAAGATGTCATCTAGGTATCTCGTATAGAATTGGACAGGTCTCATAAGTGTTGATGAAGAAAAAAGAAATTGTTTTTCCCAATACCCCATGAAGAAGTTAGGATGAGAGGGTATTTTCGAGACTTATTTCTCGAAAATAAGATTGACTCTGACACTTATAATTACATAGACATCACATTACCAAAGATTCCTGTTATGTTTGGTATACCTAAGGTTCATAAGGACTTAAATAATTCACCCATGAGAGCCTTAATTGACGGTAGGTTTTCTATGACATACCCCAGTGCCAAATTAGTTTTTGTCCAAGTATGTGAAATGTCTCCCAGGAGTATGCAAGGACTCTTGGTCTTTCCTGGAAAGGATTCACAGTCTACCATTTAGCAGTGATGACAATTTCCTCACTGTGGACGTAGTAGACTTGTATACTTCAATTCCTCATCAGGAGGCACTTGAGTGGATTGCTCTCTTGCTTGCGGAACTGGGAGCTCCAAAAATAGAAATAGATCTTGTCACTGGAATCTTGGACATAGTGTTGTCTTCAAACTTTTTTACTTTTGACAAGAAGTATTTTCTTCAGAAACAAGGAGTAGCCATGGGCTCCCCTTGTGGTGCCTCCGTGGCTAACTTCTTCATGGGGTATTGGGAAAAACATTTTCTTTTTTCTTCATCAACATTTATGAGACCTGTCCAATTCTATACGAGATACCTAGATGACATCTTTTTGTTGTTCAGAGGTGATAGTATTGAAGCTAACGTATTTGTAAACACTATTAATAGTACTACGGAATTTCTAAAGTTCACCTATAAGTTTTCCACATCAGATATTGACTACTTGGACGTGAAACTGTCGAAGGACAATCAGATCCACGGTTTTGTTTCAAACATTTATAGAAAACCAACGTACTGCAACTCTTTTCTTCATTTCTCCAGCCACCATCCCTTTAAACAAAAGAGAGCTATAGTTAAGGGACAGTTGGTTAGAGTGGCAAAGATGTGCAGTACCTTGGAAGACTTTTATAAAGAGTGTGACTTTTTGTCGAATATGTTTCTCAATAGAGGTTACCCGATTCAACTTATTGATGAGCTGGTTATGGAAGTAAATATAAAAAGAATGAATGGCTTTTTTAAGGCCATTCTTTATAAGAGTAACCTCATTGTTGAAACAAAGTCCACTCTGGAAATTTCTCCTCACTCTAGTAATATCGTTAATAATGTAGATGTTGGTTCTAATCTAACAACGCTTTTTGATCCCTCTTTGAGTTATATTACTACTTATAGCCTTGATTCGAGGGCCATTACTACAATTATACGGAAAAACTGGGACTTTATTTTGAGTAACTCTACTCTTACTGAGAAATTTGGCTTGTTTCCTAGATTTGTATTTAAAAGAAACAGTAATTTAAAAGAACTTTTGAAGAGGGATTTTTCTAACAAACTTTTTAACAGGAGGTTGGGTATGTACCCATGTGGCTTTTGTAATAGGTGTCATAAAGTCAGATCAGGCCAGACATTTAATATACGTGATAAAAAATTCACTATTAGATTTCCACTGAATTGTGAGAGTAGATCTATTATTTATGTTGCTCTGTGCGACTGTTGTCCTTCTTTCTATATTGGAAAGACTGATCGCAGATTACGGGATCGTATGTACGAACACTTGTATGCGATCAAAAATAGGAACGACAGTAACGCCTTAGCTAAACATATTATTAATCAACCTGGCCATAGTTTTTCATTTATGGCTATTGACCAAATACAAGCAACCTTTAGGGGCGGTCCCACTCCATTGCTACTTGAAACTTGTGAACTTGAATGGCAGCTTAGAACAGACGCCTTTCGATTCCCTGGTTTGAATGAGAACTGTAACATAATAGCTGTACTGAAAATGAGGAGTTATTTACGATAAATGGATTAGTGAAATTGACTTAATACTACTGTGTCACTTTTATTTTATATTAATTACATTCATAGGTATTATATTAAATGTTTTTGTTGTATTTACTCTTTATTTAATTTCTTATGACTTGTGGTTTTATACGCTGTCAGGTTTACTAATTGTAAATACCATTATACTTTTATATTTTTATATACTTTTTATAATTATTATAGGTGTTATGTACCTGGTTTATTTGAGTATTTAACACTGTTTTATGACATCTTAATGATTTTTATGAAAATTGTAATTAGAAGGAATTTCAACTTGAGCTGACATCACTTCCTTTTTTACTCTTTAAATGTCTGACTTAGACTACATTTGCTGTTTGTTCTCTGAAGAAGCCACGTCAGTGTGCGTGGCGAAAATGCTTCTTAATAATAAAATTGCGCTCAGACTTTACTTGTTAACTGGTCTTTTACAAGTTTTTCGCTGGAGCGATTTGTTAACTTGTTTTTGCTGGAGCAAGGAGTCCGTGAACTTTTCGTATTTCATCTTGAGAAAATATAACAATTGTCTCTTGTTCACAGACAGAGACTAAATCCTTAAAGTAACAAACACAGCATACAAGATGCACATACACAATTTGACTGGAGTCAAAAATCTTACATACAAAGTTGTCAAGAACGTACTTTACATCCCCAGTATATAGTGTCCACCACACACACAGACCAATTTATGCCGAGGCACTGAAAAGCAATCATCCCAAAATTAAAGTCATTCTAAGTCTATAAATAGCAATGCCTATCCTCAGTAATATCTAAAGCACTCACCAACAGTGATAGCAAACACCACACCACACATACACCTACACCCAGTGGAGCCCCAAGAGCAAAGTCCATAAGGCTATCAAATGGTTTGGCATAATGGTTAAGGTCTTCACTTTTTAGACAAAAGAAACAGGGTTTGATTCTGACCTAGGTTTATTGGCTAGGCTTACACTGGCCTTTCAGGGCAATTAGCCTAATATTCACCTATGAAACCTATGAACACATTACCCAGGATTCTTGTCATAGGGGATTCCATTGTACAACATACAGATGCCCCACTCACCAGAATGAACAACAAGGAGATGATGGTTAGTTGCTTATTTACAGTCAAGATCTGTCAAGTTAAGCATGCAATGAAGTCACTACACCACAAGTACTGGTATGATTCCATCTGTAGTCCATGTAAGTGTTAATGATCTGAGATGTACCCCCCTGGATTATATGATCTCTTTGAATGCTGATGCAGGTATGTGTCTTACATTTAGTAGCATTCTACCTTCACCAAGGCTGATGCCACAGTAGAAACAAAAGCTGATTGACTTCAATAATTGGCTTAGTTTCTGGTGTATTTTCATGAGGAGTCAATGTTTCTCAGCATGGGAGGACATGGTTAACAAACCATATTGCTTTGCAAAGGATGGTCTGCACTTGTCTCCTATAGGCTTTCAAATATTAGCTAAAATATATATCCATCCCCTTAGAGTCTTTTTTTAGGAAATGTCAAATTGTAAACATACTGATACAGCAAATAAAACCCAAAGAAATCTGAAGGTGTTACTGCTCAGTGCTAGGATCATAAACAAGGAACTCTGCAACATGCAAGCTCATCTCACTCTGGAGAATACAGATATGTGTGCCATTACTGAGACATGGTTTAAATCTGTAGAAAATACTCCTGCAGCACAAGGCTTCAGTATCTTCCACACATTTAGACCATCAGCTGCACAGGCAGGTACAAAAGGTGGAGGAGGCCCAATCTATACCAGCAGCAAACATACCTCTATTCTGGGTAAACAGGATGATGCCATGGAATGTATCCATGTGCAAATCACCAGAGACAAAGCCCCATACCATATTCCAGCAAGCTTCAGGTCACCCTGTATGTGCCTGTAATTCCATAACTCATACCTAGACCTACTGGAGATCTCACTATTAAACAAGTACTCTATTATGGAAGACTTTTATTACCCCCACTATATACTGGGAACATACAATGCCTCATACTTGCAGGCACAATAACTCCTGGACTTTATTAACTGAAATACTCTTGACCAGATAGTGTGCATACCTACCAGAGGTTCAAACATACTGGACAAGGTACTCATCAATATGGAAAAGTGCTGCACTCCTCTCCCAGTGGCCCACCCTCACTGGTGAGGTCAGACCACAAAGCTGTCCCATTTGAAATAAAAATCAACTCAGTAAGCCCAGCAAACTCTGTAACAGTTAGGAACTATCCCAAAGTAAAGTGCATCCTAGTAAGTGATAGTTTGTCATAATTAAGTGCCTCTGCCAATCTCGAGTTCACAGCAACCTATGCAGAATTGTTCATGCAAACAGTATACAACCATGTGAACAGGTGTATAAAGGCTTCAGTATCTACTATAAGTAAGCCCAAAACAAACTCTTAAAACAAACCATGCTGGTAGAATCATAACCTTAATAGGGTATATAACAAAAGAAAAAAAAAAGTGGCGGCTAAAAATCAGGAAGAGCAACTCCCATACTGATAGGAGCTCTCTAATTAAACTAAACAGGAAACTAAGGGGACTAATTAGATCCAACAAGGCCAATTATGAGGTCAAGATAGCCTCACAGGGTAAAGACAACCACAAGGCCTTCTACAGCTATGTCAGAAACCTCAAAGCAAAGACAGCATACGTCAGTGTGCAAAACTGATGGTCAATGGTGCCACCTTCACTGACCAGAGCAGCACAGTGAATTTGATCTCTGACAAATTCAGCTCAAACTTTACCCCTACTCCCTTCCTGCCTCCCTCCATGAAATATCTGCTATTATAACCCCCAACTATTAACATGGAGGAGTTCCTGGTGGCACTCGATAAGGCCAAAAAAAGCCTCAATGGGCTCTGACAATATCCCAGGATGCCTCCTAAATAGCTTGAAACATGACCTGTCAGGGCCAGTTGAGTCAATTGTCAACTATAGCCTAAACACAGGCTTTGTGCCATGACAATGGAGAACTGCAATGGTTATCCCACTTCAAAAGTATGGACCAGCAACAGACCTGGAAACTACAGATCTATTAGTCTAACCAGTCTAATATGAAAAAACATGGAATGAATTGCCATGGAAATAATCAGCAATGACATAGGCAACCTTCAGTCACTAGACCCAACCCAGCCTGGCTTTCTGAAGAGAAGGTCATGCCTACTAAACCTGGTGAACTCTTTTGAAAAGGTCACCAAAGCAATGTGTGAGGGATAAATGGTGTCTATTGCCTTACTGGATCTGGCTAAGGCATTCAGTACAATACCCCACTCAGGTATAGTTGACAAGCTCACCAAACTAGGCATAACCCCCTATATA
>NC_056744.1:681708065-681818065 GCF_019279795.1 Protopterus annectens | reverse complement strand
TGTATGCGATGGATAGGTACGCATATATGTTTCTCTGTCTTTTTACAGCTCCAGCTGAGTGGGCTGCAAACCAGGAAGCCCATGCAAGCAGGTTGCAAAGGCTGCATTGCAAGGCTGGTGAGTAACAACCTAGCTTGTAGTATTTATACCAAATAAATATAAAGGAGTAGAATGTCATCTAGCAGTATTAAAATTAGTTTGGTTTGTACTGAATAAACCAGACAACATTACAGTAATAGTCTCATATAGGTTATATATAAATAAAACTGTAACTGCCTGTCAATAAAATTCAAAACCCTGGACTGGTTGTGTTTACTCTGGTATGGCATGAATTGAAATGTGTACAGGTTATGCATAACAACTATAGCTCTGAAAGCATTAAACAATCAAGTCTCATCTGACAAAGTTACTGCCTCTGTAAGACATGAGATTAACTGATATGAAATGTTTCACACACCAAGATCTGATATCTGAATAGTAATGTTGTGTTAACCACTGTTTTCCACACTGTGCTATGTCAAAATGTATGTATAGAAATGTATGTATAATAATGTTGTAATTACAAGGTCAGATTGTACAACAAAGAGAGAATGAGACAGAAATCATTCAACAAAGAGAGAGAGCAGTTTCTCAATAGTTCCTTCTGATGAAACACAAACTTGTTGTGTTTTTAGCAGAAACAGCCAGGGTTCAAATTCCGGGAGTGGTATTAAGCTGTATGTATAAGTTCAACTAGGATTTTGTGAATATGTGTAGAAACAGTCAGGCAGTGTCAACATAAATTCCCTCCACAGGTCTTCCAGGTAAGCGAAGGTATAAAGTAGCTATAAGAAGGCTGTAGTTATACTGTGTCCAGCACCCATGGTCCAACCCCAAGGCTGCAAATGACAGCAAGATAAGTACATACACCAAGTGGTCACCCCCAAGAAATGTTCAAAGGTATCATGCTGTCACAACTACTGGTCCCTGCTGCCAACAACCAGGATGACTGATAGAAATCAAGGCAGAGTATGACAGTAGCACATACACACTCACACACACATGCATGTGCACACACACACACACACACACACACACACACACACACACACACATACATACACAGACACACACACACACACACACACACACACACACACACACACACACACACACACACACACACACACACACACACACACACACACACACACTATGAGTGCACATATGTAACCCTGACTATGTGAATATGGGTAGAAACAGTCAGGTAGTGTTAACAAAAATTCCCTCCACAGGTCTTCCAGGTAAAAGAAGGTATAAAGTAGCTATAAGAAGGCCGTAGTTATACTGTATCCAACACCCATGGTCCAACACCAAGGCTGCAAATGACAGCAAGATAAGTACATACACCAAGTAGTCTCCCCCAAGAAATGTTCAAAAGTGTCATGCTGTCACAGCTACCGGTCCCTGCTGCCAACTACCAGGGTGACCAATAGAAATCAAGGCAGAGTATGGCAGTAGCACACACACACACACACACTATCAGTGCACATATATAACCCTGACTATGTGAATATGGATAGAAACAGTGAGGTAGTATTAACAAACATTCCCTCCACAGGTCTTCCAGGTAATAGAATGTATAGCTATAAGAAGGTTGTAATTATACACTGTGTACAAACATACTACTGCCCAACCCAAGGCCACAGGTTGTTGTAATAATACCTGCAGAGTAATAATTAGAGCAATGATCATTAAAGCTGTGATCACTGCAAGAATCTGCAATTGTTAATTGACATCTCTCTCTTTCCCCCACCTTATCTTCACCAATAATTTAAACACATAAATGAATGGGTATGTTTTCCACCAAGCCTACCGTTGGGACATGTGTCCTATTGTTCTACAAATGTTGAACTGTATTCCAATTAATGTTCCCTGTTTAAATACTATCATTGGTAGCCTGTTGCTATCAATGTAACCTGCATGCTGGTGTAATGCCCACTGTGGTTCCATATATGCATGTGTTCTGTTTGCTATGCAAATGTTCCAAATCTGTTGGTTTGGGTTAATGGGAATACTCATGCATGCTGTTATAACTAATCCTGGAATGTGTTTACCATTACTAATCAACATATATTCTACAACTGCAACATCATAGCATGTCTGGGAAGCCAGATCCTAGCGGATCTGCCTCTCCAGACTCAACTGGCCATGGCACTGGGCCCCAACAATTCTGGGACCCACCCCGGGACCTCCTCGTCTGCTGGTCCTGCACCACCTTCAGAGGGAACCACCACAGGGGATAGGGCTCATCCCCCTGGGTGCGGGCACAGACAGGATCCTATCACCCGAAGCCAGGTCCAGAGTCTGGTGTGTAGCGAGTTCCGTAAGGAATTGGGAGATTTGCTACTCTAGCTTGAGGGCTGTGTGGTGCATTTAGAGGGTCAGCCTGTACCTCCTGTTCAGCCCCCAGCACACCTACCTTTGGCACCATGAAGGTGTAGTGGTGACTGCCCATGGGTGGGGACCTCAGTCCCACTGTATCCATTTGGGGGCTCATGGGCTTCCGATTACCAAACACCTCTCCCTGTCCAATGTGTTTACCCTCCACATGTGTCATATACCACCCTGTATGCTGTCTTGTCTGTCTTCCTACCCAATCTACCTCCCCAAATGTACCTACTATCCTTCCCCAATATCCAACTCTCACCTTAAAAAAAGGGCTATCTGTTCAAAAAAAAATATTGCCCCATACATAGCTGTCCATTTCGCACACATGTCCACTGGACACATCAGGTCTAATTGGCTTCACAACACATTATTGTTGTCCTCACTCCTCTCTCAGGGGTTTGAGTGTCCAAATTTACCTCCAAATTCAGTATATATGCACATCTGTTGCTGAAGAAAAAATGGACAGCTATGGACTTTCCCTACACCCATCCTGCACATCCCTAGCTAGCTTTCATATTGTTTTCCCTCTTCATGCTCCCCTTTTCACCACTTAACTATCACCCCTTTTTTCTTTTCTTTTAAAGAAATTAGCATGGGGTAAGTGGGAGTAAGCAGTAGTAAGCAGGATTACGCCTGTTTGCATGGTGTTAACTGATGCCTACACAGATTAAGCACTTTGAAGGCTGTCTGTCAGCATAGTTAACAGCATGTTAGCATTGCTTACTGCTGCGCAAACTCATGCAAACCCACTTACAACTGCTTAAAAGGTCTTAATCACTCTGTATCCAACAGCCCTTGTTCTGCCCAGCAACAAAACAATCAGCCCTTGCAAGTCTTGAACCCAGGACACTGGATACCATAGCCACAGCATTTTATCACTAAGCCATCTGAGCTGTAAAGACAGCTGATTTTGTTTCAAACATATCATTCACCAGAATCATTCAGCAGTAGGGAAAAGGTTTGTTAACATTAGTCATGTGTTGTACATGGATATAATACTACACTATAGTATTACACAGTTATCGCAAGCACCACAGAGCTTATATGTTGGAGACCTGTTCAAAGGTATCTTTGAAGGTGAGTGACATCAGCATCAGTGCTATAGGAGGGATAGGGGAAGTGTTGTGAGTGTGAATGGCCTCAAAATCACGTCTCTACAAAGACATACACACACTCTCTCACACAAACACACACATTTTCACAGTTGCCAAGATAGGGATTAGAACTCCAACCTGAGTAGTTTGCTACACTATAGTATTGCACAGTTATCACAAGCACCACAGAAGTTAAAGGGCTGCAAGCTGCCCAAAGGGTTATTTCAGGGTGACTGACAGCAGGAGTGCTAACGTAAGGACATGGGAAGTGTAATGAGTGTGAATGGTCTCAAACACATTTGTCTAGAAACAAACACACACACGCACACGCGCACACACGCGCACACACACACACACACACACACACACACACACACACACACACACACACACACGCACACACGCACACTCACACACAAACACACACACACACACACACACACACACACACACACACACAACTTTACATTTGACAGGACTGCGAGTACAACTGTTACATGGATACTTATTTGTACTATAGTGTTACACAGTTATCGCAAGCACCACTGAGACTATAGGGTTCAGGGCTAACCAAATGAATTTCTACAGTGAATGACATCAATGCATCATGTGATATAGACCAATGGAATGTGTACTGGGTGGGAAAGGCTTCATAATGGGATTCTTTCTGTTGCTGTCTGTCTCTGTCTTCCCCACATCTCTGTGTGTGCATGTTTAACACATTATATTATGTTGGCCTTAGATATGTGTGAGTATTCCTATCCAGTGTGTGTGTGTGTGTGTGTGTGTGTGTGTGTGTGTGTGTGTGTGTGTGTGTGTGTGTGTGATGTATCAATGTTTTACAATTTGGTGTGTGTGCACAGACATCTTGTGAATAACAGATATCTGCAGTCCACTGTTCTGTCAGACAAGGGCTTCATTTCTCTAAGTGTAGGAGCATGCCCAGTATGACCTTCTATATTGAGTGTGTTAATCCATTCCAAGGAAAGCTGAACTCCAGTTCAGGGTTTTGTGTACTACAACTACACCTAGCAACCTGTTTCTGCAGGATATCTGTAGACAGGTTGCCAATATGGAGACACAATGGGCGTAACATATGGGGACACTGTAACTATTGCTGTCTGTGCTGCTTGTGTAACATGGTTGGTTGTAGCATAGATTTTCTGACATATGTATGGTTTTACACTGTGATGTATCATATCATCAACTACTGACAGTTATAATTCTTTGCTCACAGTTATTTACCAGGGAAATACAAGATGAATGAAGCTGAGACCAATATTCTGAGGCATATAGACTACACTACTCCTGCCATTGTGAAGGGGTAGCTACAGACAATAGACTGCTGGTTCTGTGTAAATGGTCCAGCACCTTGTTAGTATGCTGGCTGGGGATCCCCTTCTTGTGCTTTTCTCAACTTAATGGAATGGCCATATCCTGTTGGGTCCATACCTCTCAGCTGTACAGATACACCCAGGTTATCCAGAGGCAGGACTCATATATCTGGTCAGTTTACCTTCACATTGTGGTTTACAAGCAGTTTTGTGGCTATTCATTCATGGGTTTGCAGTCAGGGGGTAGTATGGGCAGACATTAGAGTTTCAGACTTCACACACTCCATGACATCCATGCTTCTACACCCCCTCTCTGTTATTCTCTCCTCTTCCTAACATTATGAAAGCAATATCTCAGAGGTATCCCTATAGTTGGGCCTTTATCCCAGTAGTATATATGGCCTGGTCCACAGTTCTTGCAGTAGGACATGTGGAGGCATGCTACTGGCATTTGTCAACATGGCCTTGCATTTGTTATCTGTTTACTGTGTTAGGTTGTTAGTTAGGACCCCCTGACATTCTGTACATTGGCACTATGGGTGAGGCATGGGCCTATGCAAGAGGACTGTTGGCCATTTGAGAGTGCTGCAGGTCATTTGTAGCAGGCCAGTGCATTCTGTCACTCATACTTTCCCAGGCTGCAAGCCAGAGGATTACCCTGGGGTGACAGTGGTAAATGGTTGAGGTGTTCCTGCCAATCCTTCCTACTCATACTGATCCATGAGTTTGGATGTGGTCTGGTTGCTACTTACAGCTAGGGACACACCTGCATGGGACACCTATTCAGCATGCAGCATTATGTATGTATTCCCATACAGAGATGGATTCATGCTGTACTCATTCCCTACAGCAAGGATATGACCTGAGATAAACCTGTGGCTGATGGTGGACTGAGCTGGGTGCATGTGTGATATGGAAGTTACAGGCACTTGACTCACAGATATACCTGGGACATTCCCCTTATGCTTGCTTTTGTGTGGAGATGGACAGCCCGTCATTACTTTATAACTCTGCCTTTTGTGGTCTGCCAGTGACTGGTCAGACTAGGGGACAACTAATGTGATGCCAACCTCTACGTATAATTCCAAAGTTGTGTGCAGTTGACAATTATTTTATTTGCATTCTGTGTAGGTTACTCCCACCTGTGCACTGTTTCTATGTATGGGCCCCTGTCCATGGTGTGTCCAGCTTTCTGATGGTGACAGATATTGACATCTAAACAGTGAGTATGTACAACTACTGATGTGGGTGTAGCTGAGAAGCAGTGTGGTTGGCACTGCAGTTGTTGGAACATGGCCCTGTCGATCACTGTACTGTACCTAGCCCAATGAGACACAACCATCCAGGCCCACATGCTGACAACTTCCAGGCAATATTAAACACACAACACATGTACCACACTGACCCCTGTATATTGTACACATGCAATAATGCAGATTGGGACAGCTCTGGCAATCTGTGCTCCAGTGATATTACTTCCCAAACTTACATGTT
This sequence comes from Protopterus annectens, assembly GCF_019279795.1. Classification (NCBI taxonomy): domain Eukaryota; kingdom Metazoa; phylum Chordata; order Ceratodontiformes; family Protopteridae; genus Protopterus; species Protopterus annectens. Next base: position 681,811,713 of record NC_056744.1, on the reverse strand, counting down.
ACTGCATTTCTACATGGGATTGTGGGGTGAAGGGGCACACCTGAAGAATTTAAACATTTGCAATGACTGTACTGGTATTTTGGTTACTCTGTTGGCTTCCATTTCATATTGTATTGTGACCTATCATGCAGAAAGGAGGCATATCAGCAGAGTACACATGTTACATTTTAATAGCATTAATTTCAGTTTCAGACTTCTTACCCTTCAGAACTAACATGCAACTGCCTGGCCTGTTGTGGTATGTCTGTGTAGGTCTGGAGGGGGGACTATTCACCATTACCATCATTTGGGAGCCTTAGCCCAGTCTTTCCTTATGGTCAGCTACACCTGTCCTGCTGGGTGAGGCTAGTGGTGAGTATGTGACCCTCATTGACATCCATGTGTGTGACCTATTGACGTCCACATTTACTTGGGCCATCACATATATTTACGGTGGGTGTTGTCACCTTGTGTAGTACTGTCTACTATGTTGACACCAGTATTTGTTATGGATTTCCAGCTGACCCATATAGCTGTCAGCTGTCTGCTGCTATCCCATTCAGCCCCCAACTGCCTTACATGCTTGCATCCATACCATACATACAACTATCAGAAGAAACTATACCATTCAGTAATTGATAGGAAGGCTAACTTACCTTACTGCTGGGCCAGTACTGAGGATGGTGCTGGAGGGCTGACTACATCAGATGCATATAGTATACACCCTATACATGGTAAAACACAGGTAGTGTCATGTTTGGCATCCCTTTTAGTGTATGTGCAAGTCAGAGAGAGGTATCAGTTCCTGGGTCCCTACAGTGTCAGTGTGTGTGCTATGCATTGCCTCTTTGCCAAGGCCTGGGCATACTGGGCATGCCTCCTTCTGCCTACAGGGGCAAGCTCAGGAAGTTCCTCCTCCTAGTCCCTTTGTGCCTGTGCTGGCCTTGGAAATGGTGGGGGGCTGTGTGGCCCTGCCCATTGCTGTTCCTGCTGCAACTGTTTCCATAGGATCATATTATGCAGCATGGCACATACTATGAACATTTGTGTACATGTAGCTGGGGAGTACTGCAAGGCTCCACCGGATATGCTAAAGCAGCGGAACCATGACTTGAGCATCCCAAACACATGCTCTACAATGATCCTGGTTTGTGCATGTGCCTCATTATGGTGTTCTTGTTTGGGTGTGTGTGCATTTCTGGTGAGTGTCATCACCCATGGCTCCAGTGCATAGCCAGCTTCCCCCACTAGATGGCCATATGGGATGTCCCACCTGTCAAGCCTCTGATACAGCTGTGAGCAATGCCAAATGTGGGAATTGTTATAGCTTCCAGGGCTGCCAGCACAAACATTCATGATAATGCCCTGGGCATTGCACACAACCTGGGAGTTGATGGAGTGGAAGCCCTTGTGGTTTATGTACGGTGGCCTAATTGTTAAGGTGTTTGCCTTACAAGCACAAGATGCGGGGTTCGAGTCTCACAAGGGATAATTGGCTAGGCTTAAAATGGCTCGCAAGGGCAATTAGCCTAGTACTAACCTATGAAGATGTAGACCCTACCCCGCTCGCTGGGTGGTGCTTTGATGTGGATGTGTATGCACTGTATAGCACTAACCAGGGTATTCTGCTGTATGGTGGAAAAGACGCATACCTCTGGTCAATGCCTCATGGGTGTTGGGGAAATATATGTGCTCATTGGCATGTGGTGTCATGGCATCCAGGAACTGGTGAAGTACCCTGGATGCTGATGCCTGTGTGACCCCAATGAAATCTCCAGTTGGTCTTTAAAAGTTATCTGTGGCTAGTATTCTTAAGTCTACACATACCTTGGTATCTACTGTGATGTGTTCCCTTCTGTTGATTCTGTGTGTGAGGCAGGGATGGCACAGCTGGACGATTTGCTGTAGAATGTCCCTATCCACCTTATAGTGCTCCACTATCTCCAGGTCATGTAGGCCCTGGTAGATTACACGGGGTCTGTACACTCTTCTCTTCCTCCTCACTGTTGGTCACTTGTCAGCATTCTCCTCCTCACCACCCTCAGTCTCTAGCATATATTGATGGAGTAAAGCAGCAGCAGCCTCTTACATTTTTAGTTATTTTTTTTCCAATTAACAATCCCCATCTGTGTACACCGGTGGTGTACAGTTTGTGGGAAAAAAAACAGTCTGAAAAGTGTTTGCATAATTTATAGTAGTGTGCTGGGCTGCTGCATGTGTAATTCGTTGATTCTAATACATTCCACCTGCCAGCTATGCTAGTTCTCCTTGATTGCCTTCCTACGGTTTCCCCTTCCCATTTCCTCCCTATTTAAGCCCCGAGGCATGCCACGCATACCCAGTGCTGAAATGCAAACAGTGCTGCCATTTCCTCTTTTTTTTATGTTTAAAACTCGGTGCATGGTGCACAATCCTGTTTAGGCTATGTACACACTGCTCAGACACATCGGACACACCCCATTCCTTAGCTGTGCTTAGCTAAGGGTAAACATGGGCCACAGAGCTCGAATTAGATTACAGCAAGCATATCACACCCCCTTATGAAGTAATTCAGCTCTTAGACTTGCACTGTTGTATTGCTGCACCAACACGGTTAGGTACAAGCTGACACCTTGAAGAAATATGTGATTTAGTATAACTCCCCTCATTTGCATACCCCAGTGTGTAGGTAGTTAGTTACTGCACTAAAACGGACACTTTCCCCTTGACAACCAGTGCTTCCTGGTATTGTTTACATTCTGCATGCCATTGACTATAATGGCAAAATGCAGATTTAACTTAAAAATGAGTTTTCCCTTTTTTTAAAAATTTTTGGCATGATCCCATTTGCGCGCTGCTGCCCTATGCTTAAACTGCCGCGATCAGACAAAAATATAATTTTCATAACTATTAATCACTTTTTAATGCCAATGACCTTATATGTGGCCATTGGTATGTTTAATGTACACAAGCTGTCATGCTTCCATTTTGTCAGTGGAGAAATGTACTCAGTTATTTTCTGAATACATTTCTCCACTGACACTTCTAGCACAGAGACCTGGCAGCTTGGTAAATCACTAAATCACCTAATTTGCATGTTTTTCACCAGCAAATGAGGTTAATTGCATGCTGCACAGTTTTCCATCCTAGAACAGTGTACGGCCGCTCATGCACATGAAAACGGCACTATCCTGAATCGCTTGACAGCTATTTTCCATGCAGAAGCTCTTACACTGTTCTTGCAGGGAAAATCGGCCTTCCCGAATCCTGGGGTATGTGTCTTTATTTATTTATTTATTTTTAACACATATATTTTTACTCACATGCAGCACACAGATAGTAAGTATGTTTCTTTTTCTAATGATGGTGACATAGATGAATAATTAGACAGAGAGAGTTAGAGACCAGAGAGCATAAGAGAAAGACAGAGAAAGTGAAAAAAAAGACATGCATTGCATCTTTGTCATGTGAAAGTAAAGTGAACTTGATTGAGTGGGTGTTCTTTGTATAATGCTGATATAGAACAAACCATACAAGAAATCAGACCACCTAGGGATTTAGAAAGATATCAAATATTCTTTTCCACATTTCCTTGGTTCTATCCACGACCCTATACATTCTTTATAAACTGAAGATACAAGCTTCAAACTTTCATGAAAAGGCAAGTTCAGAATTTTTCATGTCTCTTGTAATGCTCAGAGGTATTTTAGGAAGTCTGTTTCAACTGTACTCCAGAGTATTTAATGCATGTAAAAAATAAGAAGAACAAATATGTGTTTGTTCTGAACATCTGGCCAAAAACAGGTGGTAATTTTCAGCAACATGTCCAAATGCATGCACTTAATCAACTCATGTAATTATGCAGTCGTGCATTTTTGAATTGGCTTAAGCATTAAAAATTAATTAATGTGTTTTAAATGCCATTGCTTTTCCACCTGGAGTTTGTTCAGCACTAGAAACAAGTATGGCATAATGAATGAAGTTCAGTGTTAACCTCTGTGTGCTTGCAGATTGTGGCTGTTATTATGTTCATACATAATTTAGTTGGGTTACTTTATAAATGGTAGTATGTTTGAAATGTTATTTATATCTTAACATCTACTGTAGATGCAAAATACAATGATGATGGATTGCTTGTAGCAGCAAATTGATCAAGCAGACAGTGATACTGTTTACATGTCACATGGCAGTGATTTTAAGAAAGGTTATTTTTGAAGAAAGAATACTTCATGCAAGGATAAATAGAGACTGACATCAAATAGGTGTAATATGAAGCCTTTCCTAGCAACATGGTTTATATAAACAGGGCAGAATCAACTAAAATATAGATTATGCACCTAGGATCAAAAATAAATAATATTGATTTATTCTTATCTTATTTCTTAATATAGTATTAGTTCCCGAAATTGTCATTTAGCTTATCATGATTGCATTAGGCTTAACCTCTTTTAACCTACATTAAAGAGTAGCTTGTATCTGAAATACACAAGAAACTGGTTATCTGCGATGTACAACTTAAATGTACCCAGAGCAGGACTCTTCTGGTATTTAATGTAGCAGGCAGCAACTCTTGCCAAACTGCTTGATTTTCTATGATGAGAAACATTTAGTTATAGTTCATTGCTGCATACCAAAAAAAAAATAAACAAGTCAAGACAGCTGAATATACAAAAGTGAGTACTGCATAAGATATAACGTTTTTCTCCTTTATGGCTAAGGAATGTCGTATTGCTATATAACTGCTAGAAAAAAAATCAGATTCTCTGCATCCATGAACAGAGAAGCCGCAGCAATTTAAAAGTGTTGATGACTTCTTTCTCACTTTCTCTGTGTCTTTCTTCTAGTAGGGTCTGACTACTCAGAGATCCATACTAACTAAAGTGGCATTTATAAATAATTTTGTATATATACATATGCATACCCATCCATACATATATATATATATATATATATATATATATATATATATATGGTTCCCTATCTGAAGCTTGAAACACAATAAGCCTGAAAATCAAAATCCTGAAAACTATAGACTGAAAGTTCAAAATCCTGAAAGCCCAAAATCCTGAAACTCAAAATCCTGAAAACACAAATAATGCTAATATGTCACTATAAAGACACTAATATCTACCAACTGACCCTGACCCTAACCCTAACCCTCAGGTCCGTCACTATCGCACACTCACCTGACCCACGCCCTAACCCTAACTCACTTAAACCACCCCTAACCCCAATATTTGTCACTATTGCATACATGCCTAACCTGCCCTAACCTAACTCACTTAAACCGCCCCTAACCCTAACATAAAACCAACCGCACACTTACCTGAACCCAACGCATGACCCAACACCACAGGGCTAACAATAGCAAAGCCACAATGACGTCAGTATGTCCATTTTGTGTTTTCAGGATTTTGGGCTTTCAGGATTTTGAACTTTCAGTCTATAGTTTTCAGGATTTTGATTTTCAGGCTTATAGTGTTTCAAGCTTCTGATAGGGAACCATATATATATATATATATATATATATATATATATATATATATATATATATGTACGGGTCTACTTCACTACTTCAGACGATCGAAGTTTCAGAATTTTGAACATAATATGGCGGATGACCATATGATCTAAGTTTTGAAACATCGAACATCAAATAAAATAAAAAATAAAAACAAAAAAAAAGTTTTCTCTCATGTTTTTGCAGGGGGTAAAGCCCCCCTACACCTCTTGCTAATTAAATATACCAACTCTGAGATCGCACTATAGCGAGATAAAGGATAAATTTCCTGTTCTGCACTGTATGATGATCTCCTCTCAGAATGTTTGAAGTTTCAAAACTTCAGTCATATGGTCATCAGCCATATGATGTTCAAAGGTATGAAACTTCAATCATTTGAAGTAGACCTATATATATATATATATATATATATATATATATATATATATATATATATATATCTCTGTGTGTGTATGTATTATATCAATAACTGACAACGTTGGTGTGGTATATAGAAGATTTTCCCATCATTGGTGTGGTTTAATCATGAGGGTGAAGCCAGAGTGATTAAATAAAGCCAACCATGGGTAAATCTTCAATATACCATACTATGCAGTCGGTTATTTCTATTATACAATGACATTAATTAAGAAAAAGAAGACTTACTTTTCTTAAATAATCCCCCGGATTCACTATCTTTCCATGCAGGACTAAACTAAGCGGCCATTTAGGAGCAGGACGGCAGCGTGCCATGCATATTAATGAAGGCGCACTGCATGAGCTCCTAATATTACACGGAGCATGTAAGAGTGCAGGGAGCATGTCTGAGAGTAGAGCTCTCAGAATATACAAGCCCCTGCAATGAAGAACAGCAGAGTAGTAATAAAAGAATGAATGAGACCCCTCATAGGTGTTTGCATTCCCCCAGCAACATCCCCCCACGTGTATAAGAGCAATTGTTAAAACAACAAATATAAAGATTTTTTTTTGTTTATGAAACAGATTAAAATTAACTGTAGGTGCACGGGTTTTCCCATTGCTTAGTTACGGTTAATGCAGCTTAAATGGCACAAGAGGATAAAAAGCAAGATATATGCAAATGAAGCAGTACAGCAATAGTGTAGTGGGCAGAGCATTTGCCTTACGAGCAGTCGCTACCGGTTCATGTCCCACTTCAGTACATTCCATTTCCCATGTCAAATCCCTTTATGACCAATATTTTTAGATGAATAACCTACTAAATAACATATATTTGTGAACTGGAGTATTGCATTAAATGCAGATGCGAGGTGTCATTGTATAATGTTGCAAAGTCCACAGATAATAACAAGTGTCCCATATAGTATATCTACACAGGAATCAGGATACAAATGGAAGGTAAAATGTGTAATGAAAGATAACTCCATACAGTTTCCAAATCCACCACCTTCTCAAGAACCATAAGACATTACTGTCTAAATTAGTGCAATGTTACGCGGGTATAAGCACTAGTAAGTATATTTAAGCAGTAGTAAGTGGGAATAAGCATATTTAAGCAGTAGTAAGTGGGTATAAGCTTGTTTGCACGGGGTAAGCAATGCACACACAGGTTAAGCAATTTGAAGCTAACACTCTGTAAATATATTTAACAGGAGGTTAGCATTGCTTATCTTCACGCAAACCCTCACAAACCTGCTTAAAATTGCTTAAAAGTACCTTAATCACTCTGTATTCCACAGCCGCTGTTCAGACCATAAACAAAATAAACAGCATTTGCAAATCTTGAACCCAGAACCCTGTACACTCTAGTCACAGTAGTTAATCACTAAGCCATTACAGCAGTACCTAAAACCGAGGTATCACCAAATAAATCCTCACTATAAGAAAATCAAACTGAACATGTGAAAGGAATCTATATACAGTCTTATGTTGTATAACCTACTACATAACATAAATGTGTGAACTGGAGTACTGCAGTGAGCCCAGATGTGAGGTGTCATGGTAATAAAGTGTTGAAGTCCCCTAATAAATATAGTGACCCATACAGTGTATGTACACATGAATCATGGATACCAAACACATATATAACATGTAATGAATAATAAAGAACAAATATGTGTTGGTTCTGAACATCTGGCCAAAAACAGGTGGTCATTTTCAGCAACATGTCCAAATGCATCACTTAATCAGCCCATGTAATTATACAGTTGTGCATTTTTGAATTGGTTTAAGCATTAAAAATTAATTAATGTATTTTAAATGCCATTGCTTTTCCACCTGGAGTTTGTTCGGCACTAGAAAGCAAGTATGGCATAATGAATGAAGTTCAGTGTTAACCTCTGTGTGCTTGCAGATTGTGGCTGCTATTATGTTCATACATAATTTAGTTGGGTTACTTTATAAATGGTAGTATGCTTGAAATGTTATTTATATCTTAACATCTACTGTAGATGCAAAATACAATGATGATGGATTGCTTGTAGCAGCACATTGATCAAGCAGAAAGTGATACTGTTTACATGTCACATGGCAGTGATTTTAAGAAAGGTTATTTTTGAAGAAAGAATTCATGCAAGGGTAAATAGAGACTGACATCAAATAGGTGTAATATGAAGCCTTTCCTAGCAACATGGTTTATATAAACAGGGCAAAATCAACTAAAATATAGATTATGCATCTAGGATCAAAATAAATAATATTATTCATTTATTCTTATCTTGTTTCTTAATATAGTATTAGTTCCTGAAATTGTCATTTAGCTTATTATGAGTGTATTAGACTTAACCTCTTTTAACCTACATTAAAGAGTAGATTGTATCTGAAATACACAAGAAACTGGTTATCTGCGATGTACAACTTAAATTTACCCAGAGCGACTCTTCTGGTATTTAATGTAGCAGGCAGCAACTCTTGCCAAACTGTTTGATTCTCTATGATGAGAAACACTTCTATAGTTGTAGTTCATTGCTGCATACGAAAAAAAGACAAGTCAAGACAGCTGAATATACAAAAGTGTGTACTGCATGAGACATAACATTTTTCTCCTTTATGGCTAAGGAATGTCATGTTGCTATATAACTGCTAGAAAAAAATTCAGATTATCTGCATTCATGAACAGGGAAGCTGCAGCAATTTAAAAGTGATGATGACTTCTTTCTCACTTTCTCTCTGTCTTACTTCTAGTAGGGTCTGACTACTCAGAGATCCATCCATACTGACTAAAGTGGCAATTATAAATGATTTTGTATATATAAATATGCATATCCATCACACACACACACAGACACACACACATATATATGTGTGTGTGTGTGTGTGTGTGTGTGTGTGTGTGTGTGTGTGTGTGTGTGTGTGTGTGTGTGTGTGTGTGTGCATGTGTAGATATATATATATATATATATATATATATATATATATATATATATATATATATATATATATATATATATATATATATAGAGAGAGAGAGAGATGGGTCTACTTCAGATGATCGAAGTTTCAGAACCTTTTACATCATATGGCTGATGACCATATGATCTAAGTTTTGAAACATCGAACATCAAATAAAATAAAAAATAAAAACAAAAAAAAAGTTTTCTCTCATGTTTTTATGGGGGGGAAGCCCCCCTACACCTCCTGCTAATTAAATATACCAACTCTGAGATCGCACTACAGCGAGATAAAGGATGCACTCTATGGTGATCTCCTTTTAGAATGTTCAAAGTTTCAAAACTTCAGTCATATGGTCATCAGCCTTATGATGTTCAAAGTTCTGAAACTTCGATCATTTGAAGTAAACCTATATATATATATATATATATATATATATATATATATTAGATTAGATTATATCGATAACTGACAACGTTGGTGAGGGATATAGAAGATTTTCCCATGGTTGGTGTGGTTTAATCATGAGGGTGAAGCCAGAGTGATGAAATAAAGCCAACCATGGGTAAATCTTCAATATATCATACCATGCAGTCGGTTATTGCTATTATACAATGACATTTTAAAAAAAAAAAATACTTACTTTTCTTAAATAATCTCCCGGATTCACTATCCTTCCATGTAGGACTAGCTTAGTCCTGCATGAAAGTGGCCGTTTAGGAGCAGGACAGCAGCGCGCCATGCATATTAATGAAGGTGCACTGCCTGAGCTCCTAATATTACACGGAGTATGTAAGAGTGCAGGGAGCATGTCTGAGAGCAGAGCTCTCAGAATATGCACACTCCTGCAATAATAGGGTTGCCACCTTTTCAAATGGCCATAGTGGGACATTTTCGGGAAAAACATCAGATTTTACAGGCCGAAACATACCCACGGTCAGTACGAAGCCTATAACTTTACTTTTTTGCCTAAATAAAAGATTATTCTTGTAGCAGTTTAGTTGCTTATTCTGTTTCTTGTAACATTTAGGTATTTTAGATACAGAAATAAGTATTTTATGCAACTATTACATAAAATATGGGATATAATTATGTCTTGCAATCTCAGGACATTTGCCATTTTTAATCTATTTGGTCAGGACACAACCACCCAAAGAGGGACTGTCTCTGGCAAAGTGGGACAGGTGGTAACCCTATGCAATAAAAACAGCAGATTAGTAATAAAATAATGAGTGAGACCGCTCATAGGTGTTCACATACCCCCAGCAACATCCCCCCACGTGTAAAGAGCAATAGTTAAAACAACAAATATAAAGATGTTTTTTTTTATGAAACAGATTAAAATTAACCGTAGGTGCGCAGGTTTGCCCATCACTTAGCTACGGTTAATGCAGCTTAAATGGCACAAGAGGATAAAAAGCAAGATATATGCAAATTAAGCAGTACAGCAATATTGTAGTGGGCAGAACATTTGCCTTATGAGCAGTCATTTCCGTTTCAAGTCCCACTCCAATACAATCCATTTTCCATGTTCAATCACTTTATGAACAATATTTTTAGTTGCATAACCTACTATATAACATATATTTCTGAACTGGAGTACTGCATTAAATGCAGATGTGAGGTGCCATTGTATAATGTTGCAAAGTCCAAAGATAATCACAAGTGTCCCATATAGTATATCTACACAGGAATCAGAGATACAAATGGAAGGTAAAATGTGTAATGAATGATAACTCCATACAGTTTCCAAATCCACCACCTTCCCAAAAATCATTAGACATTACTGACTAAATTAGTGTGGTGTTAAGCAGGTATAAGCACATTTAAGCAGTAGTAAGTGGGACTAAGCATTTTTAAGCAGTGGTAAGTGGGAGTAAGCATATTTAAGCAGTAGTAAGTAGGTTTAAGCTTGTTTGTATGGGGGTAATCAATGTGTACCCAGGTTAAGCAACACTGAAGCTAACACTCTGTAAGCATATTTAACCGGAGGTTAGCATTGCTTGCCTTCTCCAAACCCATGCAAACCTGCTTACAATTGCCTTAATCACTCTGTATGCAACAGCCACTGTTCTGGCCATAAACAGCCTTTGTAAGTCTTGAACCCAAGACCCTGTACACTCTAGTCACAGTAGTTAACCACTATGCCATCACAGCAATACATAAGACTGAATTATCACCAAACAAATCCTCACTATAGGAAAATCAAACTGAACATGTGAAAGGAATGTATATACAGTCTTATGTTGTCTAACCTACTACATAACATAAATATGTGAACTGGTGTACTGCAGTAAGCCCAGATGTGAGGTGTCATGGCAATAAAGTGTTAAAGTCCCGTAATAAACACAAGGACCCCATACCGTGTACGTACACATGATTCATGGATACCAAACACATATATAACATGTAATGAATAATAAATCAATGCCAAAAAGCAAATATAAGGCAAATTAAATATTAAGCAATGCTAAGCATTGCACAGCCCAGCTTAGTAGGTGTAAGCAATGTGTAGGCCAGCTAACTCAATTTGCCCATTGGTATACCACTTTAAACAATGCCAACCTTAGGTAAGCAGGTTTGGCCATAGCATAACCTTTTCAAAACTGTCCAATCACAGCAAAGTTTGGGAAATTGGCCTTATTTAAACCCAACAGGTGGGAATACATCTCATAACTGGTTGTAGCTTCCCCTTGTAGGCACTATGTCTGGAATGAGAGAGGGTGTGCACTTTCCGGTCCAGCGCTGGGGCATCCAGGAGTCCAGAGTCATGGCAGGACTCCTTGTGAAAGACCATGAGGAGAGACTGCTGCAGAGCCAGTACTAGGGTTCCCAATATAAAGCTGAAGCCTGGGACCATCTCGCTCATTACCTCACCACTGCCACTGGCATACCCCAAACTGTTGAGCAGGTCATTTATACCAACTTGAAGTTGTGAAAGGGGGATCTCTTGGATCAGTGGATCCAAGAGGCTAGGAGGACAGGGGAGGTCCCTGCCATGTGTAAGTATCACTCCATTACCTGTTTAATAATTGCCAGCTCATGTATATTATGAAAAGGTTTGGTTAAATATTCCTCTTATGTCCTTCACAGTGGCAAGTGAGCAGGCTGCAAACCAGGAGGCCCATGGATGTCGCTTGGAGCAGTTGTGACGCAAGGTAGGTTAGTAATACTCTTGCATGTACTGTCAAAGGAAATAAATCTAAACGTAGTAGTAAGTCAATTGCCTGTATAAAACCTGTATTGTTTAAGGCATGCGCTGCATACACCAGAGAATATGGTAGGAAGAGTCTCATATAGGTTATATGTAAATAAAAGCATAATAGCCTGACAATAAAGGTCTAACTGCTGGACTACATGTGTTTACTCTGGTATCATATGGAAATGTAGATTTGCAATCACTTAATAGTACTGTTGTATAAAGCACTCTTAGTCACACTGTACAACATAAATAAAATGTGTAGGGACAACTGTATATGACTGGTGTAATCCCAATAGGTCATATAGTACAAGTGAGAGAGACATAGACAGAAAACAGTGAAAAGGCAGACAACAAAATCTAAATAGCACATGCAACTGAGAAGTGAACTGTTGTATTTTAGCACACCCAGCCATGGTTCGAATCCTTGGACTGGTAGTAGGCTTCATACAGAATCATACCCTGCAACTGTACAGATATGTCCAGAATGTCCAGTAAATCGGCCCATATCTGCTGCCTGTCACCCTGTCCCCATGGGAAATCAGAGGGATGATCCCAGACAATTAGTGGGCAAACAAGAAATACAACTGATTGTCACACATCCATAAGAACAAACCTGTCACTCTAGCAACTCCCCAAAATGTTATGAGAGTAATAAGCCAAGTATGTCCCATCTACACCCCCATGTTGTCAAGCTGTGACCACAGTGTGTAAAGTAACAGAGTGAGATGTATGTGTATAATACTAATGTGAAATCTGGTAATTTGTGTGGCAACATTCAGGTAGTGCTAATAAACATTGCTCCCACAGGTCCACCAGATATGAACACTGTGCCTAGAAATAAAAGATTGATAACCTGTACTCGTACTGTTTACTCTGGTATTGTATGGCATTGTGAGTGTTGCAGTTGCTCTGAATAATAAGGTATCACTCATCACTGCCACCCACACTGTGTTACATAATATAACTGTCTAGGAAATCTGGTATAAGAGTGTTGTAAGTCACTAAAGGTTTAAGGGGGCAACAGTCAAAATATGTCCCGGTACACCTGCATGTGGTCAACACATGCCCAGAGTCTGTGCAAAAAGAGATGGACAGTTATGTGCATAACATCAACCTGGAATCTGGGTGTATGTGTATAAACACTTAATTAGTGTTAACAATCAATTCTTCTACAGGTATACCAGGTACGAGGTGTATACTGCAGGTAAAACCATTTCATGTATATAGTTGTCAACAACCATACCACTGTCTAAAGAAAGGCAATAGGGTAGTGTACTAATACTTGTAAGGTACAGATAACAGCACTGACTAATAAAGTAATGCAAACTACAGGAATATACTAGTTGTTAATTGACATATTTCTCTCCCCCACCATATCTGCAACAATAAACTAAATACCCAACTCAATTGGTATGTAATAACAACTGTAATGTTGGGACATATGTCCTATTGTTTGATAATTATTTAAACCTGTTTCTATGCATGTGCTATGTTGAAATACTCCCACCTTGGTGGCATGGTACCATCAATGTACCTGCATGCTGTTGTAATTACCACTGTGGTCCCATATATGCATGTGTTCTGATTGCTATGCAACTGTTCCATATCTGGTGTCTGGGTTAATGGGGATATCTATGCATGTTGTTATACCCAATCCTGGAATGTGTTGACTATTACTAACCCACATATGTTGATAAAACATAAACACCATAGCACTTATGGGAATGCGGGTCCCAGAGGACCCACCTGTCCCACCTCAGCTGGCTGTGGCACCGGGCACCAACACATCTGGGGCCCAACCCAGGACCTCCTCGTTCAATAGTCCTATACTGCCTTTGGGTGGAACCACCTCAGGGGTTGGTGCTCGCCCCCTGGGAGCGGGAGCAGACAGGAATCTGTCACTCATTGCCAGTTCGGGGTCGAAGTGTGTAGCAAGCAAAACCAGCAGTTTGGAGATCTGTTACACTAGCTCAAGGGCTGCATGTCATAACTAGAGGTTTGGCCTGGCTCTCCGACTGAGCCCCAGACAAAGCCACCATCAGGGCTGTGAAGGTGCAGTGGTGACTGTCCATGGGTGGGGACCTCAGTCCCACTGTTTCCACTAGGGAGCTCATGGGCTTCCGATTTCCCAACAGCCCTCCCCATCAAGGTGTTTACCCCCCCTACATGTGTCATATACCGCCCCTGTACGCATCTTGTTTGTCTTGTTTGTTAACCTGCCCAACCTCCCTCCTGAAATATACCTACTATTCCTTCCCATCATCCCACTCTCACCTGAAAAAAAGGGCAATCTGTACCAAAACAAAATCTTGCCCCATACATAGCTGTCCATTTCACACGTGTCCACTGGACACATGCAATCTGGTCTAATTGGCTTCACTATATATTATTGTTGCCTTCACCCCTCTCTTAGGGGTTTGAGTGTCCAAATCTATCCCCAAATTCAGTGTATATGCACAGCTGTTGCTGTAGAAGAAATGGGCAGCTATGGACCTTCCCTTCACCCTTCCTGCACATCCATAGCTTTTTTCCCTACTGTCTTTCCCTCTTTTTGCCCCTTTTTCACCAATTTCATATCAACCCTTTTCTCTTTTCTTTTCAGGAGATTAGCACAGGGTAAGCAGGAGTAAGCACTTTTAAGCAGCAGTGAGTGGGTTTAAGCTTGTTTGTGCAGTGTAAGCAATGCCTACACAGGTTAATCAACTGAAAAGCTAAATCAGTATAAGAAACAAGAAACTGTAACCAGAAGTTAGCAGTGCTTACCTCTGCGCAAACCCATGCAAACCCATTTACAACTGCTTCAAAGTGCCTTAATCAATCTGTATCCAACGGCCCTTGTTCTTCCCAGCAACAAAATAAACAGCCTCTGCAAGGCTAAAACCCAGGACCCTGCACACCATAGCGATTTACTATTAAACCATGTTAGATATACATAACCCTGATGTTTTCACAAACATATCATCCAACACAGTCATTCAACAGTACAGGAAATGTATGTATACATTTAGATGTAGTTGTGTGGGTGTACATATATTTATATCTAATTATATATATATATATATATATATATATATATATATATATATATATATATATATATATATATATATATATATATATATATATATACAGATACAGATATATATATATATATATATATATATATATATATATATATATATATATATATATATATATATATATATATATATATATATATATATATATATATAAAATCTTCTTTCAGCTGTTCCCATTAGGGGTCACCACAGCGGATCATCTGCTTCCATTTCTTCTTGTCCTCTGCATCTTGCTCTGTCACACCAACCACCTGCATGTCCTCTCTCACCACATCCATAACCTTATCTTAGGCCTTCCTCTTTTCCTGTTACCTAGTAGCTTCATCCTTAGCATCTTTTTTCCCAATATACTCAGCATCTCTCCTCAGCACATGTCCAAACCAATGTAATTGTGCCTCTCTGGCTTTGTCTCCAGACTTTCCAACCTAGGCTGACCTTCTAATATGCTTATTCCTAATCCTGTCCACCCTCGTCACACCCAGTGCAAATCTTGGCATCTTTAACTCTGCCACATCCAGCTCTAACTCCTGTCTTTTTGTCAGTGCCACTGTCTCCAAAACATATAACATAGCTGGTCTCACTACCCTGTTGTAGACCTTTCCTTTCACTCTTACTGGTACTCGTCTGTCACAAATCACTCCTGACACTCTTCTCCACACACTCCATCCTGCCTGTGCTCTGTTCTTCACTTCTCTTCCACACTCACCATTACTCTGAACTATTGATCCTAAGTATTTAAACTCATTCACCTTCGCCACCTCTACTCCTTGCATTCTCACCATTCCTCTATCCTCTCACTCATTCACACACATATATTCTTAGTCCTGCAGACCTTAATTCCTCTTCTCTCTAGAGCATATCTCCATCTATCCAGGGTCTCCTCCACCTGTTCCCTACTCTCACTACAAATCACAATGTCATCTGCAAACATCATAGTCCACGAGGACTCCTGTCTTGATCTTGTCTGTCAACTTGTCCATCACCATTGCAAATAAGGAAGGGCTCAGAGCTGATCCTTGATGTAATCCCACCTCCACCTTAAATGCATCCCTCACTCCTACCGCAGCCCTCACTGCTGTCACACTACCCTTGTACATATCCTGTACCACTCTTAAATACTTTTCTGACACTCCCAACTTCCTCATACAATACTATAACTCCTCTCTAGGCATCCTGTCATATGGTTTCTCTAAGTCTACAAAAACACAATGCAACTCCTTCTGACCTTCTCTGTACTTCTCCTTCAACAATCTCAGAGCAAACATCGCATCTGTAGTGCTCTTTCTCAGCATGAAACCATACTGCTGATCACTAATCATCAAGTCCCTTCTTAACCTAGCTTCCACTACTCTTTCCCATAACTTCATGCTGTGACTTATCAATTTAATCCCTCTGT
Organism: Protopterus annectens; assembly: GCF_019279795.1. Taxonomy (NCBI): domain Eukaryota; kingdom Metazoa; phylum Chordata; order Ceratodontiformes; family Protopteridae; genus Protopterus; species Protopterus annectens. The sequence continues at coordinate 681,795,208 of NC_056744.1, read as the reverse complement.
AGTTACTACAGCTCTGCACATCACCCTTATTCTTAAAAATTGGTACCAAAACACTTTTTCTCCATTCCTCAGGCATCCTCTCACTTTCCAAAATGTTATTAAAAAATCTAATTAAAAACTCCACTGCCATTTCACCTAAACATCTCCATGCTTCAACAGGTATGTCATCTGGACCAACAGCCTTTCCATTCTTCATCCTCTTTATAGCTATCCTTACTTCCTGCTTGCTAATCCATTGCACTTCATGATTCACTTTCCCCACATCAACAAACCTTCTCTCCCTCTCATTCTCTTCATTCATCAACCCCTCAAAGTACTCTTTCCATCTGCTCAACACACTCTCCTCGCTTGTGAGTATGTTTCCCTCTTTATCCTTTATCACCTTTACTTGCTGCACATCTTTCCTAGCTCGGTCTCTCTGTCTAGCCAATCGGTACAGGTCTTTTTCTCCCTCCTTAGTGTCCAACCTTTCATACAACTCTTCATATGCCTTATCCTTAGCCTTCGCCACCTCTCTCTTTGCCATGCACCTCATCTCCTTATACTCCTGTCTCCTTTCTTCATCTCTCTGACAATCCCACTTCTTCTTTGCTAGCCTCTTTCTCTATATACTCTCCTGTACTTCCTCATTCCACCACAATGTCTCCTTGTCATCCTTGCTCTGTCCAGATGTCATACCAAGCACCTTTCTAGCCGTCTCCCTTACTAGCTCTGCTGTAGTTAACCAGCTATTTCGTAACTTTTCACTGCCACTCAGTACCTGTCTTAACTCTTCCCTGAACGCCACCTCACAATTACTCTTTTTCAATTTCCACCATTTGATCCTCCTTCTCTTCTTGATCACCAACGTCATCCTACAAACCACCATCCTATGCTGCCTAACTACACTTTCTCCAGTCACCACTTTACAGTCTCCAATCTCCTTCAAACTGGCCCCCCTACATAAGATATAATCCACCTGTGTGCATCTTCCTCCACATTTGTATGTCACCCTATGCTCCTCCCTCTTGTTAAAATATGTATTCACCACAGCCATGTCCATCCTTTTCACAAAATCCACTACCACTTGACCTTCTGCATTCCATTGCTTAACACCATACCTACCCATCAATTCATCATGCCCTCTGTTCCCTTCCTCAACATGCCCACTGAAATCTGCTCCAATCACCACTCTCTCACCCTTGGGTACAGTCATCACCACTTCATCCAACTCACTCCAAAATTTTACTTTCTCATCCATCGCACAACCAACTTGTAGAGCATATGCACTAACAACATTCATAATTACACCATCAAGTTCCAGCTTCATAAACATCACTCTATCCAACACTCTTTTCACCTCCAAAAAACTCTTAGCATACTGTTCCTTTAAGATAACTCCCATGACATTTCTCCTCCCATCCACACCATGATAAAACAATTTGAACCCACCTCTGATATACCTAACCTTACACCCCTTCCATCTGGTCTCTTGCACACACAATATACCAACCATCCTTCTGTCCATTATATCGGCTAGCTCTCTCTCTATACCAGTCATACTACCAACATTCAAAGTTCCGACCCTCACTACCACAGTCCTAGCCTTTCTCCTCTCTTCCTGCCTTTGGCCATGCCTTCTCCCTCTTCTCCTCCTTCAGCCAACAGTAGCCCAATTTCTGCCAGCACCCTGTTGGCTAACAGTACTGGTGGCAGTCATTGTTAACCTGGGCCTTGACCGATCTGTTACGTACATATTTACTGCTGTCTGCATGAATGATTTGGCTAAGTTTTACGCCGGATGCCCTTCCTGATGCAACCCTCCCCATTTATCTGGGCTTGGGACCAGCACAAAGAAATGCACTGGCTTGTGCATCCCCAGTGGCTGGGTTATCTCTTTCTCTCTCTCTCTCTCTCTCTCTCTATATATATATATATATATATCTATACAGTAATATATATATATATATATATATATATATATATATATATATATATAGATATGTATACACAGATATATATCTATAGATATAAAAGAGAACATACCAAATACATATATGACCATATGCACCGTTAATAGGGGGAGGGGGCTCAAGCAACATACGTCTTGTATGTATTGATATTCACCCCCCCCCCACCACAGCCAAACAGGTCTGCCCTGCAATGCAATACCAACTGTTGCAAATTCCATAACTAGGACCTGACACAACATGGGCACAAAATGTTAACAGTAATCCATCCCACCTGTATGATGTCAGGCTGGTATAAGTAACATATCATGCAGTACAGTTTGGCTATCAAAGGGAACGTAAAATGTGGAAGCAATAAACATTCCTAAGATGCATATACACAGACACATATATGCAGACACACACACACACACACACACACATATATATATATATATATATATATATATATATATATTTTATATATGTATATATATATATATATATATATATATATATATATATATATATATATATATATATATATATATATATATATATATATATATATATATATATATATATATATATATATATATATATATATATATATGGGTCTACTTCATTTCACCTAACTTCCAATTCACTGACTTTCATTTCACTGACCCCATTTCACTGAAATTTCATTTGACTGACACTTCATTTCACTGACAGTTCATTTGACTGACAAGTATTATTAGCAAGAAAATGGAATATGCCCCCTTCCCCACTGTAGTGCGACCCTGGAGTTAGAATATATAGTTGGGGGTGGGGCACAGCCCCCATCGGGTGTGGGGGCAGCCCCACTTCATTTCATATGATATTGTTAAGTTTTGATATAATATTGCCTAGTAAAAGAAAAGTAAGTGGGGGGCTTCACCCCCCACACCCCCCCAACTATATATTCTAACTCCAGGGTCACACTACAGTGGGGAAGGGGGCATATTCCATTTTCTTGCTAATAATACTTGTCAGTCAAATGAACTGTCAGTGAAATGAAGTGTCAGTGAAATGAAATTTCATTCATTTGGTCTCAGTCAAATGGGAGTCAATGAACAGAAGTTAGGTGAAATGAAGTAGACCCATATATATATATATATATATATATATATATATATATATATATATATATATATATATATATATATATATATATATATATATATATATATATATATATGTATATATTTATATATACATTCATACATACATATGTATATATATATATATATATATATATATAGATAGATATAGATAGATAGATATATGTAACTACAAATACATACACAGAGATATGTATAGGAAGATGCATATGTAGACAGTGCACACCATACTGAACAGTCAGTATGCCTACAGTTGCCACCTGACAAACTGGACACTGTATGAGTCACCCATACAAATGACAATTGTTGCCTGCAACATATACCCACAGAGAGGTCAAAGGATATAACACCACACACAGGTTTGCATACACGAGAAAGCTTTATTTGTGTACTATTACAGTTGTAGATGTCATGTCATATAGTTGTTTAGACTCTGAAATACATATAAACAGATTAATTCAACTGTCAAACAAATAAATTAATACAGTAGTCTGGAAAGAATAGCATATGTTGCTGTCCAGGCCAAGGCCTTCAGGTAGTACAACAGTAAAGACAGACTGGGCCACAGGATAACAATCGATCAACAGTAAGTAATGCAGATGTACAGTTGAGCAGTCTCTATCTACATTCTGTACACAATCCCTAGGGGGTAAATACAACAGCTGACACAATGGGATATATCTGTTACATAATAAGGTCTAACTGAAACCATCACAATCACACTGACAAACAGAACAGTTTGTATGGCAGGAAGCAGTAGGTTTGCATTTACCCAGGGTGAATTGTATGGTACTGTACATCCAGATAGCTTAGGACAGGTTACCTCTGATACCCCCACATGTTGTACCAGCCTAGGTTAGTTTTGGTGCATCCCCCCATAGACTGACATACAGGGCAATATACCACTGTTACATACACTGGCCTCTGGACTGCATAAGGGCACACATGTATTATGCAGATGAAGCCCACACATATATGGACCCAACCCAACAATTTGTGAGGGGGCCACAACAGCAGTGGAATGATGGCAGGAATGGCAGCATGACATAATCACGGCCCACTACATAACAACCCCTGACAGCATGTCATATGGACAAAGCCTGGTATGTAGGTGGAGGACAGAGGCTGGAACACAGGCCCATATGTGAAATAGTTTTGTCATACACTAAGGAAGTCGCTGGTATTATAGTCTGCATTATACCCTTAGTCAGGAATATTAAGTCAGAAACACAAATGACGTAGCCATGTACTGATAGCACTCAACACACACACAGCCAGTGATATATCTGACAAAAATACCTGTGTGGTAGACAGGCAAAACATAAGACACACACCTATGGCCATCAACTGGATAGGCACACAGTTGAGAGCTATGCAGACAGACTGCAGTCATGTCTGTGTGTGCCCCCACGGGGGGCAACATCCCCTGAGGTGGTTCCACCTGAAGGTAGTGCTGGATCAGTACATGAGGAGGCCCCAGGGTGGGTCCCACATGTGATGCAGCCTGGTAACATGGCCAGATGAGTTTCCAGAGATGGTTCAGCTGGCAAATATTCCCTAAACATGCTAGTGTGTCACTGTTATAGAACATATGTGGGTAGCAATAGTCTACACAATCCCAGAACATGTCCAACAGCATGCATAGATATCCCCAATAATACAGAATGTCAGATGTGCAGCAATCACATAGCAAGCATATCACAGGCATATATGGAACCATGGGTTGGAGACAGTGGCATTGACAAAAAGGCAGGAGTCAGAGCTTGACATGGCAGAGTTGAAGATGTTAAGATTTGCACTGGGTGTGATGAGGATGGACAGGATTAGGAATAAGTATATTAGAGGGTCAGCCCAGGTTGGAAGGTTTGGAGACAAGGCCAGAGAGGCAAGATTATGTTGGTTTGGACGTGCTGAGGAGGGATGCAGAGTATATTGGAAAAAAGATGCTAAGGATGAAGCTGCCAGGTAACAGGAAAAGAGGAAGGCCTAAAATAAGGTTTATGGATGTGGTGAGAGAGGACATGCAAGTGGTTGGTGTGACAGAGCAAGATGCAGAGGACAGGAAGAAATGGAAACAGTTGATCTGTTGTGGTGACCCCTAACAGGAGCAGCTGAAAGAAGAAGAAGAAGAGTTGCCCTGACAATGGCATGCAGGTGAATAGCCCGTAACAGGCCAGCAATGATAGTGTCCACACAGGGAACATGGCTACAAACACATGGCACAAAGTGTGGTACAATACAATATATGTCCCACTGGTAGGTAAGCTGTAACCATACCTATTGAGTTGTGTGTACAGTTTGTTGTCTCTGATATGGTGGGGGGGGGTGACAGAGATGTTTATTAAGAACTATGGTAACCTTGCTGTATGAGTTGCTCAGATCTGTTTCCATCTTTATGTCTTTCAGACAAGATGTCACATGGGCACCTCCCTGCTTATTCAGCAGCTGAAAATGACATAGTGCTGAACTATCTCATCCAGTACTATCTTGTCCTGTTTGGCTGCACCACCCATAAACAGCAAGAGTGGACCGCCCTGTGGAATGACCTAGTCCACAGGGTCAATGATGTCAGACTGCATAACCGCAGTTATGAGCAGGTCCAGCATCATTGTTCTGACCATTTTCGCAATGCCCATCAGCATGCTAGTGCAGTCCGGGGGATCACTTCAAAACAGGGGGGGGGGTGCATGCCATCCATCTCCCCTGACATGGGTTGAGGAGCTCCTCGCCAGCCTTGTGGGACCTGCCCATTCCCACAGCCAACAACTGCCAGACACCATTGTGGAGGTGGGTGCTACCCATACACCGGCTGAGGAGTGTGCATGTAAGGCCACAGGGCACATCAATAGACCACTGTTGTGTATGCATCCACATCTGTACAGGTAGATCATGCATATCTGACATGTCATATATATAGTTTTTTGCTGCATAGTAGTAATAAATAGATGTGCATACGTGGTAGTATTGTGAACATGTACTGTTGATGTACTTTAATGCTGCGCCCACCCTGTAGCAATGCCACAGGTGTGGCCACTGACTTCGCATCTCTCAAACTTTTATGTAGGTCCCTCCAGTATACCATCAGGGTAGCAGCCTGTTCTGGTGAAAATGGTTTATCTTGATGCTTGCCAATACACTGGGCATGCAATGGCTATGGTATATTTCATGCACACATCTAACACACCTAAAAAGAATGCATGCTGTACATGCTCACATATTGTTGTTGTTAAATGCACTGCATCACAGTGGTGACCATGATGGGGTATTGGAGTGGTATGTCAGACACCTGCAAGACAACTAACATCCTATCATTGTGAAATGTGTCCACAGGGATTAACATAATGGTGGGACAGTAGTAGAAAATACAAACCAGGTAACCACCAGGACTGTCAGCATATAAAAAAACTTTTATTCGGAACGTATAGGATAAGCGCTTTCACACAGACTGTGCTTCATCAGATCCTTCAATACTAGAAAACTAAAGCACTTTATATCATGAAAGCAATTATCAACAACCAATAAAACCATTAAAACAATTACTGGTGCAAACTATGTTTCTTTATAATCGGCTTTAAAGGTACAGCAGCATTAATACCAGGCAGCTTGTCTGCCTGCAGCCTAACAATCCATTTATTCCCAGCTATCTCAAGCCTATTATTAAAGTCCATACCTCTCTTATCCATACATACTATCTGTAGTGTTAAAAACCTCAAAACTGTGTCTAGGTTGCATAGAAATATGCTTTGCTAATGCATTAAGCATATTCTTGCGTCTAATGTCACCTTGAGGCTGTAATATACATTCCTTCAGCATCCTCACAGTCTTCCCTACATAAAATGAAGTGCAATTTCTGCACTTAGCTAAGTATATTAAACCTTTAGACTTACAGTCAGTGTAAATACTCGGTAAAAAAGGCCTCCTTTAAAAGGCTTAAATCTAGCCTCATTGGAAATGAGGCTGCAGGCCTTACATAATCTGCATGGATAAGTCTCTACATGAATAGAGCTTACAGTAGACATCTGTGTAGACCTATAACACAGTTGTCTTTTCAATGACATAGTATTTTTAAATGTGAACTTGGGTCTATCACCTACAATATCTTTAATCCTGTCATCAGTAAGTAAAACTGGCCAGTATTTGCTAACTATATCACATACCTGATGAATGTTATTCTCATATGTCAGTGGTAATCTAAGGATATTGTTGCCACCATCAGTCCTGTTAGGAGAAATGCTAGTGCTAGATCAATTAAAGAAAGGTTTACCCTTATCATTATGCACTGCATTAACTTCCTTCAAAGTATTATCAAGAGCATCTTTCCTATACCCCCTTTTCAATAACTCTTTTCCAAGTTTACATGTGGCCTCGTGATATTCATTGCCATCTGTGTGTAATCGTGACATTCTTAAATATTGGCCCTTAGCTATATTATTGAATACATGCTTCAGATGCATGCTTCTATAGTGCAGCAATGCATTTTTCCTGCATAGTTTCCTAAACAAAGAACTAGAAATAGTACCATTGGTTAGTGTTATCTTAGTATCCAAAAATTCTATGGATGTCAATGAAAAGTTCAAAACAAATGTGAAACATTGACTATTGGATTCAAGATATTTCACAAAATTCAATAAGTCACGTACTGGACCCTGCCCCAACATACAAATATCATCCACAAATCTTTTATAGTTAATAAGCTATGCTGAATATTCATATTGGGATAGGACTACCGTGCGCTCCCAGTCAGCCATTACAAGGTTGGCATAACTGTTAGCACATGGTGTCCCTATCGCTACGCCTATTTTTTGCTTAAACAAATTGTCATTAAACATAAAAACATTGTTACATAAAACAATTTCCATTAATGCACCTATACATTCAACATGTTCAAAAGAATAGCTAGTATTAGCCTGTAAAAAAATTTTAAGAGATGTAATACCAAGGTCATGGGGTATAATAATGAAAAGCATTTGCATGTCCATCGTCACCAAGATAATCTCATCAGAGAAGTTACCATGCCTTCTCACAAAATCATCTAGGGTACTTAAGAAGTGCTCCATGTCTCTTAAGACTGCAGTTGCCTCTTTCAATGGTTCTTTAAGTTGGTTTTCAATATAAATAGATATAAATTCAGTTGCCCAACCCCCATCTGATACTATAGGATGAAGGGGCAGGTTAAGAATTGACCTATGCATTTTCGGCAAACCATGAATAGTTGGTACTGGTGGTTCTAGCACAAGCATCATATAAATGTTGATCTAATACTCCATCTAATAACATTTCATATAGTTGACCATGTATCCCATTGATAATAGATTTAACCCAGTCTGTGTAATACATTTGTAAATCAAAGCATCACTAAGCATCTGTAACATATTTGCTTCATAAGAAGCAGCATCCAAAACTACAACAGAGCCCCCTTTGTCAGCTGGGTGAATAGCTAATGCATCATTCATTCTCAATTGTTTCAGTGCAAAAAACTTATCCCTGGTTATATTGTAAAAATTATTCTATCAACATTAAATTCAATCAATTCCTTTTCAATAGTCCTTACAAAAGTGACAAGCATTGGTGGTAATTGTGGAACAAACAGACTGGAGCATCTCATGCTATTTGGAACTGTTCATTGCCCACCAAATGCTAATTTCAGTGCAATGTTCCTTGTGAAGAGTTTAATGTGTAAAACAACATCTTTTAGTTGTACAGAGCATGAGGGCACAAAACTTAGCCCTTTGTCTAACAAACTAACTTGTGCAGGTGTTAAAGTACAGGAAGATAAATTGTATACTAGCATGCTGTCTTCTTCTGATTCGATTCCTCCATGACCTTTTCATTCTCTAGAGATTGCATCCACCTCTTGCATCGCTGACTGTAGCTCCAACCCCTGCCCAATTATTGTGGTAGCCTGAAAGGGGCTGGAAAGTTTGAAAATACAGTGTCTAGGGATATTGCCGTATTAGTATCCTTATTTCTGGCTCCATTAGATGACAAACTGACTTGTTCATCAATAGGGGCATGCAAAACTGTAATTATAGGAGTCTCGATCGACGTAGCATGCCCATCAGTTTTTAAAGCCTGACGTATGGCTGCTTGTGGCTGGAAATGTGTTGGCTGCTGTTGATCAGTGACTGCAGCTTGCACTAGTTCATTAGAAATATTCACTGTCTATTCGAACCCTCTAGGCCATACAAAAATATGGCCTTTTTTGAAATCTGCTATATCTCTTTCAAGCTTCTTTTTTTTTATCATCTGCTGTCTATCATCATATGTCAAAAAGTTCAGTAACACCTTATCAATCTCAGCCAAGTGTACCGCTTCTTTAAACTTCATGTGTATCTCATTCTGGAGTTTATCCATTTTATCTGCCAACTCCTTCGCTTGTGGTGCAAAAATTAATTCAACAGTCTCATACAGCTAAAACTCAGTTCCATATTAAGGAATTGCCACTGTTTGAGCAATTCTGGAAAAGTATTAGTATATGTAGGCATGCGGAGAACCCGCAAGCCTCTTGGTACTACTTTGTAATCCAGGCAGGCCTCCATATGGAGACATTGCCACTGCATTCTTTATAATTTAAACAGTCCATTCTCAAAGTCTCTGAGCAAATTCTTAAACATACCTCAGTCACAAGGTTCCAAAAACCAATGGTTCATCCAGGAAAGTACATCTCAGCAAAAGATTAGCTTCCATATTCAGCATTTGCTTAAAATGTTGCTGGTTAGACATCTCTCTAGCAGGTTAATAGCTTACTTATATGTCAACTTGTTCAGCCATGTGCTGATAGGTATATAAAAATACAAATGTCCAGATAAAAAATACCAAAACCAACCAAAGCAACCTGGACACAGTTTTGAGTTTTTAGCACTACAGATAGTATGTATGGATAAGAGAGGTGGGGACTTTAATAATAGGCTTGAGATAGCTGACACTAAATGGATTGTTAGGCTGCAGGCAGACAAGCTGCCTGGTATTAATGCTGCTGTACCTTTAAAGCCGATTTAAAAAAAAACGTAGTTTGCACCAGTAATTGTTTTAATGGTTTTAATGGTTGTTCGAATGTGTGAAAAAATGTTTAATCCAAATGTAAACAAGCTCCAAAAAACTGATCACAAGTACAAACAGGACACAGAATAAAAGTTAAGCGCGCTTTCACTCTGCTATTGCAAAGCTTCCTCAGAACAAACTGTAACAGCTTTCACATCGATTATATACCTGAGTAATAAATTAATTGATTATAGGTATATAATCGATGTGAAAGCTGTTACAGTTTGTTCTGAAGAAGCTTTGCAATAGCAGAGTGAAAGCGCGCTTAACTTTTATTCTGTGTCCTGTTTGTACTTGTGATCAGTTTTTTGGAGCTTGTTTACATTTGGATTAAACATTTTTTCACTCATTCGGATTCTGCTGTTTGGCTGGAGTTTCGTTTTCTTGGTTTGTTTCTCCTTCCTTGTGGTTCATTGTTTTTACTTTCCATGGCAGAGTCTGCAGATCCGGAGGTGTTTGTGGCGACACTGGAAGTGTTAAAGGAGCTGAGCAGCGATGATAGCATGCCTGTGATGAGGAAGGAGTTTCAGCAGGTTATGGTGCTTCTCTCACAAATCTTGGAAAACTCTAAAGGTTCTGTACCAGGTCCATCTGGGATACCTGGTAACCAGATGCATTACCGTGAGGTTCGGGAATGTTGACAGGAACCAGTTGGGTCGAAAAACAGTGGACATAGAGACTTAGAGAGACGTGGGTTGGTGTATAGCGACAACTAACACAACAACAGAAAGGACGCCAACAGCACAGTAATCCCCTCTTACGGGGAAAAGACTAACTCTAATTTTAATTTTGATATTTGGTCTAATAGATGGTTTCATTTTAATGAGCTTAATACTGATCAAAGTTTTGAAACATATGAGGAGTTTTTTAACACATTTAGAGACAAATTATATATACTAAGAACTAACCAACTGGAAATCGATTACCTCAATGAATGTATTGTTACCGAGAGAGTCCCGAAAGGGCTCAGACTGTTTAAATATCCTAACAATGTTAACCACAACTCTGAATTATATAAGCAGCTTACTAATTTATTCAACACAACAGGGATATAAATGTTGAAACTAATGGTCAGGGATTACCAGTCCCAGAATGAAGTCTTATTAGTGGAGACTAATGATTTGCATAAAAAGATCTTTGATTCCCATAAAGGGAATCTAGATATTAAAAAATATGACAATTTGTTTGTGGAGATTGATAAGTATTGTGATAAAATTATTTATAGGAAGATAAAGAAACTTGACCGTGATTTGAATGACTATAAGAATGATAGAGCTTATCCCACTTTTAACATTGTCAATCAGTTTAAAAACACTGGGACGTTTAATTCTGAGTTTGGGGGTCATGAAGACAATACTATCGAGCAACACAATCTCCCTTTAGGAGAGAATCCTGTGAGGAGAAGCGAAAGGTTAGCTGGCAAGCAAAGGAAGTATTCTTACCAGAATGCACCAACGTTCGGGGGGGGGGGCAGACAACAGGGGAGGACACGGCAATATTAAATACTCAAGATTTTGACCTTTTTTCACTTAACAATGAATTTATAGCTATACAGTTAGACAGGGAGAGGAATCAAACAGATGATCAGACGTCCATGTTATATAACGAGATGTTATATTCACAGGAATTTGCTACCCCTTTACCCCATGAGCTAGATAGGGAAGTACCTGTTGGTTTGGAGACATATAGAATTGACTTAAGAGTTTGTAAAAAGGACAATTTTACTACTTATAATTTTACTGATTTAATTTTAGATGACAGGTATTTTAATGTTTTTACTAAAGGGTTTCACTTTGTACCTGTTAAGAATGGTTCCATGGTTAACACTTCAATAGATATCAAGCTTTTTATTAGGAAACTTAATTTGCAAATATATTTTAAGGGGGCACAGGTGGACAGTGGTGAATTATCTAGAAGAAGTTTATTTAATCCACCTACTAATTCCTTTTTAAAACTTTTTGACGAAATGGTTGAGCAAGAGGTAAGGCATATTAATTATTATAACAACCCCACCAAGAATAATTTGTCTAAGGAAGAGGAAGATTTACTGACATCTCTGAAAAATGAGCAGATCAGAATTATGAAACCAGACAAAGGGGGTGTGGTTGTTTTAATGTATAATGATGAATATGAAATGTATATTCACAACATTTTACAAGACTCTGACTGTTATACCGCAGTGTCATGTAATGAAATTAATATTGCTTACTCTAAGATTAAATATTTTTTAACTGACCATTTACTTCAGGGAACCATCAATGAAAAATTGTTTAACTTTTTACATGTAGATAACCCAGGAATTCCTGTCATACTCAGAATTCCCAAAGTTCATAAAGGAATAGATGTACTTAAATTTAGACCGATAGTAGCAGGGGCAGGAAGTATTACTGAGCCCTTGGCCATTTTTGTGGATTCCCAGTTAAAGAAATTCATTAACAACATACCCCATATTACAAAAGATTCCTGGGATTTTCTGAGAAGAATTACTGAGGACAAATTTGATTCTACCATGTGGTTTGCTACTATCGATGTAGTGGAACTATTTTCGAGTATTCCTCACAATACTGTGTTGGACTGGTTTTGCGACATTCTGAGTTCCGAAGGAGGTTTGGGTGGTAATATGACCAACCTTATATTAGAATTTATTGACACCATTCTTAGAAATAATTTTATATATTTCAACGGTGATTTATATCAGCAAAGGAAAGGGGTAGCAATGAGGGCTTTGTGTGCCCCCCTATACGCAAACTGCGTATTGTACTTCTGGGAATGGAAATTTGTTTTTAACACCATATGGGATCAGTATATTACTTTTTACACCCATTATTTGGACGACATCTGTTTATTTTGGAGTGGTACTAAAGAGTTATTTGAGGAATTCATGGTTTACTTGAACAACAGTACCTCATTTCTAACATTTACATACACTATGAATGAGTTTGCCATTAATTATTTAGATGTCACCATTTATAAAGATGCTATAAATCATTGCTTTCAGTCAAAATTATATAGAAAACCTACTTTCTCTAATACCTATTTACATTTTGATAGTGCGCACCCATATTACCAAAAAAAGGGGATTGCCAAAGGGCAACTGATAAGGTCATCTAGAATGACCAGTGATTATTCTGTCCTTCTTCAGGAATTTGACTATATTTGTTCCCTTTTTAAAGAAAGAAATTACCCTGAAATCCTTTTAACTAATTTAGTTACAGAGGTACTTCTTAATAGGGATGACGTTTTTTTTCCACTACTTGGTAAGGGTCAACTTGAGGTTGTGCCAGTTAATAAAAATGAGGCTTTATACAACCATTTATTTATTCACACCTTTTTGGCCATGTCACATCTTGTGGAACAAACTATTAAAAAATATTGGCCACTATTAAGAGTAAATGAGGAAATACGGAAATACATTCCCTCACAACCCTCTTTTATTAGGAAAAGAGGCATGAATTTCAAAGACCTTTTTGAAAGGAAAGGAGATCAACAAGAAGGGGCAAATAAATCTAAGATGGGTATGTTTAAATGTGGTGCTTGCAGTCACTGCAAGTACATTTTACAGCAGAAGGAAATAAATATTCCATCCAGAAGCATTAGGGTTTGGCTCCAAAAACATTACAACTGTGGCACTAGGGGTGTGGTGTACATCGGTATTTGTGACAGTTGTAATAGTTTTTATATTGGTAAGACCACACGTACACTTAGGAAAAGGATTTATGAACATCTGTAAGAGATTTCTAAAAAGAAGGAATCTAATGCCTTTTTTAAAGATTCCTTATTATGTCATAATATGAGTATTACATTTGCTATACTGGAACAAGTGACTATGGATCCCAGAGGTGGTAATTGGGAAGCTAGGGTTGAATTTAGAGAATTGATTTGGAAGCTTAAAACAAATGCAGGGAGGCCACCAGGCTTAAATTACTTTATTAGTATTACCAGTGTTTTGAAATTGAGATCAGCTAAGCTGTGAATCTTTATTTAGTGGAAACCTTTTCCTTTTTCTTTATAGTGCAGGGGCATTTTTTATTAGACTTATTGGTTGAAATTGTTTTACTATGGATGCTCTATAACATATTTATTGGGTCATTTTTTTAAATTAACCACTGGAATTTTATTAATTTATGTACAAATATATTTTCAATATATATATTTTTTGTATGATGTGTTTTTAGTAACATTTAGGCAAGAATGTAACATATTTTAAACACTCATTGAGGTTTATGCACCAGTCAGACCTATATACAATGATTTTTTGTTAATATACAATATACCTTTTTAAGGCAATTAATTAATTAATTTATTTATTTATTACTCAGGTATATAATTGATGTGAAAGCTGTTACAGTTTGTTCTGAGGAAGCTTTGTAAATAGCAGAGTGAAAGCGCGCTTAACTTTTATTCTGTGTCCTGTTTGTACTTGTGATCAGTGTTTTGGAGCTTGTTTACATTTGGATTAAACATTTTTTCACACATTAGGATTCTGCTGTTTGCCTGGAGTTTCGTTTTCTTGGTTTGGTTCTCCTTCTTTATGGTTCGTGGTTTTATTGGTTGTTGCTAATTGCTTTCAATAAATAAAGTGCTTTAGTTTTCTAGTATTGATGGATCTGATGAAGCACAGTTTGTGTGAAAGCACTTATCCTATATGTTCTGAATAAAAGTTCTTTTATATGCTGACAGTCCTGGTGGTTACCTGGTTTGCATTTTCTACTGCAGTTACTTTTTTCTTACTGCATAACCTTTGACTGGTTTGGGTATATTTTATCTGGATAATGGTGGGACACATGGCCTACAGTAGGGACATTTGTGAAATATCACCAATATACAGTGCAACAACAGTGCATATACCAGTATTACAATGGCAACTATTACAGATGTACACTATGGCATAATGTATTACTGTGGCCCACAATATTAGCTGGGACAAGGCTGTAACACATGGTGTTCAGTGTATGGGACACTGCAAACTGACACAAATGTGTAGGTCATACTTGTCAAGCATCTGCAAAAAGACTGAAGATGGGGAGTGGGTGTCAGCATGACACACTGGTGCACTGCAGCAGGGATCCTAAGGATGCTAATAATGGCTGTATCTGCACACAGTCAGGTTCAGGAACTGTGGCAGATGTAACCCTACCCCCACAGCAATAGTGATGTCAGTGTGTGAACACCAAGGGATGTGCACATGAGTAGACCTTGCAATCATGCAGATTTGTGGGACATGTGTAGGGCAGACTGACCATACACTGGCAAATGCAGATGGCCCATCCTAGTATACCCCTCCCAGGAATAGTGACTGATGTAGTACACATAACAATAGGTGCAACAAACCATCATGTTAAGGGTGTGCACACATATGCGCACACAGAGTGTATGCATCAAGGTCAGCATCCACACACCTAACACATTCCGTAGACATTGCATGTGAATGTACAGAACATATGTCACATATCGGGCTCATGTACTGTTAATATATGCGATGATGTGGTCCCATGGCAGATCAAGGAAGGGTGTGTCATATCAATAAGGGTGTGTCCACTCCCCATAGCCATGGTATGGTCTGACGGTTGTCAGTGTAATAGTATTGGATTGGTCATACATGGTCCGCTGATGTTGAGATCTGTAAACTAGACATCAGGCATTCACAAATGACATCTGTCCACATATCATCCCAGGTATGTGTTGCTGAAAAACATAGGGGCTGTGAGCATTAGAGCTGACATAACTGACACAGTACTACACATTCTGCAATGCGTTGTACACCTGTGAGGTTTGGTGCAGAACAGGTGCACAGCAATACTGTGTACATGGGTGCAGTGGTATCCAGGGGAAGGGGCATCACCTACTAACACAGCCCATGCATCACACACATGTATACTGTTGCTAGCATGGATTAACTATAGCTGCACTGCATGCTGTTGTGTAATATATCTTATGCATGTTGACAGATGAGTAATAGGAGGACTATGTGTACTATCTTTGTGCAACCTCATGTGTGTGTGTGTGTGTGTGTGTGTGTGTGTGTGTGTGTGTGTGTGTGTGTGTGTGTGTGTGTGTGTGTGTGTGTTGGTGGGTGGTTATTTTGTCTGTAGGGTCACTCTGGTGAAGTGGAGGGAAGTTGATGCATGTAGGATGTGTGTGTGCATGTGTGTGTGTTTGTGTGAGTGTCCGTGTATGCACATGTGTGATTGTGGTTTTGTCCATACAGCAGTACTTCCCTTTGGGATCATGAAGTACATGGACATGGACTGACACATGACACACCAGGAATACTTGTCTGATATGTAATCACAGGACAGCTGATAGTATGATAAGGTCTGTATCATGGAACATGCATTGGGAGGGAAAGTAAACACCAGGTATACCCTTAATATCAACCTATGTATGCAGCACTATAAATGCATTGGGAAATTACTAGACAACACCAGTGAGTGTATCCATATATTACAGTTGTCACATGACAGGTTGATTGAGTAGCATATCTGGCATGTACTGAGCAATACTTACACATGACACTCTAGTGCGTGAAATTATGGAGTGAATGCAGTAGCCCCTCACATATAGGGGACATGCTCATGATATCCGGGCATACACAGAGTGAACACTGAATGACAGCAGTCAGGCCATGTAAAACCACTCCACTCAGGTAAAGGAGGTAATGAAGTAACAGGTCTTGTGTTGTGATCACTTGTCTAGGCCTTTAGAGGAATGATATGTTAATGAGTGGTATTAATGAGTGTATGTTACCAAGTGTGATGCAGGATGGGGAACATATGGGAATAAATGTGGGACTGTTTCTAAAGTCATGGACAGGCAGGTATTTAGGTGGTGTGTGTGTGTGTGTGTGTGTGTGTGTGTGTGTGTGTGTGTGTGTGTGTGTGTGTGTGTGTGTGAGTGTGTGTATGTGTGTACTGTTATGCAATGCTGTACAGGTCTTAAACTGCGTTTCTTGTTTTCCCCCACAGGTGGCGAGGTGGGTCAGGGTCCCTCCTGCATTCAGTCTGATGTTGGTGTCCATAAATAAACCAAAGATGATGATAGTACTGTTGAGGCACAGGTGGGGTTGTCAGGGGCCAAAACAGTGCCATCATTTGACATCCCCTTCTTAGCCACCCCAACCCTACACACAGTTTCAGTGCCTATAGATACCCCTTCACCAGTGGTCATAGTGGAGGGACAGGTGGCAGTGCACAGGAGAGTGTGGTATACATGCCTATTGTGTCTGGTCACAGCAGGCATAGCCAGATGTCTGACAAGGCATCACATATGCAGATGTCCCAGGGTGCTCGTGGTATGGCCACTGGTCATCATGCCCCTGGCAGGTGCTCAACCACTGGTACCACCAGGTGCATGTTTCAGGCTACCATGGGGGTGCAGGCACATATGGAACTGTACACCAGACTTGGCCCGAGGCTGCAGAGGGCTGCTCTCACATCTGCAAGCTACAACTTCCATGAACTGTCTGATGCCCTCTATGCTTATACCGAGGTCATGGATAGATGGTTTGGTGTGATGATGGGCCTCATCGACTGTGGTTTGTTCGCGCTTGAACATGTGGTGGGAGTGCAGTGTTGACCGCATGGACGTAGGCCAGCAACACCAACAACTAGCAGTCAACGTCGACATGCTAGGACACCAAGGTGCTCTCATAGTGGCGGTACCAGCCCCAGCACTGTAGGTGGGGTGCTGTCCACACCACACCACAGCAGGTCCAGGAGCATGTGGTCCTGGCCAGTCCCAGGAGAGACCTGGTTCCAGCAGACATCTGTCATCATTAGGGGAGAGTAGCACATTGAGGCCTGTACTTGGATGTGCCCATGGAAACTCTACAGGCACAGTCCACTTGTCCATGGCCAGAGGTGGTGAACTGCACACCCTGCCAGGTATGGTCTGCAGCTGTCCATAAACACCTGTGTAGGGCAGCCATATGGCAGAACTGAGTGCATGCATACCCATACATTATATGAACACACCTAGGGCAACTCCATACCTACACACACCACATCACCATGCCCAGTTCAACTCATTACACCCTTCACCCCCACACATGGTGTCAAATATATGGCCCACCCTCGGCCTCTGGCAAACCAATGCACCCTGTGCATATCATGATACCTGTGCCTCATCCCTGTCATCCATAACATTGATGCAGGGACAGGCTAATATGGTTCTGATGCATACAGTGACTGTACTACAGTGTACCAAAGTACTGTTGTGCAACATGTTGTCAGGATTAATGTTTAATGCATACATGTCAGGTAGTGTAGCCATCCAGCAATGATGCATTATTGTTGTTAGTAACACTGGTTGATTGTGGTCTCCATAATGTTATCCATTTGTGTTATAGGTGTACATCTGTCAGCAGGAGGATGGTCTGCAGTCATATTCCACAACAGGGTATGACACTGTGGTGACACCATGACTGTGACATATCCGGGGTACTGCTGAACATGTCACAGGTTTGTATAAATATTATTGCCTGTGCCACATGGACAGGTGACCCGCTGGGATGTGTATAATCTGCAACCTGATGTAGACCCATCCACATACATGCACACTCTCACTTGGCAACACTGGGACTAGACCCCTACCTAGGTATGTAGTGCTACTGAACTGTATGGCTTTCATTGCACACATCACACAGTGTTTAGGGTGAGGTGTGTTCCAGGTTCCATGTTACATGTTACATGCTGAACATCCACAGACATGTACAGCATGCTAAAGGGGGATGTAATGGTTGTATATGGACAATACATAGTGTGACATACCATCATATACACATTAACATACACATAACAGGCAGACACACATCTGAGAGACCTGGGCCTATCGCTGATAACTAACTTGTCCATGTGTCCAGTGTGTTACAGGTAGGCTGCACACAGTACATGCATAACTGGGCTGGATTGTGGTATCAGTTACCTGTATGGTTGATGGTGACAGTGGTCATCATAAAGTGATACATGGGGCATATACCTGGTGTACCATGGTGTAATGACAGTGTACCACAACACCCACATCCCCCAGTGGATATTGTACTCCCTGGAACCCATGATGACACTCTGACATACCCAACATCACACATTGCCCATGACTGTGACAAAACCCATTGTATATCCAAACAGTGGTACTACAGGGATATGCATTTAATGCACATGCCACAGGCATAGTAGGGTGTAGCATTGTCATGCCTCACCTATGGGCAGAAACTGCACTATCTTCACTACTGTGTGGCCTTGGGTATTGTAATAGGAGTATGTGGTCTCAGAATGATGTACCCTACAGATATACAGACATGGACACATACATACACTTGTCATAACTCAAAGGGTATCCCATGCCTATCGACCCATTTGTACAATACTGTTGTGCTGGTACTGCAAGGCTCATGAAGGTGGTAGGGAGAAGAGCATAACAGGGTACGTGTAATGTCCAATACAGCAGCAGCCACAACTGACTATGGCAATGGGTGTTGTGGTGGTTGTGAAAACCCTCATTGAATTCCCAAGTACAGGTGTACTAACACACAGACCCTGCTATCCTCAGTAATGCACACATACACATGTGTCAGTATTGGGGTGCATCACTGCAGGTGGTCATAGCTGTGTACCTGGCTATTGTTCATGGTGAGATGGTTTGTGTAGGAGATGTGTGTACAGTGGTATCCTGCCACGTGCCATGTGCCAGCAGGCAATCTATTGACAGACACCACTGTGGTGACATTCAGGGTGAGAGTGACATGCATCAGCCAATCCTCTGGGTGCCTCCTGCACATGGTCACTGAGGTGATCCAGTTGACATGTATGCAGCATGTATTACAACACATGGTTAGTGTCTGTGATGGAGACCTGTACCGAAGCATGTTCTGTTCACCGTGGTAGTGTAGTGGAGGTACTTGTGGCATGTGGTGCATACAGGGTGTGCCAGTTATTACACAAGTAGGCAGTCATGTCAGTGTCAGTCAAGCATAGGTTGCCTGTACATATCCCAGCTGGATACCTGCCATCTGCACATCTGTACAGGGACTGACAGTTATCAGATTGGCAAGTAGCTATGCAGTAGGATGAATGTGTCGACAGATAGATGTTTGACAACAATATGCATGCCATAACTACATGTTGGAAGCCCTCACTAACATGTGATGTACAGACGGTAGTCTACAGTTACATTCCGCATGTCGGATCATTATCCAGTAGGGATATATACTGTGACACAGCTCACACACCAGGAACACAACAGGGAGGCCTCAGAGTCCAGTGATGCCTGCAGGTGTGCTTGTTGTCAGTATTACATGTAGCACTCCACTCTTGCCTGGGAAAGCACTGTCAACAGTAGTACTGCCATGATACACTACATGATAGTGTGACAGCACATACCCTGGGTTACTACCCCTCTATGTAACACATTCACACAGATAACAGTGCTGTACAAGCCTCATATAATTGTGTGTTCCAGACATGATACTCACACCCTTGCTACTGTAATGACAGCATATAGGCTCATGTATTGCACATGGCATTACATGCACTTATTGCAGATGTCATTACCCTGCTATGTTATCAGACTGGGTGGTGAGAACTGGTTACCAGGGCTAAGCCATGCTTTCCAGGTGTCAGTATTGCTCCAATATAACAGCTAAGCAGATTTGTGCACTGGTAAGCGAAGCCCGCATGGTGTAAGTGCTCATATGTTTAACCATACATTAGCACCACTTAGCTTTGCACAAACCTGCTTAAAGCTGCTCAGAACTGCTTAACCACTCTGTATCTGACAGCCCTTGTTCTGCCCAGCAGCAAAATAAACAACCCTTGCAGGTCTTGAACTCAGGACCTTGTACACTATAGTCACAACAGTTAACCACTATGCCATGACCACTGTGAAGACAATTGCTGTTTTTCCAATATCTCTGTCAATACACATATTGATTAGTATTGAACAATTGCTTTTACTTCCACAGTTGTGTAGTACTTGTTATTGATATTACTGTTGCATCACATATGTTGTTATATCATAATGTACACATATCAGATACATATGGTGAGATACATCTGGGAAGGTATATACAAGTGTGATGTTTACACATGACAGGAATATGGATATATACATATACATATGTTGATATATCTCTACATGTACATACACATGTATATTCATACATATGTCTGTCTACACATCTGTCTAGTGCATCATATATATGGCCATGTGTAGATCTCTTTGTATATACATATATATATTTATATGTATATATAGATATATATGTATGCACATCCTATGTGCACAGATATACCTATTTATGTTGATATATATGTAGATATCTGTAACTATATGTGCAAACATATCTATTCAGATATACCTATTACTGTCAATATATATGTAGATATCCATAAGTATATGTGCATATGTATCCATATCTATATATGTGTAGACATATATTGCCGTGCATATGTATATAGTTGAGTGCTTATATGTATATACATATATATGTAGATATATATATCCATCTATGTATGTCGATATATATATGTGTATATATGTATATAGATATATGGATAAATATATATACATATATGTTCACCATATGTCCAGAACATGGAGTAGAGTCCTACCTCAGCCCCAGTAGTCCCAATCTCTTACTGCAAGGGGATGTCATGTATGTATTACAGGTATATATGTAGACTGTTGCTACTGTAATATGGGTTGTCTTAACAGACATGTTATGTGTGGGAGGTCACATCTGCTTTTAACATGTGCACCACTGGCTACTGACAGACATCCTAAGGACATTATAGTACAGTACCACTGCTAGCACAGTAATGCTCCTGTGGACTACAGCAGAGATATGACCAATATATGTGGACAGTCTGGCACTCTATGGTCAGTCCAGAGGTGTACACATATTCCCTTCATGTGAGACATGTGGACCATGTCTCCCAATGTGGATGTTAATAGCCATGTGCATGGGTATGTCAAGTAAATACTGGATTACATATGCCCACACAGTTTATGTATGCACACATGCCAGTCTGCCCTGACACATAATACTTGGTGGTGCAGGGGTCACATGGCAACATACTACCCAGTAGTTAGTGACATACATCTGTACAGAATCCCACTGCTTTGTCAGAAATACACAACAGTTATGGTGGCCTGGCAGCAGTATGTCTTGCATATAACTGGACATATCAGTACACTGGGTAATTACACTAGGCTGCTAGGCATGTCACAAAGCACTGTGCAAACTACAGGCAGACTGCCACAACACTGGACTACATTTTGCATGGGGAAATACACACATACCTGTGATTATAGTGGGCTCTACATGCATGTCACAGCACAGAGTAACAGACACCTGTGTAAAAGGGTATACCCTCAACCAATGTAAACACAGCCACATATGGTTAATAAGACATTATATGGACTGTCTGATAAACACCGTCCTCATTGTGCCACTCACACACTGACCCTACATACACTAGGTCATGGCACTGTGTGATCCGATGGCTGTCTGTAGTATGGGACATGTGTATGTCTGGCCCTACAGACATGTGAGCCAATAGGGTACCATACACTGGAGCAGCATGTAACATCAGATATAACAGGACCGACACCAATGGCATCTACTACAGTCTGTGCACAGCCCAAGGTACTTATGCACAATACACATACTATTGACAATCACCCTAAGTACACAGACCCCAGTACTGTACACACAGCCACAGAATGGCCAAGCTATGTCATCAGAAACAACACTTACTATACATAACATGTCTAGCAGTCTGATATATGACTGGCTTGTTATCAGGTATGATGTCAATAAATAATGGTGTACAAGACATATGCACCTCTTACTGCATGACATATGTACAAAGGTTGACAGACTTGTAGCTGGAGCTATGAACACTGCCCCAGTATCGGCATGTTGCTGTGATAACCTCATACATTTACTGTCACACCAGGGTTTGTTGTGATATATGTCCTATGAGGGATATGAAGTCAGTAACTCTCATGGCTGTCACCATGTACTGACTGCAATCCTCACACTATGCTTCTGCAGTTCTCAGATAGGTGTTCTGTGAGTAGCACAAGAAACAAAAGGCTCCGCACACTGCCCAATCTGCAGATGACCCTACAGATGGAGGGGGGTTCCTCAAAAATATAGCACTGTCATGACAGGTATTAAAACATGTAGACCAGCCATATCCACACACACCCTGTTAAACCGACATTACTCCAAATGCAGAATAGCAACACTTACATTCTGTAGTCATGTCAGGCACACACCCCTCCTTTGTGTTGGCCTGTTTCCACTATGTATGTTGTTAGAGGTAAATCCCAAATCCATCTGTGATGCTTTTTGCCAAACACCAGATCTAGGTCCTGCTCACAGTGAATGAAAAGGCCCAATACCAACATGATGTTCCTAGATATTGGAGTGTGTCTCCATGCAATTGGCTATAGGAATGTTACCACAGCTGTTCCACATGCAATCAGCTAGAGAAGGGCTGCAATTCATGCGGAGGCCATTAGCTAATTATGAGCATCACTTACAAAACACAAGCTGCTGCCTAAGCAAAGCAGGTGCAGTTCTCCATATCCACCAGGGAGGGAATGACAGAGACAGACAGAGAAAGTAAGTCAGGGAGGGTGTGAGAGAGTAAAACCTAAGCATGTTTGTGTCACACACCTACCAGTACAGGGTTTCAAACCCCTGACTGACTGTGTATTGATATTACATGTCTATGCAGTTATTGCATGCACCGCATAGCTTACATGTTGAGGAGCTGTCCAAGCGTATATATGATGGTGAATGACATGTGCAACAGTGATATGGTAATGATAAAGTAGGTGTAGTACCCGTGCCTGTCCACATGAACAGGTATCAGCGTCAACACAGCCACACTCTCTCAGGGACTCACACACATTGATACACTTGTCAGGGTAAGGAATACACTTCCTAACTAGTTAGTTTGCCACAATACAGTAATGAGCAGGTATCACATGCACCACAGGGATTATCCAGAGGTTATATGGGCAAATGGTATGTGAAGGTGTCTGACATCAGACAGCATGCTTCAGTATGCCAATGGGAGTTGTAGTGAGTGTGAATTTGGTCGAAAGCATCATACACCACACACACAGACACAGGTGCCAGTACTGACATGCATGGGTGCATTGCTTCACAGGTGTGTAGTGGTTGACTGTGCCAGAAGGCTATACAAGGCTAGGTGAAGGGTACACCTTGGCATCATGCCACATTACAATGGTCTGCAGTGTGGCTCAAGGGTGTAATGTCTGGATTGGCCACACAGGTGGGTATTGTATTCACCATCCAGTCACCTGGGTAACTATTGTGTATGGCCATTGCTGTGCAATGATTACCATGTATGTGTTCTTTAGTCCATGGCATGGATGGTGTCTGGGATGTGCACATGTCCCACATGCATGTACAGTGACATGTGAAACTGTACCTGAGGTGTCTGGCCCATGTTGTGTACACAGATTATTATCAGATGTTTCAGTCCTGGCCTCATGTGGTGGGAACTGGTATTGGACAGCAGGTTGACCCTGCACCTACATTGATTGCATGATACAGGTATTTCCTGGTGTCAGTGGCATCTGTCCATACAGGGCATGTGTTTAAGGCATGGTATGTCCTTTGTGGGTCACATTTGATGGCAGCATAGGTGTTGCAGGCATCCAGTGGGGAACATAGTGAAGGCACACTGTCTGCATGTATGTGCCTATTGTACCGATGGACAGGATGCCATGCCCTCTGTAGTCCACTGCAATCACACCATGATTACTATCTTTGGGCAATATGCAGGGTACTACCAACATAGCTGTTGTTGCCTAGGCAAGTGTGTTTGTGTATGAGACATGGGTTGAGAGTATTCTCTGGGTAATACAAGGATTGCTAACTTTGTTTGCCAGGTCTTGATGTCACATGTAAGGGTATGGATTGGCACCCCAGCCTCTCGGCTATTTCACATCTGTTATCCTTGTGAGGTGGATATTGTGACATATAATAGGGCCACCATATAAGAAATTTGCAAAAACCGCTCCACAATGAGTCCAGTTGTTGCAAACTCACAGCCACCTCCACACAGGATACGAATGACAAACACAGACACACACACTTGCCATGTCTGGGATTAGAACTCCTACCTAGCTAGTCTTTCACCCTACAGAATTACGCAGTTATAGGATGCGCCACAGGGATTACAGCAGTACTCCTTCCCCAAAGGTGTATTTCACTGGGAATGACATCAGCAGCGTACACACACAACCATCCACACTTGAAATGTCTGGGAATAGAACCCCTACCAAGCAACTATATCACACTAAAGCATTACACTTTTATAGGACATGCCAATTAGATTACTGGTTGACCTCTTCCTCAAAAGGTGTATTTCACGGGGAATTACATCAGCAGGCTTGCCAAAGTAGGTCAATGGAGGTTGTAGTGAATGTGAATGGCCTCAAATGCATTGCACCCTGCACAGACAAAGAAACACACACACAAACATCCACACTTGCCATGTTAGGGAATAGAACTCCTACCAAAATACAATAGCATGCTACAGCATTATGCTGTTATAGGATGCACCACGGAGATTACTGGGCTACTCCTTTCCCAAAGGTGTATTTTACAGTGAATGACATCAGCAGGCTTGCCAAAGTAGAGCATTTGAATTGTAGTGAGTGTGACTAGCCTTAAAAGCATTGCTACCTACACACACACACACACACACACGCACACACACACACACACACACACACACACACACACACACACACACACACACACACACACACACACACACACACACAAAGTTGCCATGTCTAAGATTAGAGCTCCTACCTAACTAGTATATCACACTACAACATTAGGCAGTTATAGGATACGTTATGAAGATTACTGGGCTACACCTTTCCCAAAGGTGTATTTCAAACTGAATGATATCAGCAGGCTTGCCAAAGTAGGACATTTTAAATGTCACTAGCCTAAAAAGCATTGCTCCCTACACAGACAGAGACACACAAACACACACAGTTGCCATGTCTGGGATTAGAACTCCTACCTAGCTAGTCTATCACAGTACATCATTACACAGTTATAGGAAGCGCCACAGAGATTACTGGAGTACTCCTTCCTCAAAGGTGTATTTCACTGGGTATGACATCGGCAGGCACACACACACAAACATCCACACTTGAAATGTCTGGGAATAGAACCCCTACCAAACTACTATATCATACTAAAGCATTACATTTTTATATGACACGCCAAGGAGATTACTGGTGTAACTCTTCCTCAAAAGGTGTATTTCACTGGGAATGACATCAGCAGGCTTGCCAAAGTAGGTCAATGTAGGTTATAGTGAATGTGAATAGTCTCAAATGCATTGCACCCTACACAGACAAAGAAACACACACACAAACAGACACACATGCCATGTCGGGGAATAGAACCCCTACCAAAGTACTATAGCATGCTACAACATTATGCTGTTATAGGACCCACCATGGAGATTAATGGGCTACTCCTTTTCCAAAGGTGTATTTTACAGTGAATGCCATCAACAGGCTTGCCAAAGTAGGGCGTTTGAATTGTAGTGAGTGTGACGAGCCTAAAAAGCATTGCTCCCTACACAGACACACACACACACACACACACACACACACACACACACACACACACACACACACACACACAAAGTTGCTATGTCTGAGATTAGAGCGCCTACCTAACTAGTGTATCACACTACAGCATTAGGCAGTTATAGGACATGCCACAAAGATTACTGGGCTACTCCTTTCCAAAGGTGTATTTCAAACTGAATGACTTCAGCAGGCTTGCCAAAGTAGGGCATTTTAAAGGTCACTAGCCTAAAAAACATTGCTCCCTATACAGACAAAGACACACAAACACACACAGTTGCCATGTCTGGGATTAGAACGCCTACCTAACTAGTTTATCCCACTACAGCATTACACAGTTATAGGATGCCTCATGGAGACTATTGGGCTACTCATTTCCCAATGGTGTATTTCAAACTGAATGACATCAGCAGCCTTGCCAAAGTAGGGCATTTGAAATGTAGTGAGTGTGACTAGCCTAAAAAACACTGCTCCCTACACAGACAGAGACACACACACACACACGCACACACACGCACACACACGCACACACACACACACACACACACACACACACACACACACACACACACATACATACATACATACACACATACATACACATATACACACACACAGTTGTCATGTCTGAGATTAGAACTCCTACCTAAGTAGTTTATCACACTACAGCATTACACAGTTATAGGACACACCACAGAGATTACTGAATTACGCGTTTCCCAAAGGTATATTTCAAACTGAATAACATCAGTAGCCTTGCCAAAGTAGGTCATTTGAAATGTAATAAGTGTGACTAGCCTAAAAGGCATTGCTCCCTACACAGACAGAGACACACACACACAAACACACACAGTTGCTATGTCTGGGATTAGAATTCCCACCTTACTAGTTTATCACACTACAGAATTACACAGTTATAGGCTGCACCAAAGAGATTACTGGGCTATGCCTCCCCAAAGGTGTATTTCAAACTGAATGACATTAGCAGCCTTGCCAAAGTAGGGCATTTGAAATGTAGTGAGTGTGACTAGCCTAAAAAGCATAGCACCCTATATAGACAGAGACAGATATCCTGCAGAAACACACACACACACACACACACACACACACAGTTGCCATATCTGGGATTAGAACTCCTACCTAACTAGTGTATGACATCAGCAGGCTTGTCATAGTAGGGATATGGGGAGGGCATCTGTGTGTATGGGTCATAACCCATTCATCTAGAGGTAGACACACGCAGGTTTATATTCTGCAGGTATGTGTATACATCTGCTAGATGACCACTGCCTTGTACAGTCATGTTGCACAGCTAGCACTTGCACCACAAAGTCTTTAATGCCAAGGGATACCAGTGGCTAATTTCTACAGTAAGTGACATTTACACATCATGTGGTTGTAGCCATTTGGCTGTGTGCTGGGTGGGGCAGGTCTCATGATGGACAGCTCTTTGTCACAGTCACTGTCTTCCACACATCTATGTATGTTTACTTTTGGCTTATTATAGTGTGTTGTCCTTGGATATATGTCTGTATTCCTATCCAAAGTCAGTGCAAAGCATGACTGGTGCATACTGAGGAGTGTATGCACTAACATCTGCAACTGTCAGATATGTATGGTCCACTGTTGTTGGCAGACATGGTCTTCATTTGTTTAAGTGTGTGAGCATGCCCAGTATGCCTTTCAGTTTGTTTGACAATGCCTTCATTTCTTTAAGTGTGTGAGCATGCCCAGTATGCCCTTCTGTATTAAATATGTGGATCCATTCCAGGTAGTTTGTACTCCAGTGCAGACCTTTGTGTTTTATACCTACAGCTAGCAAACTGTTTCTGCAGGATATCTGTAGATTAGTTGACAATATGGGGTCAGACTGTGCAAGGGATAGTGTGTACTGTAGGTGATTGTGTCTGTGCTGCTTCTGCTACATGGTACTGGTATTAGCAGAGATATTCAAAGATGTGTACTGTTATACACTGTGATGTTTTATGTCCTCAAGTACTGTCAGGTGGACATTTTTGCTCACAGTGATGTCCTGGGGAACACAGGGTGAATGCAGCTGTGTCCAGTATTGCGGTCAAATGCTTACATATTCATGGCAAGTTATGCCATTCTGGAGGAGGTGCTGCAGACACTTGCTGCTGGGTCTGTGTATACAGTTCAGCACCTTGGTACAGTGATGGCAGAGGATCCCATAATTGTACATCCATCGGCGTGACAGTATGGTCTTATCTTGCTGTGGCAATACCTCACAGCTGTACAGATACACACAGGTTACCCAAAGACAGGGGTAATAAGTCAGGACATTACCCCTATTGTGGTGTATGGGCAGGTTTGTGTTTGTAGCCAGGGATAGTATGTGCACATGGCTGTGTGCTGGACTTTGCACATTCCATGCTGCCCATATTCCCACCCCCCCTATTATTCTATCCTCTTCCATACATTATGTATACATTCTCTGATACTTTCCCTATAGTTATCACCTCATCACAGCTGTGTTTTGGTGTTGGTCCACAGTTCATGCAGTGTGACATGGTGGACATGTTACTGTGGTTTGTCCACATGGCCTTGCATATGGCTTATGTGGCGTGTGTTATGCTGTTATTTGGGTGTCCATGACATAACATGCATTAGCAGTACAGGTGAGATGCAAGCCTTTGGCAGAGGCCTGTAGACCATTTGGTGGTGATGCAGGCCAGCTGTAACAGGCCGTAGCATTCTGTCAGTCCTACAGTCCCAGACTGCCATAAAGTATATTCCCCTGGGGTGACAGGGTAGGTGTTCTAGATGTTCATGCCAATACTTTCTGTCAGTATTGATCAGGTGGTATGGATGCTGGCAGGATGCTGTTTACAGCTAGGGACACACCTGCCTGGGACACCTGCACTGCATGCTGCATTCTTTCGCTATTGCCATACACAGGTGGGGGTCATATTGTACACATTCCCAACAGCAGGGATAAGAGCAGAGACGTACCTGTGGTTGGTATTTGGGTGAGCTGGGTGCATATGTACTATGGACATTACTTGCAACTGACTCACAGGTATGCATGGGGCATTCCAGTTATGCTGACTTGTGCAGGGACATCAGCCATTTCCCAATACATCAGTCCTATCACCTTTGTGATCTGCAAGTGTTCAGCCAGATGAGATCGGTATTCCCTACTACAAGCCCAGATAATGTGATGCATACCTGTATGTACAATTCCAAGAGTGTGTCCATTTCCCAGTTACACATTATATACTGTATGTCTGGGGTACTTTTCCTTGTGTACTGCTTGTATATCTAGCCCAACAGTCATGCCATGTCCATCTTTCAGATGGTGACACATATTACCGCCATACATTTACAATGGCTTACTGCTAGCATGTGTTATACTGGGGAGCATTGTCTTTGGCACTGCAGTTGTGAGGACTTGGTCCTGTCATTGGCAGTAGTGGGCAATGGCCACCAGGTCAAACCTACATACATACTGACCACTTTCACACAATATGAAACACACACCAACCTAACACACGCATACTTGTATATTGTACAAATGCTGCAATCTATCCTGCTACCTTGGACACCTCAAGTCATCTGTGCTCCACTGGTATTATACCTACACATACATATTACTAAATGTCTACATCAGATTGGAAGGGGGCACACCTGACTGTTACTAGATTTCTATATAGGATGGGGGGCACACCTGACTGCTACATGTCTGCATCGGCTTGGGGGGCACACCTGACTGTTACTACATTTCTAAATAGGATTGTGGGGGCACACCTGACTGTTACTACATTTCTAAATAGGATTGTGGGGGCACACCTGACTGTTACTACAGTTCTACTTAGGATTGGGGGGCACACCTGACTGTTTCTGCATTTCTACATAGGATTGGGGGGTACACCTGACTGCTACTACATTTCTACTTAGGATTGGGGGGGCTCACCTGACTGTTTCTACATTTCTACATAGGATTTAGGGGGCACGCCTGACTGTTACTACATTTCTACTGAGGATTGGGGGGGGTCCACCTGACTGTTACAACGTGTCTACATCAGATTGGGGGGCACACCAGACTATTACTACATTTCTACATAGGATTGGTGGAGGGGGCACACCTGACTGTTTCTACATTTCTACACAGGATTGGGGGGCACACCTGACTGTTTCTACATTTCTACACAGGATTGGGGGGCATACCTAACTTTTTTGACATTTTTACACAGGATTCGGGGAGGGGGCACACCTGACTGTTTCTACATTTCTACACAGGATTGAGGGAGGGGGAACACCTGACTGTTTCTACATTTCTGTATACGATTGGGGGGGGGACACCAGACTGTTACTACATTTCTACATAGTATTGGTGGAGGGGGCACACCTGACTGTTTCTACATTTCTACACAGGATTTAGGGGGCACGCCTGACTGTTACTACATTTCTACTGAGGATTGGGGGGATCCACCTGACTGTTACAACGTGTCTACATCAGATTGGGGGGCACACCAGACTATTACTACATTTCTACATAGGATTGGTGGAGGGGGCACACCTGACTGTTTCTACATTTCTACACAGGATTGGGGGGCACACCTGACTGTTTCTACATTTCTACACAGGATTGGGGGGCATACCTAACTTTTTTGACATTTTTACACAGGATTAGGGGAGGGGGCACACCTGACTGTTTCTACATTTCTACACAGGATTGAGGGAGGGGGAACACCTGACTGTTTCTACATTTCTGTATACGATTGGGGGGGGGGACACCAGACTGTTACTACATTTCTACATAGTATTGGTGGAGGGGGCACACCTGACTGTTTCTACATTTCTACACAGGATTGGGGGGGGGCACACCTGATTGTTTCTACATTTCTACACAGGATTAGGGGGCATACCTAATTGTTTCAACACTTTTACACAGGATTAGGGGAGGGGGCACACCTGACTGTTTCTACATTTCTACACAGGATTGAGGGGGCACACCTGACTGTTTCTACATTTCTACACAGGATTGGGGGAGGGGGAAAACCTGACTGTTTCTACATTTCTACATAGGATTGGTGGGGGGGGGGCACCAGACTGTTACTACATTTCTACATAGGATTGGGGGTGGGAACACCTGACTGTTTCTACATTTCTACATAGGATTGGGGGGGCACACGTAACTGTTTCTACATTTCTACACAGGATTGGAGGAGTGGGCACACCTGACTGTTTCTACATTTCTACACACGTTTGAGGAGGCACACCTGACTGTTTCTACATTTCTACACAGGACTGGGGAGGCATACCTGACTGTTTCTGCATTTCTACATAGGATTGTGGAGGGCACACCTGAAACTTGTACACATTTCCTATGACTGTACTGGTATGTCAGGTACTCCATTTCATTCTGTAGTCTAACCTATCATGCTAACTAGAGGCATATCAATGTACTACAGGTCTTAGGTTTGATTGACCTACATATCAGTTTCTGACCTTCTACCCTTCAGAACTAACATCCTACTGCCTGACCTGATGTAGTTTTTCTGTGCAGGCACTGGGGTGGGTTACCCAGAGCATCATTCAGAGGTCTTAGTACAGCCTTTGTTTATGTTTGCCTACACCTGTCCTGTTGGCTGAGACTGTTGTTGGGTATGTGAACATCCCTGACTGGCATGTGTGTGTCATATGGACACACATGTGGCCCAGCACATTTCCTGCAATAGATTGTGTCACCATGTGTAGTATTGGCTACTATGGTGACACCAGTATTTGTTACAAATCTCATGGTGCCACTATAGGTGTCTACTATGTGCTGGCATCTCATTCAGCCACCCAATTCCCTTGCATGCCCATATCCATACAATAGATACAAGTAACAACACATAGTAGTCCATTCAGCAATTAGTAAGGAGAGTAACTTACCTTGTGGGTGTGCCAGTATTGAGGATGGCGCTGGAGGGCTGCCTATGTCAGATTCACATAGTGCACTCCCTATATATGGTTGAGCACAGGTAGTGTCATGTTTGGCATCCCTTTTATTGTATGTGCAAGTCAGAGAAAGGTGTCATTCCCTGGGTCCCCTGCTGTGTCAGTGTATGTGCTATGCGTTGCCTCTTTGCCAAGACTAGGGCATACTGGGCACGCCTTCATCTGCCTACTGTGGCAGGCTCAGGTTGTTCCTCCTCTGAGTCACTCTGTGCCTGTGCAGGCCTTGGCAATGGTGGGGGGCTGTGTGGCCCTTTCCCATGCTGTTCCTGCTGCAGCTATTTCTGCAGGATCATATTGTGTAGTATGGCACATACAATGACAATTTGAGTACATGTAGCTGGTGAGTAGTACAAGGCTCCACCAGATGTGTCCAGGCACAGGAACCGTGACTTGTGCATCCCAAACACATGCTCTATTATGATTCTGGTCTGTGCGTGTGCCTTATTATGGAGTTCTTGTTCGGGTGTGTGTGCATTTCTGATGGGTGTCATCAGCCACGGCTCCAGTACATAACCAGCATCCCCCACTAGGTGACCGTAAGGGATGCCCCCATTGGCAAATCTCTGGCACAGCTGTGTCAGATGCCAGATGTGTGAATTGTGATAGCTTCCAGGGCACCCAGCACACACATTCATTATAATGCCCTGGGCATTACACACAACCTAGCAGTTGATGGAGGGGAAGCCCTTGCAGTTGATATAAATCCTACCCCTCTCACCAGGTGGTGCTTTGATATGTTTGTGTGTGCAGTCTATAGCACCCACTACCTCAGAGTATTCTGCTATTAGGTGGAAGAGATGCATATTGCTGGCCAACACCTCATGGGTGTTGAGGAGATACACGTGCTCACCGGCATCTGCTGACATGGCATCCAGGAACTGGTGGAATACACTGGAGGCTGATGCCTGTGAGATCCCCATGATATCTCCAATTGACCTTTGGGAGGTACCTGTGGCTAGTATTCCTAGGCCTACACATACCTTGGAATCCACTGGGATAGGTTCCCTTCTGTTAGTTCTGTGTGTCAGGCATGGCCAGCACAGCTCAACAATTTGCTGTAGGAGGTCCCTGTCCACCCTATAGTTCTCCACTATCTCCAGCTCATGTAGCCTCTGGTAGGTTACCATGGGTCTGTACACCCTTTTCTGTCTCCTCACTGTGGATTGGTCGACAGCATTCTCATCTTCACCACCCTCAGCCTCTTCCACATGTTGATGTGTGATAGCTGCTGCAGCCCCTATTATTTTGTTGTTTTTGTTTGTTAAATTTTCCCCTCTTGTATACACCAGTGGTGTAGAGTATGTGGGAAAACCAGAGGGAAAGGTGCTTCCATAGTTTATAGTAGTGTTATGAGCTGGGCTGGTCTGCTGCCTGTGTAATTGGCTGATTCTGATACATTTCACCTGCCAGTTATGCTAGTTCTCTTAGATTACCTTTCTACTGCTGTTTTCCTTTCCCATTGGCTTCCTGTTTAAGCCCGGGGGCGCACCGCACAAACAGTGCTCAAATGTGCACAGCGCTGCTATTTCCTGGTTTACTTTTTTTTTCCCTTTAAAACACGGTGCGCAGCGCGTACATCCGCTTAGGCAATGTAAAGGGTGCTAGGCAGCCTCAGACACACCCCCTTGCGTAGCTCTGCTAAGCTAAGGGCAAACCCAAGCCACAGGGCTCCAATCCGCTTACAGTATGCCTGACACACACACCCCTATGATGTCAGCTAACTCCTAGGCTTGCACCAAGCTATTCCTGCTGTTACACTGTTGGGTGCTGACTAGCACTGAGGGGAAATCTGGGATTGAGTATCATTCCCCTCATTTGCATAGGATTGCCTGCTGATGCATAGTTACAGGTCCCACACTGAGCCTCCCCCCTTGGCAACCACTATTCACTGGCCATGTTTTCTTCTGCTCGCCATTGAGTATAATGGCAAAATAGTGATTTTGGTTAGAATGCTTATTTTAGGGTTTTTTTTGCCCCATCCCATTTGTGTGCTGCTGCCCTACATTTAAACAGCTGAAATCGGCTTTTTGCAACTGTTTTCCATGCCAGTGGCCATATATTTGGCCATTGACAAGCTTTCAACATAATATCCACCCTTTATTTGGAGCTGTCATGGCACCGTTTTGTAGTTTTCAGAAATGTACTCGGTTACACTAGTCCTGCATGGCCAGCTACCAGCTTCCTGGATAGCAAATTCACCTCATTTGCATGGAATTCACCTGCAAATGGGGTAATTTGCATACAGGAGCTGAGTCCATGCAGGACTAGTGCAGGAGCACTCATGCATGTCCCTACAGCTTTTTATATCCACTGTACATAAGTTTTTTTAATTTAAGTTTCTTAATGCCATCTCCTTTTAAGTCATTCAGGTTACAGTGCCTAAGTTCTGCATTTGAAAATTGGTAGCATTCTAAAAGTATAATATAGATTTGCATGCAAATATTAACTGCAATTAGTTTCAGTTACTCAATGATGTAACCAGATTATGTGACATAACCATTATGGGTAATCCGGTATAACTTCAGGCTAGTTACTGGCAGTGATTGCTGTAGTGGAAGCATTTCTTAGTCACATAGACTGTTTGTTCAGGGCATTATTTTCTGCTGCCTTGTTCCATGATCTTTTAATTTACAAAATTCATGGTCATATTTTGCAACTATGACTACTCAGCAGTGCTATTCTAAATCGTCAGCTTCCCCATCACAGGATAGTCATGATTATGCCTAATTATGTGTAGAATGAAAGGTAAAAAAAAAAAAAGAATGAGAGAAAGAAATGGTAGGAAAAAAAAAGAGAAACCATTGAAAGATTCTTCAAAAAACAAAACAAAAAACAGAGACACACGCCTCTACAGCAAAGAACTCTCTCTCTCTATATATATATATATATATATCAATATGAAATGAGATAACAGTAGTTTGTAGTTTCCCAAGGCATTTTGACACATTCTTACAGTGTTTTCACATAATATATTGTTTTGGGGGTTATCATCTTCTGTTGTACTTACGTTTGTGCATTATTATTATATCACATGGAAAACATGATCCCAAACAGCAGGTTGGAGTATATTAGGTGAACTATTGCTGTGATGAGCATATCAGGAACCATTCCAATTTACTGATGTCATTACACAGGAAACAGAAGCAGAGATAAATACTACAGCAATTGTTTTAGTATTACTCAGTGACATTCACGATGCACTTAATGTAGTATGTTCAGTATGTTTCAATGTCATTATAATGGCCAGACATACTGTATGGGATGCAAAAGCAAAGCATTTACATGAATACTGTGCTCCTGTACAAATATTCTTAAGATACTGAAATTACATAGAAAAAGAAAACTGTGTCTGCAACTACATTCATCATTCTACTTATAGGATAAAGAACATTTACGTAAGAATACTCTAAACAAGTCAGGACCTAGCAAGAACTTTAATGCAGCTGTGAAATTCATAAAGTTGTATGCCATATATAAAATTTCTTGTTGCAGTCATTGATTAAGTCTAGTCTAGAAGTGTTGTCAGCAATTGTCTCATCTGGGGATTGTGCCGCTTTCTTTTTCTCTGTATAACTAGATTTCTTAAACTTGGCGTTGGGATAGCATGACTCACCTCAAATTTCAGACTAATCTTCAGTATCATAGCTAGAGAGGGGTGAAGGGAGTGGCTTCTGTAAGGGCAAGCTGCTAGGGACATGATTGACATCTGAGAAGAGCTGCCAGTCAGTTGTAATTACAGTAACAATATTCATGTGTTAATTTTTGTGGTACGCATGCATGTTTCAGCTGCTGCATATAACTAGTATAAGCTTTTTATTATGTTTACAATGGGACTTTTTGGGAGGGATTTTTTTATATATTTATTTAGTTAGTTAGTAGTTTTATTTATTTATTTATTTACTTATTTATTACCATCAACTTGGGGCTGAAGGGGACACAATTCTGAAAATTGTCCAGGGCACCAACTAACCTAGCTAGACCTCTGATAACTCTGTTATGATTTACTGTCTGTGCACCACATATATTTTTTCAAAACTGATAAAAGTTCTGTATGTCTTTCATTGTTACAGACACTACATTCATTAGTTACAGTTATGTGTGTTCTGCTGTCTGGGGCAGCCTGCTTGCATAGGAGCTAGCTAAGTGTTTGTTCATATATCAAGTGACATATCCAGTTAACAATGGCAGCTTTAGTTTGATAAGTGACATCCAGATGCATAATCTGATGATGGACAACTTTTTATTTTTGGAAGAAGAGTTAAGAGACCTTGGAGAATTTGGCTACCCTGTTGGAGAAGCCAAAAGTTTAACAAAAAGCAGCCATTGCTGTATAGACTGTCACCAGGTAACTGAGCTCATACCTTGAACCTCTATGCTTTGTACTGACGGCCTTGAATCACTTAGTTTGGTTTATACTAGTATTAGTTTTGTAACTTGTTCTACCTCTAAATGGAATGGTAGGGCAACCATTCTGACAAGCTTCTGCTTTTCTGTTGATCAGTCTTCCCACAATGCAATCTTGCTGTATGTAAAACTGAAAACTCCTCTCCACTTATAATGGCTTTATACATACATCAAATGGAATAAGGACACAGTGCAGATTATGTCTGCTGTGAATATTTTGATTTTGGCTTTCCTTTCCCTTTCCTTTTGAATTCCCTGTTACTGATTACTTAGGCATGCATTATGTTGAATCAAGTCTTCCTTTCATTAACTGCATTTTTAAAACTAAACCTTTTTATTTTTGTTATTTAAAAGTTCCTAGACAAAGTTTATTGCCATTTTTACGTAAGACTGGCTAATTTCCTTGATTTTGTAAGGAGATTGTTTTATCTATTGACAAAAGATCAGATGAGTAGGGGAAGGCATATGACCAATGGAAAAACAAGAAAAATAGCCAGTGTTATTTATTCCAAGAAGAAGAATGTTTTAAGAACACTTTTATGAACCTGCAGGTAAATCAGATCAAATGGCATTGCTTAACATAATACACTAACAACTGTTTGAAGAGCTTCTCCAAATAAGCTTGGATTCAAGGCACATAAGTTCCAAGTCAATACTGAAATAACACTTGAAAAAAAGAAAGGGAAAAATATTGTATTTTGGAAGCAGAAGCATTTAAAGAACAAAATATCCTGACTGAAAAACAAAATCACATCACAATGGTGGCCCTCATCATGACAATTTGGAGTTGAACAAATGATAAAATAATACTAACAACCACATATCACATTCATAAACATAATGTGCCCCCACATCTAACAGCTGTGTGTAATGATTATGTACTGTTTGTTGCATGTGGCCATATCATTACTGTCATTTCCACCACCAACAATGAGTTTTACTTCTTTGTAAGACTATTACACTGCATTTAAAATAGCCACAGCTTATTTACAATACCCAGGTGTTTAAAAATTAATTACCGCTGTCTCAGTTTTCTGACCACAAACTCCAGCATATCTAACACTTCTTTTCTGTAAACTAGTGTCTGGTTGTACTCATTCACAATATTTTCCTGGATTATGCTGTTAGTGTCAAAAGTCCTGCTTGTTGGCTAGCAGGATTAACAGCCAGCAGAGGCTGGTTGGCTAATACTTTTGAGGAATAAAAGATATACAGGACATTCAGCTGTATACCACCTTAAAGTCAGCCTGCACAACAAAGTGAGTTTCATGTTGAAGGGGCATCCAACATACTGCACAAGGGGCACTGAAAAACAGTCTGCTATTTATTTAATGTATTTAATTTGTCTTAGTTCACTGGGATATTCTGATTGGGTTTACCATGAAACCCTTTTCAGCAGAGGCAGGGAGAGAAAAGCTCCACATATTGTACAATCATAAAAACAATCATGAAAGATTAAACAAAAACTAGAGAATTATGTGTAGTAAAAGATTGTGCATAAAGAGATTAAGGGACATCTAAATCAGTAAATGAGTATATGCTTACTTTTTTAGCTGAAACAATCAACAGCATACAGGATGCATCTGGGCAAAAACATATTAAAGAGATAAGCCATTTAAAAAATCATGTAAATGCATATCCATAATGGTCACATGGTGACAAAACAATCCACAGTCAAGAATGTGGTTATATAAATTGCCTAATTACAGGTGAAACATGATTAAATCCTTAGAGAGCTCTTAATTATTTTTTGAAAACATAAATGATTACCCACATTGCAAATTTTTGAGTCAAAATTATATTATCATGTACACAGAAATGTGCAGAGTATAGCAATTGTAGAAGTCAAACACTTCATACACATTTCATTTTGTCTTGATATAATTCTGGGTGATTTAAAGCAAGATGAAATTTGTGTTGTTTGTTATGTTTCACAACATACTGCCACTAGAGAGAGAGATCCATTATTAGGGCTATTCAAGTAGAAAGTGAGATAATAGCTTAGCTAATCATCTTTATACAAAACCATCATATCAGCAGGATAAACAATACGGGAGATCTCAGGACAGCTACTATAAAAGAAAATACAAATTAACTTTATAGCTATAGTAAACACTTTCATGTCACAAAAAATATTAAATAAGACTATCAAATAATTGTTGCTTCAAACAGGACATACAATTGTACAAAAACATGCAAAAATGTAGGAAGATCACTCTTTTGACAGAGAAACAGAAAGTAGAGCTATGCTACTATCAAAACGCAAACAGTCTGTGCAGTTAATATGTTTGCAGTAACTGACATAAATCAGGACTTCAAGGGCTAGATTCCAATTATTTTTACACTCAAAGTGAATATGACACCCATGACTTAAAATAGTATACCATGGTGAGAGAAGGTACTCACACCTATCAACAATCCCTAAAGGAGAATTTTGTCAGAAGAAGTGGAAAATTCTCCTCCAAAGTTGTGGTGTGAAACCACTCAAACATCTGCACATCTCCGAAGAGAAAAAGAGAACTGTAAGAAAGGAGGAAATTAAACAGCCCCTCACTAACTGTTAAGGCAGTGGTGCCCCTGCCTGAGTCATCACAGCACATTGTTGTCCCAGATAATTATGAACAAGTTGCAATGAGAGATGTGCTGTGTAAAATAAAGAAAATTAACTCAACGATAGAGAAATTCATGGCAGATGTGTAGACCAAGTGACTTGAAATGGAAGTGTCCTAAGCAATCGTACAGACGCCATACAGGACATGCTGCATGAAACAGAACAACTGTGGCTATGAGTGGAAGCAGCAAAGGCCGAGCTTGCTATATTAGGAGAGATGCTTTGGGATCAGTAAGATAGGGCAATGAGGGAAAAAAAAAGATCTCCAGAAGTGGGGTTTCCTCACCACAAAGAAGGAAATAATTGTGGCTAGTTCACTGCAAATTTAACAGCAGAATAGACAGCTTTATCTCAGTTTGATATACAAGTAGAGTGATCCCATAGAACCAGTTCAGTAGCAAGAAACCACCAGTCTTCAAGGCAGATCATAGTTCAGTTTGAGACCTTCAAACAAAAGGAAAAGTTACTTTCCTCACTGTGGCAATCAGTTACCAAATGAATGTGTGTGGCACAGATCCTTTATAGACAAAGCTGCAGATTCAATAAAGCCTACACCGTCTGCTAAAATCTTGAGCACATTGCGGGGTGATGCATACATGATAGTGCACAGTTTTGTATTCAGTAAGTGACTCTACATGGTGTGTAGAGCCATGCAAACCCAGTAAATGTGGTGGCTTGATAATTACAGCATAAGCAGCTTAATTGTATACTAATCAACTAATCCAAGATGGAGGAGCTATTCAACAAACTATAACAATGTGTAGACTCAGTGCTGGTTTTCCATGTGAGTTTCAAAACCTATTGTAATGCAGCCATGGAAACTAGTCTACACAGAAAGAATGTTAGGGGCTGCTGTTGCTCTTATTCATGTATATGTGCAGCAGGACCAAGTCTGTGCTGCTGCTGCTAATTTACCATGGCCAAGGAGGAGAAAGGTCTTTAGGCCACATTTAATTTTTCACACTCTGCATGCGTTGGAAATTGTAGATCGCTACATGGTGGATAGAGACACACTGCAGGAACTCTACAACCTCTGTTGTCTTCAACTGAGAGATCAAGGG
This sequence comes from Protopterus annectens, assembly GCF_019279795.1. Classification (NCBI taxonomy): domain Eukaryota; kingdom Metazoa; phylum Chordata; order Ceratodontiformes; family Protopteridae; genus Protopterus; species Protopterus annectens. Next base: position 681,754,392 of record NC_056744.1, on the reverse strand, counting down.
CAAAATGAGGGAAACCAATCCCAGTGGAGACTAAGGTATGTGTAGCACTTAGAACTTCACCTTCCAGAAACAAACTGGGGGATGTGCTGCAGGTGTCACAGGGGTCAGCATCCAGGATCCTCCATCAATTCCTGAATGCTATGCTACAGCATGCTAGTGACTGCATATATTTTCCACATACACCTGAGGGCAGAGCCAGAACTATGCAGGAGTTCTACCATGTAGCAGACTACCCAGAAGTCCTAGATAATAGACTGTAGACATGTAGTAATTAAAGCACCACCTGGGGAACAGGGAAGATGTACATAAATACAAAGGGCTTCCCCTCCATTAACTGACAGGTCATGTGGAACACTAAGGGAATCATCCTGATTATGTGTGCTGGCAACCCAAGCAGTTGCCATGACTCACATATCTGGCACAAGTGTCAACTGTATGATATTTTTACTAGGGGGGAAATCCCATAGAGTCATTTACTGAGGGATACAGGTTATGCAGTGGAGCTGTGACTGATGACACCCATCAGAAATGCACACACACACTCACACACACACACACACACACACACACACACACACACACACACACACACACACACACACACACACATTCACCAACTGAAGAACATTATAACGAGGCACATGTTCAAACAAGAAATGTCATAGAGCATGCATTTGGGCTGCTGAAGTCATGGTTCTGGTGCCTGTATACATCTGGGGGAGCCCTGCAGTACAAACCTGTACATGTGCTGAAATATTCACACTCTGTCTCATGCTTCACAACATTTTCCTAAGAAAACAGCTTCAGCAGGAACACCAGTGGGAAAGCTCACATATCCCACGACCACTGTCAAGGTCACCACATCCACACACGTGAGGAGTCACTTGCACTGGTCAAGAGGCAATGGATAGCACACACTCTCACCACATAAGGGGATAAAACCTTCATCCTATGCAAATACATACAGTTACATTGATGACAGACAGTGCTCACAACCTTTATTTCTCTGTGTAATGGCTGTGTACTGTTAGTATCAGACTGAGTCAGCTCCAAACTAAAACACTTGCAACTGCTGGATTTCCAAGGTAAGTGTTGAGCCTGAAATAGAAAAATAAATTTCTAAGAATACAAATGAATGGCATATCCTTACATGCTGTTACTTGCTAATGTAAGTATATGTTGGGTGACATTTACAGCAATGACATAAAGATGCGACAGCAGTGTCTTTTAGCAAATATGTGTGTCGTCTATCAACTAATAGGCCTCATGCATCAAAGATTGTCACATTCATACCTCTCAAATGTAGGATTTTTACATAATGTCCACAATTTGGCTTCATACTTTTGTACTGGCAAATCATTAAATAATGAAGTTATAAAATAATGACACACATTTCATTTTCAGACATCACAGTCCTCAGTAAAATCATAAAAATAGTAATGTAAAACCTGTTTTTCTATCAACTGTCTAAGTTTGTAAGACCACAATTTTTAAAAACTCTCCCTATTGTTGGGCCTTTGTCCCACTTTTTATTTATAGCTTGGTCCAGCTTTGTTGGTCTAAGAGGTTTGAAGGTATGTATACTTTACAAAAAACAGCAAGAAAGCAGTATAATTTGCAAAACAGTATCACAAACACAGATATACTAAGCACTAAGTCAGCTATGCACCCTGAGCATCTGACAAAAGACTTATGTTTCCCTGAATCCAAAAGATAGAAAACAAAGGACATGGCACAGTTATCATCATTTGCACAAGGAATTTTGTGTGTGTGTGTGTGGGGGGGGGGGGGACAGTAGGCCTAGGCTGAAACCAAAGGTAGTAAGTGTGTGTGAGTAAGAAAGAAACAGGCAGACATTTTGATAAAGTATCAAATGGCCACTGAGACAGAATGAACAGCAAGCCTCATGAATGAACAATGTAACTGTTATGTGTGTTTGTCTGTATGGGCACTTCTGGTGAAATTGGTGTGTGCGTCTCTGCAAGAACACAGCCAAGCTCTGTGTCCTGGTATGTTGGACAGTTGTGAGTCACACATGATACAGGTGACAGTTCATTGCCATCATCTCCAACACTGAGAACTGGCTCTGCCAGGAGTTACACTGGCATGTCCATGCCCACAGTCAGATCCATTGCTGCTACCTGAGCATGATTGATTTCTGCTGGATGAGCTCTCCTCATGAGTATGCCCAGGACCATGACCCCATGGCCTGCCACAGCTGGGTAGACACCTCAACCACTGATAAAGCAATGGACGTACTGCCACCACAGGACCATGATCGAGCATGGCCATGTCGGCTAGCATCAGATGATGTGATTTACCTATGTCCATGTGGATGCTGTCACCTTTCTAGAAGATGTTCCATTACAAACACCGCCTGTTTCAATGTGTCATTCATCTGATCTATTCAATCGGCAACATGGTGGAGGCAGTCATGCCTGTCAGTCTGCATCACTTCTACAACCCTAACCATTTCTTCAAAGGCCCTACTGGAATATGCCTGTGCCTCCATAATGACCCTAAACATATTTTGAGTGGCACAGAAAGACACACCAGGATCAGATGGAGAATGGATAGCAGGCCTACTCTGATCACTCCTAACCACCCTTGTGGGTGGTACCTCACCCACACTTTGACTTCGGCCAGAGTCGACAGACACTGAAGCAACAATAATCACACTACCCTGATCAAGGGTCTCATCCTCCACCTGTCCAATATTAGAGGGCTCACTGGAATGGGTTTGTGTAGGCCTACTGGCTGTGTCAGATGGAATTACAGGGGATGGCTGAACGTCAACCTCAGTGTCTGATTTAATCCCTGCACCCCCTGACTGGGTCTATGTTTGCCTACCATCATTATATGAGTTTGCCGATACTCTGATATCAGGTGGGAAGAGTCAGGATCACCTGTAATAATAAGCAACAGAAACAGGAAAGAAATTCATAGCTACACTACTACAATTTAATATATTCTAACAAATTAACACTGGTGTTACTATCACAGACAGTACAGCAAAACACACACAGTCCTGACAACATCTCACACATATGGATAAATGCATATTTCTGTCAAATGCTCATCATTACTGAAATAAAAATGTTTGACTTACCATATACAGATGACTTCACACTTGCTAGGGAGGTTGGTCCTGGAAGAAGTTATGAAAATGTAAGGACACCATCACACAATAACACAGGGGGACAATTAATTTCCTTTAAAGGTCCATTAACAATACATTTAACTAAAACTTGGATGACATGTCCACCCCAAACTCATGTTTAATGAACCAGAATGTATTGTTAACTGTATCAATCTATAAATAACAGCCCCCCCCAAAAAAAAATTTAGTAAACCAACTTAACTATTCCTTTCAGTATTCTACTATACACGAAATCATTAAAAACTGACATTTGTAAGCTCACCTGGAAGCCCCTCCTGGGACATGGGCATACTTGTCCTCCCTGAAACAGCAGCACCAACATCAATCCCACGCTGTTGTGCACTTTCCACTGAGCTCTTTGGACTCTTGACAGTGGACAAGATCACTTCATTTGATTTCAGTGGTGGTTCTGTAGCAGGCCCCAACTGGTAGCCAGCTGTCCCTGGGCCACTGCAGCTGCTGTTGTCTGGGCCATTGAAATCATATTTGTGGCTCTGTGATGCACTTGATCATATGTTCTGCTGTGCTCCCCAACAGCATTGATGTTGTTCACTATCTTGTTCCAGATTTGCATTCTTTCAGGCATATCCCCACATTCTCTCTCAAGCAGAAAAGCACCATGTTTAGGAAAAGCTTGGACAATTATGTCATTCTCTGAGTCACTGAAGTGGGATTTGTGGGGATTGGGTCACTTGGGTGCCATAGTACTAGGTAACATAAAACACATAAAAGGATACTACATATAAATATCACATAAATAGATTCATAGGTTCATAGGTTAGTACTAGGCTAACTGCCCTTGTGAGCCATTTTAAGCTTAGCCAATTATCCCTTGTGAGACTCAAACCCTGCACCTTGTGTTTGTAAAGCAAATACCTTAACCATTAGGCCACCCTCCCAAGTCCTGCTTAGATATGACACATATTATTAGTTTTTTTCAATATTATCCACTGGAGAAACAAAAGCTTCAGTTATTCAAATATGTGGTTATAAAATATCACCATCACACACAAACCAAGGTTTGATCCAAAACAACATTTGTTTGAGAACATTTATTTTGATCTATTACGAATTTATGTGATACACCTTTAATTTATGAAAGAGGAAGTGGTGCTAATTTTGTATTTACTATTTAAATGATTCATTTGTCTTTATTTCTTTATATCTGATGAAGTTTGGCAACATTGCCAAATGAAAGCACTAATAAAATCTTTTAAAATCCTTTATTTTCAGCCTTGGAGTGAATAGCTGACCTTGTGTTTTTAGTGTATTTGAGTTCGTTTTTTTTTTCCTAGTTACATGTGAGAAAGTCCAGTATATAATTGAAAAATTCAATCATACCTTATCAAGATCAGTAGTCTTTTGTGCAGATAAATACAAAGTAATGGCAATCTTCTTCTGTGTTATCCACATACACAACTTTCCTCACCTTCATGTCCACTGGCTACATGGTTACCTTTTAATAGTACAGATTTAGGCCTATGAGGACAGAAAAATGCAAATGAGGTGTAAACTCATTAGAATTGCTGAATCCCAAATTCTTGGCTCTATGTATCTGGTGTAAACATAGTGCAGGTGCTCCCTCAATGAGAGTTGTTAATAGATTGCAAATAAGGATGATTACTAGTAGGGAGAAGCAAAACACAGCAACAATTCAGACTCCCTTACATGCTGATGGTGTGTCAGCCAGGTTACACTTATAAAGTGTAGAAGTAATTGCATCAAGGTTTTCAATGTAAGTAAGCAGCAAATATTTCTTACTTTCTGTTCAGTAATATCCAAACTCCCTGCCTTTGTTAAAAACTGTATATTATTGCTATTTGATATTCTCATACATTTTAAGGACAATGATAGAACTTGCCTTACAGACTGCATGTTTCAGAATGCTGCTCAAATAAGAGAATAATGTGCACTGTAAAAATAAATAAATAAAACAGACCTGCATTGATTTAAACAATAGTCATAAGTGGTTGTGTGATAATTCATTGCACTACATCTGAAATTAACACATGTAGAAACAACTGAGAGTGTACAAGTGCCATATGTGCTGTTAATGCTGAATATGATTTAGGACTTGCTTGTATGTACAACGATTTTCGTTCCTGCTGCAACGTGGTTTCTGTGGCAAAGATGGATAAGACACCCTTACTGTGTTTTGTAGGTTCATTGGTGTGACAGTTCAAATCCAGACTCATGTAAAAATCTTTCATGTATACTAGCATTTATTTTGTAATGCTGCTTATTTTCTTTCTTTTTTTAATGCTATTATTTGTGTGGTGTGAGGCTCAGCACAAATACAGGAAACATATAAATACAATAAATGTTATGTAATGTAATTCTATGATAAACGGTACATAAACTACACCTGTGAATCACATGTGCGCGTGTAGCACATTTGATAAACATGGTAATCAACACAGTATATACTAGCTGCATATCACAGTTCAAGTCCCTCATGTGTCTTCTAAAAATAAAACATAATAAACACTGCCCACAAGGATAAAACAAGGTGAGCTTTGCTTGTCACATTTGCGTGTCACTTATCTTCACACAAAACTGGCCTAAAAGCCCAAAATGAAGCAGACAGAACACCTGCAGACATGATGCAGACATTCTCAATTTCAAAAAGGATACATTGTTGCACCTTTTTCTTTCAATCACACAAACCCACTAAGCAGCATTGTGCCATGGAGGGAACCTTTCTCAACACCTGCAGGTCTAGAAAACCTGCAGACAGGAAGCAGACAGTAGACAATTTCAAAATGGATACAATGTATCCTCTATTTTTTTAGCCATACAAACATGCTGAGCAGTGTTGCATGGCAGTTAACACGTACTTAATCATGAATATGAAAATGTATATGTGTGCGACAGAGGGTATACTGAATATTTTGATTCTGTAATTATAATTGTATTCTCTGGCCTTGGATGCCCTTTAGACCTGAATGGTAGTCAAACACACATGAATGTATAAACCAGGATCTTGTCAAGTCACACACATACATGGTTAACCCCTCACTCTGTCATGCATATTTATGTATAATTCATGAGTATATCCAACAAGCACTTCTTCTGTTGTAAGAATGAAAAATCATCTATGTTGAGAAATATTTTTGTCTCTAATGCATAGGTTTGAATCCTGCATTGTACAAATTTATTTTATCAGTGTGTAAAGCCATACAAAAAAGTGTCAGATCATAAAATATATGTCCCAATACATGTCTGCAAAGTTGAATCAACTAACAGTTACAGCAGCAACCACACCATCAGCTAATGACAACTGTTAGGTTAACCTTCTTATTTCAAAAACTGCTTTCCTCTCTATTTGGCACTGTTGCTCTCACTTAATGTCACACAAATGGGGTTGGCATTGTTTTTTGGGTTTGCATATGAGCACTAAATGCGAAAACACAAATTGGCAGGAAAGCACTATTATCTGTTGCTATTTGTCCTGACTGGACATGTCTGGAGGTTAAAGAGAAGCTGTCCAATTTAGTCACCAGACCCTGCTGATGTTATCAGCTATAATGTATTCTGCAACACTAAAAAATACATAATTTTGTTGTGGCACTTGTATTAAATACTCTGCTCTGTAAATAGATAGGGATTCTGTTTATGTACATTCAACAATCACTATGGTGACAATTTTAGAATGATATGTGAGCCCACAGCTATGTCCAGCCCTTCTCTGAACATCTTTTTGTAGCATACAATGATTATGTCATCCTGTGCAACATGCACTCTGACAGTATTAAAGGCAAACCTGCTCTGTGGCAGTAACATTAACTACTGTGTTTGCAATGTACTTTAATTTTGCATATAGGTGTTTTAATCTGACAATAGGTGATTTTTGTGTCTATTCATACAACTACCACTTTTGAAACAATTTTACACAGGGTTGTGACTCCACATCCATGCCCTACGCTCCTCTCCTACAATGATGCTATCATACTCCATAAAGTGCAATGTGACAGTGTTACTGTCAGACATATGGGGTGTAGCTACTGTGATAATGCATGGCATTTATATTCTGTGTCTACACAAGTGTAATCAGGCCTAGTCTACTGCTGTGTGTATGGTCAGTGGTATATTATGTTCATCTTATTATCTTTGGAATAGCTCTTCATTTCACTGCCACTTGGGGTACCTTTCATGTAGCCCCACATATCCTATTGTTTCCCCTGGCCACATGACATTCTTCCTGCAGAGAAGTGCAGGATGTCCTCATGTCAATCATGCATACACACATCATGAATCAGAGTTCTTCTATGAACCTCTGCAAGCCATCTTCATAACACTGCATGTGTGATTGCTAATTCTGTCATAGTGTGGTGCACATGTCCCATATGGAAAGTGGCAGTATGTAATGCAATCCATTAAATATATACATATGCACAATAGTCTTACTATCTTCCATAATACAGATATAGGGATTTTTTTACATGGTATAATAATGGCCAAGATTTCATGTGATGTTGACCATTAGCCTAATAATGTCCTATGACCCTATTAAAAGTTGACATGTCAATGTTGCTGTCATTGACTAGTGCTATATTGAGGTGTGGATGCACACTATGGCTACAAGAGAGTATTACAATCTGTGATGTGATCTAATGTATTGATGACCACTGCTGCCATTTCATTACATGCTCCTTTTATAGCAGGTGTAGTAATATGGCTCCTGATAACTGTTGACATAGTATGATACACTTTTTCATATATTGTTGGTGTATTAGGACGTGTTGCTGTAGTGGAGTAGATCAACCTTCTACACAGTTCACATTCAACTATCACAGTGACACTTGCAGTATGGCAGAGGCGTATGTATGTGTCTACATACCATCATTACATGTGTTGTGACACACATCAATATAAATTCATATTGATTACATGGTTACATAAGTCTTGTCTCATACACATGTTGTTATGCTGTGATATACACAACCAATGTACCACATTTTGATACAATTGTGACCTTGTGGAATTCATTGTACATGCAGTTGTGTTGTTATACCCAAGGATTACTGAGGTGGTCAGCAGTACTATTGTGTGACTATTATCATTTGTGTCAGGAAATGCTATGCATGAGCCACAAACAACTGATCTGTCATATGTCATGGTATGGCATCAGGCCACTCAAACACATATTGTCCATGAAACACATATTGGCATAAGTTGTGCAATTGATGTAAGTACATGACATTGGTATAGTTGCATGACTTTGTGCATAATACCAGTGTATGGGATGTGATAAATGACCAACATTATATTTGTAGAGCCTTTCACAATCATTTATTCCAATAAATTTGAAATGTTAAGTGCAATACACAGCTAAGCACAGATCTGCATGTGGATGCCTCCAGAAATACCAAACTGGAGGAAATAAACAATTTGCTAGCTGATAGCTTATCTCACACATCACTACCCTGTTGTCACAGGCCATCAGCCAAAGTATGCATGCACATATTACTGTTTCTAGGAGGGCAACACATCTCTGCACTCTGCATGGCTAATAACACTGAATCAATGGGCCCTGACAGCATCACAGGTTGCCAATAATGTGGCTCAAAACATGACCTACCAGACACAGTTGGATCCATACTTAACAGCCTCCAGACAGAATATGTTCCTATAGAAGGGTGTACATCAACATGTATCCTTCTGACTGTGGGGGGAACATCACCTAATGCATGCATGTATGTGACACAGCCTGACTTTCCTCATCTGTGAGGTAGACCAACGAGTCGTCATGAAACTTTTCTAAAAGGACACTGGTAATATCCCAACTGTGTGCAAAAGACATGTGTGATTTGTTCAGGCTACATCATGTCTGTTGCATCTGTTAGATGCCATCAAGAAGATCAACAAGGGCATGCATGATGACAACACTATCATCCTGTGTAATCTGACCTGGCCAAAGTATTTGACACAAATCCACACTTAGGTATTACTGAGATACTGTCACAAGTGGCCATAAACACATATGTCACATGTTTTAGTGTGTGAAGTGAACTATAGCTAGAGTCCAGTGACCAGATCCATACCTCAAGGCTGTGTGCAAAGCCCTTTCCTGTTCATTATTTAACTCTCAGATGTTAAGAATGGCTTACACATGCTTTGTCCAACAGTTTTGTGGAGGACTGCAGATTCTGGACAATCACTGAATCTAAGTATGATATTGGTATAATACACACAGTATCAACACACACACAACGGATTGCTGGCTTAGCCTTGGTGACACAAGAGATGAACAAATATCATGTGGAGATTTGTTGTGTTATAAAAGCAAATTCACAAGCTGATTATAATATAGTCAGCACACCACCATGATAGACCAATTGGTATGTGACCTGTGTACTCAGGTAGGTGGTGTTCAGATCATGCACCAGCATGTGCCACAGTGGTAACTACTCCCTTGTATGTAACACAACTCTTGAGTATGTGTGAGACATCCACATCAAAGGGTATTATATTTCTATAGTTCTTTTCCTCATCATTTCACCAATACCTGAGTACAATGCACCCTTTTTCATGTACCTCACAACACATCTTCCAGGGACGAGTTACTCAGGTGTACCACATTTGACAGAGTGAGCTCCCACACATCTTATTGACCATATCTAGGTATTCTTTTTATTGCATAAACATTAGAGTGTGATGGTGCGGAACCCCCATCAAGGTGTTATACAAGATGCATATGTGATATGTATTCCTGTGATGCACCCAGTAAATACATAGCTGATTGACAACATTGATGGCATGGGTTACATTCCTGACAGTGTGGATTTTGCCATATATATGCCATGCACACTTGTCACCAAGCCAGGATTGCTCATAACCTCACAAACCAGTATAACAGTGTCCCTCCTAACACCTCCTGCAGATGTTAAATTTTGAGGAAGGTGTGCTTGATTCATCTCATAGATTGCTGACAAATCATGAAAGTTGTGCAGGTGTGTTCTTGCAGAACTATCTATGATCACTCGCAATCACATATGACATGGGATTAATGGTGGTATTATTCTGATATTGTCCATGATTTTGCATACTTCCGACTACTGCTGTTCATGAACCTGTTGCTATGTGCCCACTTGGTTGAGACCTATGCTGACATTACATTCATATTCAGGCATCTCATTTTGCACCACTTCACAATGCTTCACCATGCTCTCAACACATAAACCATCATAAGCAGAGAAACTCACAAGAATCCTACCTAAACACCAGAGACCTTCCAAACACAAACATGCTACACTTAATACAGCATCTACAGCACTCAAGACACATAAAAACACAAGCACCAGTGTCTCACCAAATAATGCCCTAAGGCAAACCACATATAAACCAATTTTTTTAGTCATAGGTGACTCCATTGTGAGACACACAGATGTCCTACTCACCAGGGAGGACAAAGACAAGGTTACAGTCAGCTGTCTATCAGGTGGCAGGATCTATCAGATCACACATTCTCTCAAGTATCTCAACAACAAGTACCGTTATGACTCCCTCATAGTTCATGTTGTTGTGAATGACTTGAGACGTACCTCACTGGACTATATGAAGAGCGACATTATTCAGCTCTCTGAATATGTATCCCAGGTGGGTATGTCCCTGACCTTGAGCAGCATTCTACACTCACCTAGGATAATACCACAATGTAAACAAAAAAATGAAAGACTTTAACAATTGGCTTAGTTTCTGGTGTCATTCTAAGAGGATCCAGTTCTTGTCAGCCTGGAATGACATGGCTGGTAGACCACTCTGCTTTTCCAGCGATGGTCTTGTAAAATCCTCTAAGGGCAACTTCGAAAAAGAAATTAGCAACCATAGTTAAAGATAACCATAAGGCATACTTCAGCTATATCCATAACCTAAAAGGTAGGACTCAGACGTGTGCTGAACTAGTTGTGTATGGCATCACACACACTGATCCTGCAAAAATAGATAACCTATTAGCTGAAAGGTTTGGTGAAAATTTCACCCCTATGTCCCCTCCTAACATTACACAAAGCATTCCCTCTATATCTCCCCACCTTGAATCTCCAAAGAGTAAGTCATTAATGCTGTCTCTAAAGCCAAAAGCACAGCGTCTATGGAACCAGATGGTATCCTAGTTTGTGTTTTAAATGGTCAAAAACATGAGTTAGCAACTCCGTTAGGAACTCTATTCAACCACGGTCTGAATACTTGTTTTGTCCTTGCTGAATGGAAAAAAAGCAGCCGTCATCCCCCTTCATAAAGGAGGTACAGCAACAGACCCTGGAACTACAGACCCATAAGCTTAACCACCCTTATTTCCAAGGCCATGGAAAGAATCAGCATGGACCTTATAAATAAGGATATAGGTGATCTCCAAACCTTTGATCCGACACAGTTTGGTTTTTTCAAAGGCAGGTCATTCTTGTTAAATATGGTGGATTTCTTTGAAAATGCCACCAGAGCCATAGATTAAAGCAAATATGTACCTATAGCCTACCCTAACTTAGCCAAGGCCTTTCGACACAATCCCGCATTCAGGCATCATTGATAAACGCTCCCAGTCAAATATCAACCCTTATGTTGTCAGGTGGGTTGCTAATTGGCTCACCGACAGATCACACTCAATCAAATCTGCGGACTTTACCTCAACCAGCAGACATGTCAGCAGTGGAGTTCCACAGGGGTCAGGAGTTCCACAGGGGCCAGTTTTTGTCAGCCTGGAATGACATGATTGGTAGACCACTCTGCTTTGCCAGTGATGGTCTTCAGCTGTCACCTCTAGGTTTTCTGTTACTGGATAAGGTACTTGCCTCCCCCATAGAGCCTTTTTTAGGCAAGGCCTCAGGAACAAAATTTCTGATGTGAAAATATTACTCACAAATAAATTAAGGGCTATGCTGCTAAATGCTAGGAGTTTCAATCAGAAACTGCACTCTCTGGAAACACTCTTCTCCCTGGAAGATATTGATGTCTGCACAGTCACAGGGCCGCAGTGAGTACTCCCATTTTGCAAGGCTACAATGCCTTCCCTACTTTCAGAAAACAAAATGATTGTGTGAGAACCAAATGATGAGAAGTATCTATTTTTATCAAAGATAAATGCTCCTCTAGACAGGTTAGACAGGGAAACTCCATGGAGTTACTCCAAGTTCAACTAAGACCCTCCCTTCAAGTCATTATTAGCTATCGACCTCCTTCAATGGACCAAGATACCCACACTGCTTATTTGGACCTACTTGAGTCAATCAAATTGCAACAAAACACTCTAGTCATGGGTGATTTTAACTATCCCTCCATTGACTGGGAAACTTACATGAGTACTAACATGCTTGCACAAAGGTACCTGGACTTTGTTAACACTAAAGCCCTAGAACAAATAGTATGCATCCCCACAAGGGGCTCAAATATTGTATACATGGTTCTCACCAACATAGGTGAGCATTGCACCACCACAAGTATAGGACTCTCACTGATTAAATCTTATCACAAATCAGTCAGATTTGAAGTAGCTATGACACCTGAACCCCTCTTAGGTTAAATCAAGCTAAAAGATTTCACCAAAGCTAATTATACCATCCTAAGGAATGGCATACATAACTTCCAAGCTCCTGTTCCTACAGATAGAACTGACAACAATACTAAGATATACACCAATGCCCTGTACAAATATTTATAAAAATGTATTGACACGGCTGTACCTGATAGGATCAAAAGGAGATCCTCAAGAAAAAACAAGCCTGGTGGACATCTAGAATTAGTATGTTATAGAACAAGAGAAGGACGTTGCTGTCTAAGAATAAAAAAGAGAGTTCCCAGGACTGGAAGACCACCCTCCTCTGCTTGAACAAACAGACAGGACAACTTGTAAAATCCTCTAAGGGCAACTTTGAAAAAGAAATTAGCAACCATAGTTAAAGATAACCATAAGGCATACTTCAGCTATATCCATAACCTAAAAGGTAGGACTCAGACGTGTGCTGAACTAGTTGTGTATGGCATCACACACACTGATCCTGCAAAAATAGATAACCTATTAGCTGAAAGGTTTGGTGAAAATCTCACCCCTATGTCCCCTCCTAACATTACACAAAGCATTCCCTCTATATCTCCCCACCTTGCATCTCCAAAGAGCAAGTCGTTAATGCTGTCTCTAAGGCCAAAAGCACAGCCTCTGTGGAACCAGATGGCATCCTAGTTTGTGTTTTAAATGGTCTAAAACATGAGTTAGCAATTCTGTTAGGCACTCTCTTCAACCACAGTCTGAGTACTGGTTTTGTCCCTGCTGAATGGAAAAAAGCAGCCGTCATCCCCCTTCATAAAGGAGGTACAGCAACAGACCCTGGAACTACAGACCCATAAGCTTAACCAGCCTTATCTGTAAGGCCATGGAAAGAATCAGCATGGACCTTATAAATAAGGATATAGGTGATCTCCAAACCTTTGATCCAACACAGTTTGATTTCGTCAAAGGCAGGTTATTCCTGTTAAATATGGTGGATTTCTTTGAAAATGCCACCAGAGCCATAGATGAAAGCAAATCTGTACATATAGCTTACCTTAACTTAGCCAAGGCCTTTTGACACAATCCCACATTCAGGCATCATTAATAAACTCCCCCAGTCGAATATCCAGCCTTATGTTGTCAGGTGGTTTGCTAATTGGCTCACCGACAGTTCACACTCAATCAAAGCTGGGGACTTTACCTCAACCAACAGACCTGTCAGAAGTGGAGTTCCACAGAGGTCAGTGCTGGGCCCCCTATTTTTGCAATATACTTCTCAGATGTTCTGGCCAAAACAAAGGAGCTGTGGCTGACTAAATTTGCTGATGACTGCAAATTAAGTGCAATCACTGAATCCCCAAACAATGTCAATATACTTCATGAGGGACTTACATAAACCAATGATGGGTGCCAAAGGCATGGACTCAAATTCAATGCTAAAAATGCATTATCATCCCATTTGGTAAAAACAATATCCCTGCAGGCTATCATATAAATAATAATACCTTAAGTGCGAACTCAGTAGTGAGACACTTGGGAACATATGTTGACAGTAGCCTAAACTTTGGTCACCATGTGTTTACTGTGGTAAGGAAGGCATTCTGTATTGTACACCTCATTAGCAAAGGCATTACTTCAAGAGTGAAAGAGGTCATAACTCCCTTGTGCTCAACCCTAAGCAGGTCAATTATTAACACAATGCTCCCTTTGGTATGCACCTTACCAGGCACCTGCAGCAACTTGAGAGACCTCAGAAATTTCAAACAAAGAAAATTTAGGGTCTCCAGCACATCTTACACTGACAGACCAAAGTCACTGTATTCAGTAGCATACAGACTACTTAAAGGATGCTTGTGCCTGGCATAGAGAGCAATCTTGGATCCACACCTAATGGAAATGACGCACATCTACAAGTCAGATGGGACAAGGGTCACCTGTTCCAGGGACCTTAACCTGGCCTGTGAATTAAATAAGACCTGCTAGAGAGACAGATATGTCTGTCAGAGGTTGATGCTCCTCTGAAATAGGCTACCAATTCACATTAAAAAGAGCCCCTCTATGACTCTGTTTAAACATAGACTGCATGACTGGATGGGAAACCATGAATTCTGGCCGGGGATTTCACATATGACCCTCCTAGATATGGGCAGTTGTTGCTAACTAAGATCTTGAGTGTAGGCAAGATCCTTTATTTTGGGTTTAGCTAGCATTATAGTGGGTACACATGGCTAGGCTTATAAATATCTTTGGGTCAACAGCCTAATAACCACCTATGAACCAATGAACCAATGAACAATATGCATCTAACTCCTACTGTATATTCCATCCCTGATAAATGTCCTATCCACTGTTCATGTCAGGATACTTATATCACAAAAAATCATAATATACAATAACTCTGCGGTAGGTACTGTATCATGTAGATATGTGACTAGTGTTAATACTTTGTCTTCACCGACATGCCCTAATTGGCTGTAAATTACATATTTAGCTAGTCCTCTTCCCCTGTGTTCATTCCTACAATTCATCTGTACATCCCTTTTCAATACACACACTTCCCCTGACTACTTATTTATAATGTTATCTATGTACCCTTGCTGATCACTTACAAAACTTTTATTCAGTATGCCTGAAACAGGTTTCCATACTACTCTGCAATGTATACACTTTCAAGTAATGTGCTGGAACTGTATACATAGTTTATTAAAACCCCCTGCAGTCACTGTGGCTTTCCACACAATCCCACAGACCTAATCTGCCCGGAAGTAAACAGGTGTGCATGTCTGTAGGAATTCATGTTGCTTTCCATGGTCTCCTAGCTGGCAACACTGTTGCTGTACATGAATCCACCCTTGTTTACATTTAAACACAGTGCGTGGCATGCATATGTAATTAGAGCTGCTGCTCACTATGCAAACATGTTAACTCTGTGTAGGCTTCGCAGTAAGCCTACACAGAGTTTATTGAATCCCCAGGAAAGACTTCTTCTCTGAAACAAAAAGGAAATGGGTGGCATTCCTGTCAGTTATATGGATGGCCAAGTATAAGGCAATTAAAGTAAGACTACAGTATCAAGCCTTTTGTAAATTCTTAATGGAAGGACAAAGGCAACTAGAGAACCCTCTGGCAGTTGACTTAGAGGGTCTGGCAGTTGGCTTAGAGGATTAAGGAGCTGTTAATGAGCTGCTTACTGGGGTCCAGTGGTGCAAGGTTTGATTCCCTTAGCTTTTATTGCCTAACTGTGTGACTGACCAAGTCACACAGGAACCTCACATGGCCTTCCTGAAAACACTAGAGGGGATAAATGTATCACCAAACACCATCATACTAGGTGACTTCAATTACCCTAATATAGACTGGGAACACTACTCAAGTCCAAACACCCTAGCCCAAAAGTTCCTGGAATTCATAAACTCAAATGCCATGGAACAACTAGTCACCATCCCCACAAGAGGAGAAAACATACTTGATCTCATCATCACGAACATGGGAGCACAATGTTCAACACCGGAAGTATACCCCTCACTGGTGAGATCAGATCACAAACTAATCTCGCTGGAGGTCCTCATCCCACCCCCACCTGAAATAAAAAAGACCACAGTAAAGAACTTCTCGAAAGCCGACTTCACACTTCTAAAGACTAGTGTGGTCTCCTTTAAGGCCCCCGAGCCGATGGAAAACAGTACTCAAGCCGCTGAATCACTTACAAATGCCTTCTACCAGCACCTGCAGGACTGCATGGATAAGGCAATCCCAAGCAAAACAAAGACTCTTTGTACCAAAGGCAAGCGTCCACTCTGGTGGACCCCAGCCATAAACAAACTCTACAACAAAAGGAGGAAGCTACTACAAGATAGAGCAAAATCCTTAAAAGGTAAGACACCCTTGATCACTATAAGTAAAAAACTAAGAGCTCTCATAAAATCATCCAAAGCAAATTTTGAGAGAAAAATAGCTAAAGACTCAAAAGACAATCATAAGGCCTTCTTTAGCTATGTTAGAAACCTGGGAGGAAACTCCCAGATATGCTCAGAACTAGTTCAAAATGATGTGAAGATTACTGATCCTACAGACATTGCCAACATACTGGCTGACAGGTTCAGTGCAAACTTCTCCCCTCCCCAAAAGGAGAGATATCTATACCAAGCGATTGCAGCCCCCAAACATCTCCAACGCCCAAGTGAGAACTGCTCTCTCCAAAGCAAAAACACAGCATCCATGGGACCTGATGGTGTCCCCGGCTGTGTGCTCCACGAACTCAACGAGGAATTAAACCCACAGCTAGGACAGCTGTTTAATCATAGTCTTACCTCTGGATACGCACCCAGGAGTGGCGACTGCAACTGTGGTCCCACTTCACAAAGGCGGTGCATCCACCGACCCTGGAAATTACCGCCCATTAGCTTGACAAGCCTTATCTGCAAAGCCATGGAGAGGATCATAATGGACCTCATAAATAAAGACATAGGGAATTTGCAGACTTTGGATCCATCCCAGTTTGGCTTTGTCAAAGGCAGATCATGCCTTCTAAACTTGGTTGTCTTTTTTGAAACAGTCACCAAAGCCATTGATGAGAGAAAGGCAGTCCATACAGCCTACCTCGATCTGGCGAAGGCCTTTGATACAATACCCCACTCGGGTATCATTGAAAAACTCATCAGCTTAAATGTTAACCCATACATCACAAGATGGGTTGCAAACTGGCTGAGTGACAGAACCCACAGGGTCAGAGTTGCTGGCGCCATGTCAGACTCAAAGCCTGTCACAAGTGGTGTACCACAGGGCTCAGTCCTGGGCCCACTCTTGTTTGGCATCTACTTTTCCAAGTACAAGCAAACACAGGAGGGTTATGGCTGACAAAGTTTGCAGATGACTGCAAACTGGGCCATAGTAGAAAACACATCTGACACAGATATCCTTCAGAAGGGTCTCACAGAAACGGATAACTGGTGCCAGAGCCATGGCCTAAAGTTAAATGCCAAAAAATGCATAGTCATACCCTTCGGGAAAAACAAGGTTACCCCTAGCTACCAAATAGGCGGCAATCCACTGAGTACAGAAGAAGTTATCAGGGACCTGGGGACCCAGGTTGATAGTAGTCTGTCATTCGACACCCATGTAGCTAAAGTAGTTAGGAAGACCTTCTACATTGCCCACCTTATCATGAAGGGATTCTCATCTAGATCAAGGGAGGTCATAGTCTCCCTATACTCATCACTCAACAGACCAATGATTGAGTACAATGCCCCATTCGGAATGTATCTGACCCGACACTTGCAGCAGCTGGAGAGGCCACAAAAGTTCCTCACCAAAAGGATAAAGGGTCTCAAACATCTGTCCTATGCTGCCCGACTGAAAGAACTCCAGCTCTATTCAGTCGCCACGCTTGCTCAGAGGTGACCTTTGCCTAACATACAAGGCCATGTCAAACCCAGATTTGATGAATATGCTTCACCTCAAAAAATCTAGATCCGTCAGAGCCACAAGGGCGGGAGACTTAAACCTTGACACGGCTATTAATAGGACGTGCTGGAGGGATAGATTCATCACCCAAAGACTCCCTATGCTGTGGAATAAAATCCCGGTATATGTGAGGCAGAGCACCTCGCTGGCCTTGTTCAAGAGAAATCTTGACCAATGGATGGGAGATCGCAGATATACCCCAGGGATTACCTCAGTGTCACTGCTCAACAGAGGCACAGCAAAATAATGGGTATAGTTCCCCATACTAAAGGGGTGGCGTAAGCCACAAAACTATGGGCTAGGCTTGTAAATGCCCTCGGGCAGATAGCCTAGTATGAACCTATGAACCTATGAACCTAAGTCACGTAACCAGGCAGCACTCCCGGGCTGAATCTGAAAAAGGTTCTTGGAGATCAGTGCTTTATTCCAGAAAACAAATACAAATAAATAAATAAAATCCTAAGAGGTTATACGATATTTGGAAGATAAGGATCTACAACCAGCATTAGCCCAAAATCAAAAGTCAGGTACAGGAAGAGAAGTCTTCGAAGGAGCTCACTCAGAAGAAGCAGCCCTATCAGAAAGAATCCAGGGGATACTTTCCCCTTGTTTAACCAATATCAAGTCTTGCAGGAGCAGTTATAGAATGCCCAACAACTGCACATGGAGTATACTGGATGGCTGAAGACAGGCAATATGATGATTGACTTTATAAAGCATTTTAATGCGAGACTATTGGCTTTGTTAAATGATCACAAAGCTTACTTACCTTTTGTGTGATAATATGTGACATAACAGTAAAACATTATTTGACTCTCAGTATTGTATAGAAGGTCAGTCATTTAATGTGTATATCTGGGGGAGTGGAGATGAATTGCAGGAACTGACTTGTGTAAACTAAGAATGAAGCAAACATTTGCAATATTTCACTGTGACTGTGGATAGTGAAAGACATGTACAAGAAAGGCAATTTAAGCAGAACCAAGAAAAAAGAAACCACGAGAAGGTAGGTGTGTTGGGGAAGGTTTACCTTTAAAAACTTGAATCACAGTGGTTCGAGTGCTCATATGAGTGACTTGAAACCACAAATTGTAAACATCAACAGTACTTAATGTTCGAAAAACAGCAAATAGAAAAGCAGATTTGCTGTTTTTCGAACATTAATGAAGAACAAAAAAAATTAAGTGTAAAGCAGTCGGGAAAGTCCTCCTACACCCCCCCATGTGGGGGGCTGTGCTCCCCACACACACCCTACTTTATTATTCTAATTCCGAGATCACACTACAGTGGGGAAAGGAACCATTTCCCGATCCCCACTATAGTGCAATCCACCCCAGAATGTTGAATGAGCAATGAGTGAATCTCACTGTGCATTCGCTCATTGCACATTCAAACCTTTTTCCGTTCAGCGTTTGCAAATCTTGCAGACTGCCTTTCGTACAATTGCTGTTCACCTGTTTGAAATACGCACATCTAAAGGTAAACCATTGGGGAAGCCTTGTCGACAGTCTTGATGATGAGTATCGGTGTACCGGCTCAAGTGGACAGCTCAAGGTTGTACAAATGAAGCATATCTTGGATTTACATCACTTGTGCCTTGCAAGCAATTTCATTTAAAATGTATATAGTTGATTGTCTTTTCATTTTATTTCTGTTTTACAATGTTTTTTCTGAACAGTAGCTTCAGGAAAAGGCAAGAGGAATATGGGAACACATAAACTTTAAGTTGTAAAGCATTAGCAAGATTTAAAGCTAAAGTTTTTAGCTTTTTATTGGTTAATTGGTTAATTTGTTTAAATCAGTTTGCTCATTTGCTACTGTTATATTAAAAAAAAAAAAAATACACTTTATGCATCCCCGCTTAGCTAGGGTTAAACTATTCCCAGCGCCATAAAGTCTGCTTTTCAAATTTTCCCTTAGAACTAGCCAGTTTTTTTAGTTTTAACACTAAAATATGTTTCTTTGATCTCAGCACTTGTTCAGAACTCGTAAGCACTAAATAAGCTACAAATTACTACAGCACTCAACTTTCCTCACTTGCCTAGAGGAAAACAGTTTTTAGTACTTAATAAATAAGCACCTATCCAGGCATGTCTAAGGGTCAGCTCCCAGTGTTTTCTCCTGTCTTCCTGATGAATCTGGGCATCTTGGGGCAATGCAGCAATTGCCTCATGTACACAGACAGCCCTCTCCTCCTACCACCCAACACTACAACATGTGAGAGGTGCACTTATATAGCCAAACTGGAAGCAAAGCTCTCTTCACCCAAGACTGGACTAGACAGTCAAGAGGAGAAGGTAAACACTTGCAACTCACCACACTCATCACATAGTCCCTCAAAACGTACACCACCAAAACACACATATAGAAACATGAAACACACATCTACATTCATGGAGGGTCTCAGTAAAAATCTGCTCAAGCAACAGATACCTCCAAAGCAGAAATGCAAGAAACCTCTACCCCCAAACACAACCCAAATGACACATAGCCCACAAACTCAGTGTGCCACTCAACCACAGCCCATAAAGCATAAAAACATACCCAACACTCTAGTCATTGGTGACTCTACAGTCATGCACACTGATGTCCCACTCACCAGGCTAAACGAGGAGAAAGTTACTGTCAGCTGCCTGTTGGATTTGCCACATAATGCACACACTCAGGTCACTCCAAAACAAGTACAAATATGACTCTGTCATTGTTCATGTTGGTATAAATGGCCTGTGACGTACCTCCCTGGACTACATGAAAAGAGACATGGAGGAGCTCTCTGATTTTTGTAGCCCAGGCAGGTATGACCCTAGCACTGAGCAGCATCCTGCCATCGCCCAGAATGATACCACAGTACAAAGAGAAAATGATTGACTTCAACAATTGGCTGTGCTTCTGGTGTCATTCTAAGGGCATCCAGTATCTGTCTGCCTGGGATGACATGATCGACAGACCACGATGCTTTACCAGAGATGGCCTGTACCTATCTCCCTTGGGATTCTGGATACTAGCTAAGGCTCTTGCCACCACTATAGTGCCTTTTTTAGACAAGGTTCAAATGACAAATTCACCACCTTAACAGGTACTAGCAAGCAAAATCTGATGGTAATGCTACTCAATGCTAGAAGTCTAAACCTTAAAATGCATTCACTCGAGGCAGTGACAGAGACCTGGTTCAAGGCTCCAGAGAGCACCTCTGCATTACCAGGCTATAATTCATACCACACCTTTTGGCCAGCTAACCTGGACCGAAACACTAAAGTCAGAGGCATGTCCATATTCATTAAGGATATCCACACTTCCAGGCTAGTTGCTCAGCATAATGCATCCGAGATTATCCAAGAGCAAATAACTCTGGGCGAGACTGCAATCCAAATTGTAACTTGCTACAGATCCCCCACCATGCCCCAGGATTCTCAAGCCTCATTTCTTAATACACTGGAAATTATTAGAGTACAACCCAACACCCTAATAATGGGTGATTTCAACTACCCCACCATTAACTGGGAAAACTACTCATGTACCAACTCTTTTGCTCAACAGATCTGACCAGCAGCTAATCACCTTAGACATCCACATCCTGCCCCCATCTTCATTAGGGAAACCACTGTAAAAAAATTCTCCAAAGCCAACTTCACACTTAAGACAGAAGTGGCAAACTTCACCACACCCATGCAGATGGACAACAGAGGTACGACTGCTGAATCCTACACAAATGCACTTTATAAGCACTTACACGAGTGCATGGATCGTGCCATCCCTAACAGAAACAAAAGGCTATCCTCCACAAAAAGGAAGCCAATCTGGTAGTCCCCTGCCATAAACAAACCCCACAACAGAAGAATGAAACTGTTGCAAAAAAAGAGTAAAATCCCATGACTGGAGGAACTGAGTTCAGCCTCAGTAAGAAGAGATCCCTCATAAAATCTTCCAAAGCTAGTTATGAAAACAAAATCGCTACTGATTCTAAAGACAACCACAAAGCATTCTATAGCTATGTCAAGAATCCCAATGGCAACACTCAGATCTGCTCTGAGTTACAGTACAATGGCACTAAATATACAGAGCCAACGGATATTGCCAACATCCTGGCAGATAGGTTCAGTGCTAACTTTAGCCCCCTCTCACCCCCTCTCACCCCCTAAAGGGCCCATCTCTATACTGGAAAAATGTAAAGTTCCTGCAGTCACAGCTGCACAGGTAAAAACCACACTCTCCAAAGCCATGAACACAGCATCCATGGGACCTGACAACATCCCAGGCTGCGTTCTACATGAACTGCACAATTAACTGGCACCCCATCTAAGCACCTTGTTCAATCATAGCCTCACCTCAGGCTTTGTGTCCACTGAATGGCACACAGCAATGGTTATCCCACTCCACAAAGGGGAGCCACCACGGACACCAGGAACTACCACCCCATTAGCCTAATGAGCCTGGTGTGCAAGGCCATGGAATGTATCATCATGGATCTTATACACAAAGACATTGGTAATCTCCAAACTCTGGACCCCACCCAGTTCGGATTTGTAAAGGCAGATCATGTCTCCTAAACCTGATAGACTTCTTTGAAGCAGTCACCAAAGCCATAGACACACAGCCTATATAGATCTTGTCAAGGCTTTTGACACCATTCCCCACTCTGGAATTATAGATAAACTCACTGAACTAGATATAAATCTCTATGTCACAAGATGGGTTGCCAACTGGCTCACTGATAGAACCCGCACTGTGAAAGTAGCAGACTCCAAATCCGACTTCAGACCAGTGACAAGTGGAGTATCACAGGGTTCAGTCCTGAGTCTTCTCCTATTTGGTATCTACTTTTCTGAAGTACAGAGTAACACAGAAGGTCTTTGGCTAATGAAGTTTGCAGATGACTGCAAACTAGGAGCCATAATCGAAACTCCTAATGATGTGGACATTATAAAAAAGGGCTTCATGGAGACAGATGCCTGGTGTCAAAGCCATGGCCTCAAGCTCAATGCCAAAAAGTGCATTGTCATACCTTTTGGTAAAAACGATGTACCCATGAGCTACCACATAGGTGGTAGTCTACTTAACACCGAAAGTGTGATAAGTGACCTTGAGACACAGGTGGACAATAGTCTCTCCTTTGATAATCACATCACCACAGTAGTCAGGAAATCCTTCCACATGGCACTCCTCATCACAAAAGGTTTCTCATCCAGGAAAAAAAGAGGTCATTGTTCCCCTCTACTCATCACTCATTAGACCCATTATAGAGTACAACACCCCTTTTGGTATGTACCCCACAAGACATCTACAACAACTGAAAAGACCACAGAAATACATTGCAAAGGTGATTACCAGCCTCAAACAGATACCCTATGCAGACTGTCTAAAAAAAACCCAGCTTTACTCCATTGCATATTGCTTACTCAGAGGCGATCTCTGCCTAACATACAAAGCTATGTCAAACCCAGAGCTGTTGGACATGCTCCACTTAAAGTAATCCCAATCTCTCCGAGCTACATGCTCTAGGGACCTAAACCTTGTCATTACAATAAACAGAACATGCTGGAGGGATAGATTCCAGTCCCAGAGACTTCCCATACTCTGGAACAAACTACCTATCTATATCAAACAAAGCTCCTCATTAGCACTCTTCAAGAAAAATCTTGATGATTGGATGGGAAATAGGAAATTCACCCCTGGCATCACCTCTGTGGCTCTGCTCGACAGGGGCATAGGAAAATAATTTTCTTGGGTGGCGAAAGCCAAGGTACCTTTTTGGCTAGGCTTATATAGGCCCTAGGGCCAATAGTCTAGTACCTACCTATGAACCTATGAACATAGAGAACCTATTGAATCAACTAACCAAACAAGCTGTTGTTCTCATAAAAGATTTGCTTTTTATAAGCATCCCAAAAGCCCTTCCCCTTCCCTTAATCACCAAATTGAAAATTCTATTTAGACTATAACCTAGACAGGGCATCACAATAGTGCAGCAGGCACTGTTGTCATCTCACAGCAGACGTTTTGCCATTTTTCATCTGGGGTGTCTTCTGTGTGGAGTCTGTATGCCCTCCCTATGTTCGTGTAGAATTTCTCCAGGTGCTTTGGTTTCCTCCCACATTCCAAAGACCTGCTATAGATAGGTGGATTGGACATTCTAAATTGGCCATAGGTGTGAGTGTGTGTGTGTGTGTGTGTGTGTGTGTGTGTGTGTGTGTGTGTGTGTGTGTGTGTGTGTGTGTGTGTGTGTGTGTGTGTGTGTGTGTGTGTGGTATGAAAGAACAACCATGGCAGGGTTAGCCACCCAGTGGTGTAAACATTGGCTCTAGATGATTATAACTTCCAAAGTGACACCCTGACCTCATGTGCAAACATGGGGAAAATGGGCTGGTGGATGTATTGATGGACTATAACCTTAGTGGCTAAGAAAGGAAAGTTAGTTAGTTAGTTAGTTAGTTAGTTAGTTAGTTAGTTAGTTAGTTAGTTAGTTAGTTAGTCACTGACATTTGATTACCAGAAAAGTCCAAATGGGTAGAAGCACATTTCCAGTGGAAGCCTGGGAAGAAAAGCTCCAAATGATTGCAATAATACTTTTACAATGTTCAAAAATGAAACAAAATCATCTGCAGTTTAAATAATTATAGCAAATTAGACATGATATATCTAGACAATGGGAAAGTCAAAGTCATGCAATCCTGGATGAGTTAATGAAGATAATCAATTTGCTGATGAGAAGGAAAACATCTATCCTGTGGGGGCAAATAATGAGATAAACAAGAAATGAATAGCATGCAAGCAGCTCATTGAAAAAATTCAGAATGAAAGATATGCTGATACTCGTTCAAAAACATATAAAAATAGTGGTATTGGAGGCAATACTTTTACCTTACACAGCTCATACCAAAATATTTCTTCAAAATCAGAAAAGTCCTCTTCTTCTTGTACTACACACTGATTAAACACATCATTTAGTACAATGCCCTCCTTGAGATGTACTTTACTAAGCATAACAAGCAATTGGAAAGATCCCACAGGTTTGTAACTAAAATGATCAGGAGCTTACAAGATGAAAATCTGAGTGCAGGTGCAATTCTTACAATATAAGCAGGTCAAAATATATCTAACTGAAGTCTTATTTAACTGTTTCAGCCTTGTTCAGGTAATTTGTAGCATTGCTGCTGTGCAGTTAATCTACCTGGATCAACAGGTAAAATCCACATTTAAGCTTCACAACTCAGTAGTTTGCCCTCTCAAGATTCATAGCTCTCTTTTTGCTAGACTGCCTGAATTGCACACTATTACACTTCACCCCATTTGGCAAGGGTTAATGCAAGGGTAATATGTGAGAGACCTCCCTGTGAATGTTTACATGTCTGAAGTATCCAAAAATATACTCTACATATCAATGAATAACTCCTAACAAGAGATATTAACTGACACATGGCCAATATATACTATGGAGAACATTGCAAAGTCTGGCACAAATGTTTATCATAACAAAGATTATAGTTTACTCACTGAACAAGTGTCCAGTTTTCTGCATTAATTTGTTATGTGAAACATGCATATACTCCATGTGATAACACAAAGTCTTATTATTTTTATTGATGGCTAACTGTAACATAAATGTTTATACATTCACTGCCTAATCAGTAATACTATGTCAAATTCAATATTTATTTTAGCCATATGTGTACACCCCATTATGTCAAACCACCCTTGAAAGCTTCAACTAGGAGTTAGAGTTATCTGGACATTATTTTTAAGCTGACAATACGTTGCTGCTTATATCTAAAATCATTTAAACAGGACACATTTTGTTTTATCTCGTTGTTCAATGTTATTGTAAATCTAATAGATTGCTTCTGTGGTTAACCAGCAAAAGCTATAATTTGTTGGTGTATAACAGTGACATTCCAAGTCAGACATTTGTTAGACAGCTCACGTGAAAAATGTTCTAATATTAGATCATTAGATACTCATCTGTTATGCAAAAACTAACTTGTTGACATATTTTCTTTTTTTACTCACTGCAGGTGAAAAAGAAGGTCTCTTCATTTTAATGTTAACTGTTACTGCATCCTTTTTGCAGTGCACTATCTACAAACCTTTTCATTGCTCTTGGAATTTAAATAAATATCCAAATATAAAGTAAAATCTGATTTTAACATCAGTGTATATGCACAACTGTTCTTAATCAGCTGAGTATTATGGTGACAACTACATTTCCTTTTTGCTCAAGCAAATTTTAAAAGGTACAGTGGCCAAAAATGTTTATTCTGTTCATCAAGTACTTTCTTTTTAAGAATAAAAAATGCAGTACACCTCCAAAAGAGTTTGTCAAAATATTCAGAACAGTTCCTGCACTGTCTAAGATAAAGGCATTTACTGGAATATTGCAGTTTAAAATCTACTATAATTGTATAGCATTTTATGTCACTGAAACACTTAACCAGTGATTTTTTTCTGTACATCACATTTGTGGAACTTAATGTCTCTAACAGCTAGCTTCACGCAACATTTCTTTCAGTTCAAAACAGGAATATCAAGCTTAGAGTAACATGATGTAACTCAAAGTAACAAAGCAGACACTTTAAAACAAATGCTGATCTTTCTTTTGGAAAGTTAATAACCAATGTTCAGATGTTGCCAAAATTGTTAGAATGACTGCTGCTAAGTAAAGTCTTCTCAGCGGCCATCTTGGCTACTGTGCTTGGCTGGTCATTTTATCTGATGCGCTAGTAACGAGCAAGAGGCATACTACACTGACTGTTACCAGTTGTTATTCCAAGAAGGAGCTGAAATCTGTTCTTATAAATCAGTATGCACTTTAAAACTGTCACTATCTGAACTTGTATAGTGAAAGAGCATCATTACCTTAAAGATTATTTTTATAAACTCCAAGACTATATATGTTCCAGGTTTGAAAACCCCTCTGCCAATTTATTTAAAGTCAGAGTTGCATCACTTTTTTCATCCTGCATTTTATTTATAATTTGTCTTAGCATAAATGTTAAAACTCGTTTAGTTTGGTAATTAAAATTCATAGTCTCATATCAGTAAAGAATATCAAGCCAATAATGATAGTTTCTTTCCTGTTTTATTGGTCTGTCATGTCTCAGTCTCAGAATTAAATTCAGAATTAATTTATGTACTACAATAAACATTAGCTCATCTCCTGTTTGCTAAATTTCCTATTCAGTATTCTGCATCTTTCACATCTAAACAATGTTGTGTGGCTGCATTCCCAACAAATTAACATCTTATATTTGAACATTTTGTCTGTCTGTATCCTTTTAACAATTTAACATTACAGTGGCAACTGGCCATATTTTCACAATAACTAAAACACTAATGACATACATACATATTTTATCACACACTAACATAGTGATGGCAGCATTTCAAAAGCTTAATGATTTCCGGAATGGTGTGTTTCACCATCACATGTCATAGTAATACTAAGTGTTCATGATGTACCAAAGATAAATGAAAATGGAATTATATGTTATTATCAAGTATCCCTTCATGTTTTGCTAAGATTTTATAAAACTATTTACCAACTGCCTCAAAACTAAATATATAAAAAATCACATTTTAATTTCAAATCTCCCTTGACATAATACAGCTTATAAGAACTATACATTAATTGTACATATATTGTAAATCCTCTTTTGTGTTCTTCTAAATTTCAATACAGTAAACTCTCAGTTAACTGGAACTCAAGCAACTCGCACTCTCAAGCAACCGGCAAAAAAATATCGAAGAAATACAGTACAAATTTTGTGTGTTGCACTTTCTGCCCCCCCCCACCACCACACACACACACACACACACACACAGAAACATACCTTACATTTTTAGAGTTTTAGAGTTTTAAAAAGGAAGACAGGAATAAACTCCCTGTCTCTCCAACCTGAGAACAATTCAAACCAAACAAATAGTAAAGGGTACAGTATTAGTCAGGCCTATATTTAATAGTAACTCTCAAGCAACCAGAAACTACAGTTACCCGGCATCTATCAAACCCCGTGGGTGCCAGTTAACTGAGTGTTTACTGTACATACATTGACAATCCCGATATAATCTCAAATTCCCTGCTTGACATGCCGTATGTACCAAAAAGGTATGCCACCAACAGGAACTGTACTTGAACTTATGAAATGTTTTATTTCTGAAAAATTTGAAAGTAAAGCACAGACATATTTTCTAGCAGAGTAATATTATAACTGCCAATAACTGGATTAAAACTTGATCACTGCAGTTGCAGGCTGAGTATTTTATTTCCCATGTAAAGCTACATAGCACACTAAATACAAGTGTTTCCTACAATGTCTATGGTGCCTTTGATGACAATTTGTTTAGCACTGGTGGTCTCACGGATGGGTATATCTGTTTTGATTTCCATTCTTAATTGTCTCTCCTTGGCTTTTTAATTCTTAAATATGTTCCTCAGTTTTCAGTTTTAATAGATAACTTAAAGAATTAGACTGCAAAAGCACTTCATGATGAAAGTGCAGTTCCAAAATGGAATTTTATAAAAGGATATTCATGAAATTATTAATGCAGTTGCAGTTCTTATCAAGTTATAGGAAGAAATATAGAATTGTATGCAGTACAGAAAGTTACTTTGTTGCTACAGGTCAAGTTGCATTCCATGTATTTGTTTCCCTTAACTTATTTTGTCTTGTTTGGTAAATTTACAGTAATTCCATCTCTATTTGAACTTCTTTTATTAACAGTTTGTATTTGATTCAAAATAAGGTAACGCAGGGAAATATGTAAAATTACAAGTGGAAGAAACTACAGTTCAAAATACTGAAAAACAGAAAAAAAATGTTTTTGCAGACCAGGCTGCAAACCTCCGTACTCCCTGGTAGATATCTTGTCCTCCATTCCCAGTCTCTATATTTTCTATTTCTTTCACATAAACTTAGAAACATAATAAAAAATTTAAAAACTATGTAACTTGAATGTTTCCTCTTCTTTGAGTTATGCAATCTCACACTAGGGTATGGTAACTGCTGCAAAGCAAGCTCAATTAACCGTCATGTTGATAGCATTCAACACTGGTCATACAAAATGGATATTTTAAGATTAAGCACAAGAGCACATGCTAACTAGTACATCCTTATTGTGTAGCCTTAGCGTATTTTATGTCAGCTGTTTTTCCTCTTTCTTTTGAGTCTCAAAGGAGGATTATGATAAATTGGAATGGATGGTACAGGGGTGGGGATTAGGTTATTTTATTCCCCATCCTCCAGTTATACAATCTGCACAATTACTCCTCTGCTTCCCCCCATTTACACAATTCATCACCCCTAATAGGGCAAATAGTAGATCCATTTGTTCCCCAACTAGAAGAAAATCCTAGTTAACTCAGCCTCTTGAAACTGAGTGTTGAGGTTTAAGAAGAAGGTTAGAATGCACTTATGCAGTCCAGGGTTTTAATTCTTCCCTACCATGGCTGTGATTTCCACAATTGCCTATTAGATGGATGTATGTGTGGGAGATACCACTCTACTTTTCTCAAAAGGTCAGAATAACACTGATAGAGACATAGCTGTCCAGTCCTACAGGTGAATCAACTGTGGTCGTCCTCATAGGATAATAGGAATTTACTAGGCTATCGACCAGGAGGTCATTTCAAGCCTAGCCATTTCATCCTAAAGTAATACCATAGACATGCTAGTCAATACCCAGGATTGCATTTAATAATGACTGCCCATGTCCAGGAGGGTTGTGGGTGATATCCCTGGTAAGAATTACGGTGCCCCATCCACTCGTCCAGGTTCCTTTTGAACAGTGTGATAGAAGTGCTCTGTTTCACATGAAATAGCAGCCTATTCCACAGACACAACAGTCACTGGAAGACAAATCTGTGCCTCCAACATGTCCTGTTTAAGTTGCAGGCTATATGAAGGTTCCTGGAATGGGTAGCTCAAGTCCTGTTTGTTTACAGATGTGCAACAAGTTGATTAGGTTTGGGTCTGAGATTGCTCTGTAAGCCAGGCATAAATCTTCCTTAAAAAGTCTATATGCTACAGAGAATAGTGACAGGGACTTTAGTCAGTCTGTGCAAGACACTTGCTGGAGTCCCGTGATCTTCTTTGTTAGAAACCTCTGAGATCTCTCCAATTGCTTCAGGTGCTCTGTACAGTACTTGCTGAATGAGGCATTATACTCAATTATTGGTCTGATTAATACAGAGTATAGAGGGGTTATAACCTCCTTTGTTCTTGAGGCAATGTCTTTACTAATCAAGTTTGCTATGTAGAAAGCCTTCCTTGCTACAGTAGACACATGGTGGCCAAAGATAAAGTCACAGTCAACTTGTGATCCCAGATCCCTTACCACTTTGTAGGTACTTTGGGTATTGTTGTTGAGCTGATAGTGTAAAGGGACATTGTTTTTGCCAAAGGGATTGATGATGCATTTCTTTGCATTCAGTTTGAGACAATGACAAATACACCAGTCGTTGGTCTGCATAAGACCTTCATGAAGTATACTGGCATCCTTTAGAGATTCAATAATTGCGCCTAGTTTGCAGTCATCTACCACAATTCCTTAGTTTTGGCCTGACCTTCTGAGAAGTATATACCAAACAGTAGGGGGACACAGCAGTGACCCTTGTGGCACCCCGCTGGTGACAGTTTGCTGGTTGATGTGGAGTCACACACTTTGATATTGTTTGTCTGGTTTGTGAGCCAGTTGGCAACAAATCTTACAAGAAAGGGGTTTACATTCCGTTTGCCAATTTTATCATTAATGCCTGAATGTGGGATTATGTCAAAAGCTTTTGCCAAATAAAGGGATGTCGTATGCACAGATGTGCCCTCATCAATGGCCCTGGTCACATTTTAGAAGAAATCCACCAAATTTAACAGGCAAGATCTGCATTGATGAAGCCGAATTTGGTTGGATCCAGGGTTTGAAGGTTGCCTATGTCTTTATTTATGAGATCCATAAAGATAACTTTCCATGGCCTTACAGATGAGGCTGGTCAGGCTTATGGGTCTGCAATTTCCTGGGACTGTTGGTAGGCCACCTTTGTGGAGGGGAATAACTATGTTGTGTTCTCCATTATGCAGGAACAAAGCCTGTAGTTAGGCTATTATTGAAAGGGTACTGAATGGTGATGCTAGTTCATGTTTTAGAAGACAGTCTTGGATACTGTATGGTCCCATAGAGGCTGTATTTTTTGCCGTGAACAAGGTTTTAATGACTTGCTCTTCAGATATGTATGGTTGGGGGGGGGTTGTGGCAAGGTTTGTGTTAAGTTTGGAGGAGATAAAGCAGTGAAATTTTCACCAAACCTATCCACTAGCAGATTTATTATCTCTGTGGTGTTAGTGTGAGTGATAGCATTAGTCACTAGTTCTGCACATGCTTGGGTCCTACCTTTTAGGCTACATACATAGCTGTAAAAGGTCTTACGGTGATCCTTGGCTGTGCTTGCTAAGTTTTTCTCAAAGATGCGCTTAGAGAATTTGACATGTTGCCCTATTAGCTTGTTTAGGCTGAGGAGTGTGCTTTTCCATTCTTGGACAGTAACATTTTGCATTTGTTGTAAAGTTTGTTGATGCTGGATGTCCACAATGGCACTTTGTTCCAGGGCATTTGAGTTGATAAAGTCAAGGAACTTTTGTGTTAGTGAGTTAGGGCTAGAAAAGGTTTCCCAGTTGATGGTGGGATAATTGAAATCCTCAATAACCAGAGTGTTTGGGAATATTTGGATTGACTCTGGTTTAGTCAAGTAGGCTTCATACACATTATGACCCATGGAGGGGGATATATAACTTGCTATGTCTTGAATGGGTGTCATACCACAGTAATCTGAACTTGGAGTAACTCCACTGAGTTGTGCAGTCTAACTAGACGGGAGGTGAATTTATCTCTAATATTGATAGAAGCACCTTTCATTCTCACATGTTTGTTTTGCAGTCTGAAGGTGTGGAAGGCATTGTAGCCTTTCAAAGCCAGGGTAATCTCTGAGGCCTTGAACCAAGTTTTTGTACTGCACAAACATCTATATCTTTCAGTGATAGAAGTGCTTCCAGGGTGTGCAGTTTTTGGTTTAAGCTCCTAGCATCCAGCAGCATGATCCTTATTTTGTTATGATTGACAAATTTAATTTCAGTAAGTTTGTTTTCAAGACCTTGCCTAAAAAGGCACTATGAGGGAGACAAGAGCCTTTGCCAGCAGACAAAAACCTAGTGTTGCCAGGTGCAAACCATCTCTGGCAAAGCAGCAAGGGTTGTTGACCATGATTTCCCAGGCCGACAGAAACTGGATCCCCTTTGAATGACACCAAAAACAAAATCAATTATCGAAATCAATAATTTTTTGTTTATAGTGAGACATCATTCTAGGTTAGTGTAGTATATTGCTCAGGGCTAGTGTCATATCTGCCTAGGACACATGCTCAGAGAGCTCAATCATGTCTATCTTCGTATAGTCCGGTGAGGTATGTCTCAGGTCATTCGCTCAAACATGAACTATGACAGACTCATAATGGTACTTATTGCTGAGAGACCTGAGTGCACACATGATCTGATGAATCCTGGCACTGGACAAGAAGCTGACTGTGACTTTATCCTTGTCCAGCCTGGGGAGTGGGACATCGGTGTGTCTCACTATGGAGTCTCCAATGACAAGAAAATTTGGTTTTTGAGTGTTATGGTTATGGGCTTGATAGGTGAGAGACTGCTGTTACTATTTGTCCTTGTTGCTGTGGGAACTGGGTTAGTTGTGACAGTCTTGTGTTTTGGACATCTCTGGTGTTTGGGTAAGTTTTTTGAGAGAATCTCTGCATATGTTGATTTTTGTGTTTGATGCATACTATGAGTATTTGTAGTGGTATTATGTACATGAGTAGTGGTGGGTGGGTTGATAACCTCTTCATTGTTACTATTTCAAGTGTGAGAGAGCAGGGATTCAAGATTCTTGGTGTAGTTACATCTCCTGCACTCTTTACTAGAGTGAGTTATTAGTAGAGGGCTGTCCGTGTACATGATACAGTTGCTACACTGCTCAGGCGACCCAGGTCAGCAAGGTTAGCAGGAGGTTCAAGGGTAGTCCAAATGTCCATAATGCTAGGTTGAAGAGCTGTAATCACAAAGGAAGGCTTTTCAGGACTGATCAAGGAGTTGCACAGTGGATGGATATTTCTGCTGTTTGCTTTTTGCTGGTGGTTTAATAGGTCACAGCTCACTAGCAGCATTTCTTTGACTGAGCAAGTACTAAAGATGAGGACTACATTAATGTGCTACAGCTGTATCTAAGGGAAAAATTGTCAAATATATGTCAGGCTATGGCATACAATTGTGCATCAGTGTGTGATGCTGCAGGACACGCAGAAACCTGATCAAATACAGTGCTTAAATACTGGAGTCTAAAAACCTGAAACAACTATCAAAACCTTCAAAAGGACCAAAGAGGATGCTTATTCCAAGCCCTAGGAAGTCCTTGCTTTCACTTTTGCATGAAGCAAGATGGCAGCTTTTTCTGTAGCAGTTTTGGCTACTGCTGCTGTTTCTACTATTATTCTTTCTAATCTGGCATATGCTAATGTTTCAGTGTCTTTTACACCTGTATCTTCTTTGCCTGGTCCTCAGACCTCTGTTGCATGTTCTACTGTTTTAAAAGATGCTGGGTAATTTGACTACTTGACTGGGGTGATTCTATGGAACTACAGGATTGTTCTCAGATCTCTACTGCTTCAGTGTCTGCTGTTTTAGCTCCTCCAGTGGAGAAGCCAGCTACTTCTACTAATGCTGTGACTTCTGTTGCCTCAACTGTTTCTAAATCTAAATCCTATGTTGCTGTGGTAAAAATGGCAGTTTCTGCTTCTGGCAGTCAACTTGGGTCTAATGGATTGGCAAGAATTGTTTTTAAACCTTTGGTGCATTTGAAATCTGCTTCAAGTCAGTCTTTATCATCTAAGTTTATTTGGCATTCCTTGTTAAAGCCTTTGTTTCAGTTAATTCTTTGTGTGTTATTATTCACTGGGGGAGGGATGCTTTTGCTGATGTTTATTTTGAAATTCAAGAGGTTGCTTCTGCTTTTGTTTCCAGTTTTTCCTAAGAGTAATTCTCAGAAGCCTTGCTCTGACTATGTGTTGTTTGAAGTAGATACTCATTATAGATATTCATTATGAGTGTAAAATTATTTTGTATTTTCTCTCTGTGTTACTGGGTCTCATATTAAATGGGTTTTGCTCCCACATTGTGCAGATGTTTTTTTCTGTGAAAAAGTCTTTTGATACTGATGCTGGTGGCATTTGAGATGGGGCTTGGGAGGCCTGGGTGGCCTTACATGTGCTATTTACTGGAGTTTCCCATTTACCTGTTGTTTGTTTATTGGCTGGTCAGAGGGGTATTTTGATATATGCAGGACAGCCTAAAGCATGCTTCATTTGCAATGACTTCTCACATTTGGTGTCTACATGTCCTTCTAGGAGATATACTCATTGTGGGTCATCTGAGCATTTTGCTAGGGCTTATCCCCAGTGGTGTTGTTTGTGTCTATGTTCACATGGGGACTCTGGTTGTCCTGCTGTGCCCCCTGCAGTCTGTACTGTGTTGCCTGCTACTGGCTCTAAGCAGACTTGTAGTGTTGTGCCTGCTGATGTATCTTGGCAGCAGGCTGCGGATTCCATTCCTGACCCACTGTCTCCTTCTTTACCAACTTCAGTTCCTGTAACTCTTTCTGGGGATTCTGAGGTCGGTATCTTTGCCTATTAGCTCACTAGGCCCTGTAGTTACTGACCATTCTACTGGGATTCCCCTTTCACCTATTATCTATGTTGTTCCTATGGGAACTGAAATGTTAGACTCCAATAGGAAGTTGCATGGGGTGTCTGCTGCTTCTTCTAATGATGCCAGTGATAAGGTGTTTGGCTCCTCAAAGGGTGTTGGTTGTGTAGCAGATGTTAATACTGATCTGTCTGTGTCCCATTCAGTGGTTTCGGGTTCCATATGGAGGTCTTTAAGGCTTAAATGCACTAAAAGGGCTTTGGATGATTATTCTGGTTTGGGTACTGATGGCTGACCTGTCTTTAGTTTTTTGTAATATGAATGGCATGGTGTATATAGGCTTTTGACTGTGCATTCTTGGGTTTCTTCCCTTTCTTCTGATATTATTTGTTTCTTAGATTTGGGCAAAATGCCTTCTTCTACTTGTTTGCAATGGGAAGTTTTGTGGGGCTGGTTGGTCTTTGGGGACTGATCGCCAGTCTGCCATTGTGGTTCTGAATCATAAGTCTGTAGCGGTGGTTAGGGGTGTTGTTCATGTCTTACCTGGTAGGGCATTAGTGGTGGATTTATCATGTAGGTCTTCCTTTCTATGTTTTGTTAATTTCTATGCCTTTATTTCTGTAGCTGAACACCATTTATTGTTTCAGCTTGTATGGCCTTATTTTCTTATTGACTGTCCCATTCTTTTTTTGGAGACCTTAATTGTAGTGTTATACCATGGGATTCTAGATCTAGGCAAAACTCTAGTGTGCGTTGTTGAAAGAACATTTTATACCTGGCCTCCCTTACTGTGTGTAGCCCTGATGCTTTTACTTTACTTTTTATTTCCATGGTACTGCATGCACCCGTACTGATTATTGTTTTTGTTCTCCCACCTTTGCTGTAGCCTCTTCTTTTTTGTCTTTTGTACCCTTTACTGACCACCGTGCTTCATTATTTTCCTTTGGTGTTTCCTCTGCTTTATCTAAGGGTAGGGGTTTGCTTAGATATGCTGCTCCATGGACTTTTACTCTGCTTGGCAGGAGGTTGTTTCTGAATTATGGGATGATCATTTCACTCTGTTGTTTTTCATTCCTTCTCTGTCCTCATGGTAGTTGGCCTTTAATGAGAAGTTTGCCTCTTATTATAATTGGTTTGCCCAATCTTATTACTTTCAGTTTAAGCAGTATTCTGATGCCTTACATGTTGACTTCCAGTGTGCTGTGTTATCAGGACTCTGCTAGTGCTCTTCAACATCTTTGTGAGCTGCATTTCTACAACATTGCTCAGGTCAAGGTAGCTCTTTGGAACTTGGCTCACTCCTTTAAGGGTATGGGTGAGGAATTCTTTCTTTATGCGGGATAGCTTATGCTTAGATCAGAGACCTTTATTGATAGTGGGCGGCACAGTGGTGTAGTGGTTAACATTGTCACCTCACAGCAAGAGGTTCTCTGGTTCGATTCTCGGCTGGGGTGCCTTCTGTGTGGAGTTTGCATGTTCTCCCTGTGTTCGCGTGGGTTTTCTCCGGGTACTCCGGTTTCCTCCCACATTCCAAAGACATGCATCTGGAGCATTTCTCCCCGGGCCTCCACTGAAAACAGGCTCTGTGGAACCTAGTCGGACATTCCCGGTCAACAAATGTTAAATAAAATAAAATAAAATAGTTTGCTAACTTATTCTGGTGATGTTGTTACTGTTAAGGAAGGTATTTTGCATGAAGGTAATTCTTATTTCTGTTCCTCATATGGTGGTAAAGTTCCTCCTGCTGAATCATGGCCCATTCTGGTGATGCTGGCTGCTTTTAGGTCTGCTTTTGATTTACCTAATGCCTTGTTTGAGGTTTGTCAGGCTATTTCTTCTTTTAAGGTTGATTCTGCCACAGGGTGGGATGGGCTTTCATATCATTTTTACCTCTCTCTTTCTGATGTTTAGTTATCAGTACTTGTTCCATTGTTTAATGAATGGTTTTCTAATGTTTTTTCCCATCTTGACTTTTTGCGTATTGCCCTAAAGTTTCTCTGGAAGAAGGTTGACCGCAGGGTCTTATCAAACTGGTGACCTGTTTCCTTGTGCAACACTGATTACAAGTTGTTTTGTAAAGTTTTGTAGTTGCGCCTTCATTCTAAGATGCATTTTCTTTTGGATCCCAGGGTCTATGGTATTTCAGGCAATTGTACAGGATTTGCTACCTTTGCTGGTCTGTTCTTTCTTATGTTCATTCTTCTCCTTCTGCTTTGCTGCTTTCTTGTGAATTTACTAAGGCATTTTATAATGTTAGCCATGGAGCATTGTTAGACATTTTGAAAGCCTTTGGATGTGTCCCACTTTTTCTAAAGTGTATTTCCTCTATTTATTCTTCTTCAGTTATTGTTTCTGTGGTGAACAGATGGCTGGGTGCAGAGGTTGCTATGAAGAATGGTGTGCAGCTATCTGTTTTACTTGATTGTGGGTACAGTGTTTTTTAAGGTGTGGGCCCATTTTTCTTTATTTCCTTTTTCTTTTTCCTGCTCAGGTGTTTTGGTTCCACGTTTTTTGTCCTATGCAAATGATATGACAGTGCTTGCTGAGTTTTCTGCTGTTTTGCTGACTTATTTGCAGTATTTTTCCTTTGTGGGTCTCTCCCTTAACCTTGCTAAATCAGGTGGTTTTGGTGTAGTCCCTAATCTTGGGGAGGTTTCTTTTTCTTCTGCAGGGCTCGCCATTTTGGGTGTGCCTTTTGGTACTCCTTATATGCTGGAGTCTTCTGAGCATCTTCTTGATAAGGTTTTCCAGTGATTTTTATGGTGCTCCTTTCCATTGTCTTTTTGCAAGAAAGTTTACTTGTTGAATGGTGCTTTGTTGAGTACTTTGGAGTATGTTTTTTCTGTTTATTTGTTCCCCATTATTGGCCTACCCATCTTTTGTCTAAAGTTTTTCATTTCTTTTGGGGCATCTATTATATGCTCGTGTGGTGGAATATTTTGTATTCTCCTCCTGCTTCAGGTCGTCGGGCTGCTCCACCCTGTTCTTTTTCTGTATACTTTCTTTTTTCTGTTTTGCTGCATGTGCAGGCTGGTGATCTTTCTTTGCTTGGTCACTTGCTCTAGGCTTTATCTGGGCAGTTTTGCCAGACATGCTTGACCGGAAAGTGTGCATGCAGATTCACCTCTGGGAGCTGCATGAAGCCCAGTCTTTGTTACTTGGGTGGCATGTTACTTTGGGTGCCCTTCCTTCTTCTAGGCAAGAGTAGTATTCCTTTTTCTTGACCCATTTCTATGACATTAATGGATTTCAGGACTATTCTCCTGGGAGGTTGCAGGGGTTGAGTCAGGGTAGGTGGCGTAATGCCTCTTTGCCCCATTGGAGTAATTTTCTCTGGCATTCTTCCCTTGATATCTTCCCAGTGTGGTCTTCTTATGTTTTTTTGTTCAACGGGGGCCCAGTCATGTCCCACATGCTGGTTGTGGGACTTTGGAAAATACAGGACATGATTTTAGGTTGTCTGGCTTTTAGGAGAATGTTCAGCGCAACTATTCAGTGCTCCATTTGTTTCCCATTACACTTGATAAATGTTTGTATGGTGATTATGGTTGTGCCTGGATGCCAATGGTTGCTTGGGCAAATTTCCTCTTGGTGTTTGCTCTGAGACTTCATTGTAGTAAGAACCTTCCCAGCAAGAACCTATCTATGTCCCCTTTACTTGTTCAATTGAGGTTGTGGCTGTGGCATAAGGGGTGGGGGTGGGGGTTGACCTTGCCCATCTTGCTTGTTGTGTTTGCCAATCATTTATTATTGTTCTTGTATTTCAGGGGGTATTTCTTTTATGAACTTTTTTGCACTGGTGTTTTTTATATCAGTGCTCTTCTTATTTTAGGTGTTTATATCTCCTGTTTATGATTGACTGGAGTGTATTTTATAGCTACTGCACTCCTTTCTTATGTAGTTCCCCAGCATTTTGTATTCTAGCGACCATTTCCTTTTTGCTGTTTTTTGCTGTTTACTGTATTACAAAACTTTATGCATTTGTTGTAGTCTTTTTATTTTCTTGCTTTTGTCCATTTGTTTGTTTGTTTTGGGTTGAATGTTTGGATATTAGCAAAAATTTGTATTTTGTCATTCTTTTAAGTCCCGTAGTACTGTTTGGGGTTCTTTTTCTTTGTCAGGTTGTTTCTTCTTTGTTAGGGGTTTTCTTGTCAGGGCTTCTTCTGCTTATTTTCAATTATGTAGAACTTTGGCTGGTTTCATTGTGATTGTCCTTCATCCCTTTTCTTTGGCTGAAGGTTTTGTTTTTTTTTTGTCAAGGTTTTTAGTCCTACATGATTGTTGTTGTTTTCTTTCCTTGTTTGCACTTTGTTGTCTCTTGCTGTTTTCCTTTTCTTTTTCTTGGTCGGTATGACTCCATGCCCTTGATCAACCATCCTTCACTAGACAGGTTCCAGTCAGCATAATTCTCTCTCTAGAGTGCACAAGGGCCCTTTCCAATCAAAAATGATATGGAAAATGTGCTCAGAACAAACCACCACTACAAACAGACCCATATGCAGCAAACCTGTACCTGGACTATGCTAGATCTACTAGCTACCCTAGAGAATGTTTAACACAGCAGAGAAATAGCAGTGAGACACTAAAATGTTTTAAATAGCAGAAAAACAGCAAGGAGACTCTAAAGAATGTTTTAAACAGCAAACAAATCCATTATTTTAACACTGCTTGGTGGGAAAACCAGAACAAGCAGAACAGATTGCTTTGCAACAGTGAAAAACACCAGCAAATACGTATCAAACAGTAAAAATATGAAAAAGAACATTTTAAACAGTGAAAACAGCAATACAATCCAATTTACCAGGCACAGTAAGGCAGACAGTTGCAGTACAGCAGTGCAGTTTAGTACACATTATTTAAATACAGTATTAAAGTAGATGGCAGACAATAAAAACTGCAGTAAATAGTATATTTAAGCAAAAAACAGATGAAGTTTACAAGACATTCTTACACAAAATATTGCATTATTTTCCCCAATGGAGAAAAACATTTTTCCACAATAGAGAATGCATACACAATTACACTCATACATTTGAAATGCAGACATAGTATAAACAGATAACAGAGTTTCAGAAAATAATGTACTATAGTTCAAATAAAAACAAAGTAAATATAACTGCAAATTATTGTGATACATTAGGGATTTGATAAAACAGTTGAGAGTGGTATGAAAATTTCATGCAGCCTGGAGTGTAAAATTTGACTAAGGATGTCAAGAGGTGGCAGTTAGAGGTATTATGTACAGATGATATGGAGAAGAGGTGAGGATTATAAGAAACCGGGAGATGGAAGAGGGAAAGACATAGTCAATAGGTTGCAGATGGTGTAAGATGTAACTTACATAGTGGTAAGGTTGTCATAGTAACAGAGTGGGTATTAAAAGTGGGGAGGGAGGGGGTCCACAGTGATAAAAAGTGTGTGTAGATAGTTGAAAAGGAAACTAGTAATAAAGGAAGTTTGTTTTAAATACGGGTGTGTGAGAGTGTTTGTCATAAAAGTGTATATGGGTGTTGAGTTAAAGGTGATTAATGGTAAGGATAGATGGAAGCCGTGAGAAGAGAATGTGTGTGTGTCTTTCGGGTTTTCCCAGTTAGGGGTCGCCACAGTGGAACTCCGGTCCACTAATGATTGGCAGTAGATTTTTACGTGTCGAGTTGCCAGCTCTGACGCACAACCTTCAACGAAGGTACACCCATTCATGCATGTCTCGACACAGAAGACGCTTTAGCTGAGAATCGAACAGGACAACATCTTACTGTGAGGCGACAATGCTACCGCAGCACCACCACTGCAGTTCAGAAGCCTTGAGACAAGATTAAAGTAGTTTATTCAACAGAACAACAGCGGAAGGGTAAGTGAGGGGAGATAGTTCTAGGAAAGAGTGTACCTAATTGTATAGAGAAAAGAAATGACTTAGAAATTTAGAAGATTTTATTGGATAGTAGTTAGGTGGTTACAAAGACTTAGTTACATTTAGAACAATAGCACAGCCAGGTATCATTTAGGTGCTGTCTAAGTTGGGTTTCGAGGATAGGTAGATTATATGCTACTTTGAGTGGGGAATATTGTTCCAGATTTTGGATGTGCAATTAGAATAAAGGGAGTCCCCAGCATTATTATAGGATTTGCTGACTAGCAAGAGGGATTTATTAGCTGATCATAAATCTCTGCTGCTATAGTAGAATCAGAGTGCATTTTAAAGTACTGCCCATTTTTGTGGCTGTATAGATTAGTTTGTGGGCAGTGATTAGTTTGGAAAATTTCAAATAGTTGGGTAATTCTAATCAATGTAATTCTCTTAATGCACTACAGTGGTGGGTTCTTTATAGGATATTTCTAGCAAATTTGACTATCTTGCTGTGATGTGCTTCTAATTTTACTTGTTCTGTTTTATTCAATTTGATACGAATTGGTGATGCATACAGTAGAGTGGAAAGCAAATTCTTGCTATTGATTTTCTTGTTGAGTCTGTCAGATATGACATTATCCTCTAGAGGGTGAATAGCTTCATGTATGTTTTTTGACAAGTTATATAATTTTGACAGTATATATCCTGGTTTCTTTCATTGTTATCTACTATCTGCCAAGTTGTTTCACACACCCCTCTTAGACAGATTTTTGGAGAAGCTGGATTAGAGTGATTAGATGTGAATTTTTCAAATCTGTTCTCATGATTGACCAATATTTCTGGATCTCAAGGTCAAGTATTATATGGAAGCTACAACCTATGTATAATTCAATTATTATTGATGTGAAAATCTCCATTTGTCCAATAAACAGGGCAAGGAGAGAGGAACAGTAAAGTCTAAAAGCAAATTTCTAAACTGGTCAAGTGGAGAAGAAAATAAGTTATTAAGAAATCTTTGTGGATCTAGAAATGCATACATTGGAAGAAAAATGAGAAAGCAGGAGATTCTTGTGGATACAGAAGATTGATGAATGTCAGGTGTAATCCGGAAATAAGAAAACATGTTAAAAGGGATGATAAATAGAAGCACCAGATGCAATTTGATGGATCAATGGTGACAAAAGATCCAAGGCATTATCATTTCACAAAACTTTGAATTACACTACCTAACTTAATTTTAGTATGTATCAACAGAGCAGTTTGATAACTGATGTGGCAGAAGATAGGATTTTTTTGCAAGATATACAGCTGCAAGGACTGAACTTCAACTATGCAAAAGATTTGATAGATTAGGCAAGTTGTCTGCAGCTTTGTCCATTTATAGATTGAGTCAAAGATATCAAGTTTTACAAATGTACATTTTATGAATTTTTCATTATTCTTCCATGCACTGTTTTATATTTTGATAATTATAAAAGTACTCATACTAATTTTTGTGTTAAAATTGCTTAATATTTTTTAAGTTTTAATCTTAAAATGATGGATAAGCATACTAATTATAAAATGTTTACATAAAGCAATGTTTAAATAAGATTTTAGAATAATATACCATGTTGACAGTGTGTGTGTGCGAGTACAGGGAAGATATTATGTAGAAAAATATGACTATGCAGATCTACTCCACTTTTTCTTTGACATTTATCTGTGTCACTTCGTAAGAGATTAACCCAATGGAAGTAAATGGCAATGTTACTTTTAGTAAACGATTACCCAATTTCTGCAAAATATTTTCCTGTGCATATCTGTTCAATTACTTTTGCTTTTAGTGGGAGTTTTTCATCAATGAGGTAGTTCTAAATTA
Source organism: Protopterus annectens (assembly GCF_019279795.1). Taxonomy (NCBI): domain Eukaryota; kingdom Metazoa; phylum Chordata; order Ceratodontiformes; family Protopteridae; genus Protopterus; species Protopterus annectens. The sequence goes on along the minus strand of NC_056744.1, from coordinate 681,711,849 downwards.
AGTCTCCTATCCCAGACTTGTTCAATGAATTAAATCTCTTTAGGAGCTTCATAAAAATGTAAGCATAAATTGCATTGATGGACTGCAGTAGGAGAAAATAAGACATTTGTTTTTTTTTTTTTTTTTTTGGTGTGTGAACTGGCATTATTTTTAATTTGTAGATTCCAATTTGACTTAAGCAATACTGTATTGCCTCTGTACTTAGAAAATGAACAAATAAAGTCCATCAAATAAACTCTTGGTAGATTTTCTTGGCCAAACTGCAGATGGCAGGTGAGGCCAGCAAACTTGCATTTAAAAAGGTGAGGAGTTATGCTGCAAGTTTGACTTTTCTAATCAGAATGGGTAAAATGTGTCGAGTGGCATGTGTAACCATCTGTCTGCCTAGATCTCTGTACTATTCTGCACTGGAATTTCATATGAGGCAGAAATGAAGTGACCACTGCAAAGGCACTGTTAGGATATATTTAAAAGAAACCAAGTAGTACATCCTTACCTGTCAAAGTGGCAAACTTTTCAAAATATTTCCATTTTCAATAGGAAGCTAATAAGGCACAGTATATTTTATAGTTGCGGACTTTTTTTTTTGTTCTGCAGCCTTCTTTCTCTCTCTCTCTCTCTCTCTATATATATATATATATATATATATATATATATATGACATTTAATACATTGCATGTGGGAGTTATACTACAGGAATAATGTCATCTTCCTTAATGTCTTCTTACAGCCCACAAGAAGCAATGTCTTTCACAGTGCCTTGTACTTAATGATGGTTGTCATTTTTTATGCATTAATTTGGAAAACTAGCACTTGTTACTCCTTGACATTGTGGCTAAGGTCTTGCTGTTCACAACGGACATGTTACTTGCTTTTGAAAGACTACTTCTATCAAGGTTTACTTAATTGGTTGTGTTTTCTACAGTAACTTCCTTTTTCAATCTGAGACAGTTGTGAGAGGACAAATAGTAAAGGAATTAGTGAACTTTCTTTTCATTGAAGCTGCGGTAAAAAAAATCAGGATGTAAGCTAGCAGTATAGTTAAACAAACTGGAGGATGAAATACCGGGAATGGAGAAATCCATGTTGAAACAGCACCAAGAAGTATAGGGATTAGGTCAGACTATTCCTTTCTTACTTTTATTAGTAGGTCTGTTAACTTTAATGTGACAAGAGTGCAAAGACACTATCAGAATAAAGCAAAACTAAATACATTTCACCTAAATTAGTTATGAAGAGAATAGCTTGCTGATCCTGTCCCTACCCCTTACAGTGAATATTTCCCAATACTTCATCTAATCATCATTAGTATGTCTATATTTAGTGACATTTTTTAAAAGGCTTTTAAGATGGCACTCTTAATAAAGCATACAGGAAAGAAACTCAAAGGAGAATCCCTAAGATGTGCCTCATGAGAAGATCTACTGAACATTGAACGCTTTACAAATTACTGGATTATATGATCTGGGAATCTGAAAGGAATACTCATGGATGTACTTTTTCATATCTTTCCACACATTCTAATTTAAAGTTTATAGAGACCTATATATTTGAAGGGCTTTATAGAGATGCTATTATTATTGTAATTTTGCATATTTTGCTGATGTTTCTGATGCTACAATCTGACTATTCTATATGTTTCCTGAAAATCAACAGCTTCTTGTGGACATTTTCTGAATTTTTGTTGGACTGATAAACATTCATTTGAAATATTTGTATATGCTGCAAAGAAAACCTCAACTTTAGGGGTAAAAGGAGACATCTGCAAATAACTCATGACCATTAGAGGCAAATAGCCTTTGGCATTCTGTTTCAAAATAATGCAATCTAACTGTTTAATTCAGTTGCTACATTGTTATACTATAGGTATCAGTTTCACAATGAGAAAGGTAAACACTTTTGTAGTATTTATTAAAACAGAAAACACCCTTACAGATATCGTATGTGCCACTGTCACCAACAGTGAAAAATGGAAAATGTTTGCTTACAGCCATTATTTCTGTGGACCTATTATGGGCTTTGGAGTTAATCATGCATTGCAGATGCCTAGTAAAATGTGGAAATATGGCTTTTGGGAAAGGTCAGGTTAGATAGTAATTACTTAATGAATAGGATATATAATTTTGATTCAAGATCTACTGTCTTGCCAGTTGTATTCTAAAAGAGCAGAGTTTCCCAAGGATATGTAAAGACCCCCTACTTTGTTCTTTCAGTGTGTAGTGACTTAGCCTTCACACTACCTGATTTGAATATAACCATACATACATATGACCAGACTTACAAAAATAATTTACCATTGTCTGCTTTTTGGCATTATCCAGTTGTCAATGTGATCATAGCAAGGTAAAAAAAATAAACATTATGATCTATCTTTAGCAGCCCCCAAAAATTGAATGATAATGAAATAGTCATAGTTAAAAAGTATATATAAACTGCAACTGGAAGGAGCATGATTTTCTCTTGACTATTATTTAAATGAAGTGCTAAATACGTGACTAAATGGGGTATTAGAAGCTAAGTTATAGGTTTTTAATCTGCTCACATTTGAATTTTGTAGGATTACTGGTGTAAACTGACTAATGGTGAAGTTAGAATAAGCACTGTTTGTTACCGCCTTTAGCTCATCATACAATACCAATTACATTTGAATGGCACTTAATAAAATATGTAGATTCTTCTGACATTCTAAACTCGTTGAGTACCATTGCATCTTTATTAGATAAAGACAAATACATCTAGACATACATGGCTACTTAACTCCTTATTGTATATATATTTATCAAGACTAATTTCTATCCATGCGCTAGAAATTACTTCACTTCATTATGCAGTGAGAACATGAAATCAGTAAAACAGTCATTCTTTGCCCATTTAGGAAAATTGTCCTGGACATCGGGAATCCAATGCTGAAACAGTAGAGAAATGCACAAACCTTTGGCTTATTTAAAATTTAAGTTATTTAATTCCTTGATTGCATGTCTATAAATATCAGTGTTTCAAAGAAAACCATTGAGCACATATTACTAAAATGTTTCCAGACTTTGGAAATGTATTCATTTTATTTTCCTGCCCTTGTTTCTTCATGACTCAGTATGTTTTATAACAGTCACCTTAATGGATGTTACTAGTCATTGCTTTAGCTGACTATAGCCACATGAAAGTATTTTGAGATGAAAAAAATTGCAATTATGGCTGTTGGCACATTAATGGCTGGGATTTGTTATTCTTTGTTTAATCATTGTCACTTCTTTGCTGTATCCTGTTGTAAGTGCCTTAGTCATCTATTACAGCCTCAGCATGATTTTGTAAATTATGCTGCAAATTTACATAATGACATTTTCTGTCTTACGCCTAGATTGTTGCTAAAGAGGGTATTGGACCAATCTAATAACTTATTTTGCAAATCAATAATTAAAAGAAATATAAAGAGCATAATCAAACGTCATCTTCTTTCCTTGCTAGTATAACAAAATGAGAAGGCTACACTAATCTCTGCATTGAAATGAGCAGTGTAGTTCTACACATATGAAGCGAAAATACCTTTTTTCCAGATTCAGAGTTTTACATTTCATTCCCATCAGAACCCATAATTTCCAGCTAATGAACATTATAAATCCTAATGAATGGAACTATTTGGTGAATCACTAGGTTATGTATAATGGTGATAAGTTGTAGTCATTGGAACAATAGGTTCTATTCTATTTTATGCATTTCTACACCTGAGAATTAAAGAGAAACTCAATTTTTGTAGCATGAGGTCTGTAAAGGTCATCTCAGCCAAAAG
>NC_056744.1:681655565-681703065 GCF_019279795.1 Protopterus annectens | reverse complement strand
GACAGAAAAGACTGACCAGGCTAGGAAGGACTACTGGTTGGCTAACAAAGAAGCTAAGAAAGAAGTTGCAATAGCAAAGAATAGGGCATCAGAGGCACTGTACCAACTTCTGGAAAGTGACTCAGTAAGGGCCACAAAGAAACTATATCAGGTTGCAAGGCAAAGACAGAAAGATAAAGAAGATAGTCAAACGCCCTTTGTAAAGGGATGCCAGCAACAACCTGCTCACCAGTCTACAGGACATCAAAGGCAGATGGAAGGAGTATTTCCAGCAGCTTCTGAATGAAGAAAACCCCATAGAACTGTACTGCCTCAGAAACAGCCTACAATGAGAGAAGAAGGGGAGCCCACCCTAGAAGAAGTAAGAACAGCAAGTCTGGGATAGCAGCAGGCTCAGATGAGGTCACAGCAGATATGATAAAGATGTTGGGTGAGATATGGGAGAAATGGCTCCTGAGGGTACTAATAGAAGTGTGGAGAGAAAGGCATATCCCAGATGACTGGAGAATAAGCATACTCATGCAAGTGTACAAGAACAAAGGGGACATCCACAACTGTGGGCAGTACAGAGGCATCAAATCTTATCACATTGCATGAAAGTTCTGTTGAGGGTGATTGATAAACGGATATGCAGAGTAGTAGAATGTAAGATGGATTGTGCTGAACTTTTCAAAAGTGGCACATGTGAATGCAGAGCTCATAGGGATAGCCTTGTCAAAGTAAAACTTATCAGTGAGATGCATGCCCAAGGCAGGCCAATCTTGCTTTCTCATTAGTAATCTAAATGCTAACTCAACACCTAACTTTACCAGCCAGAGATAGGAAAATGACCTGAACACCCTAACCACCCATCCAAAGAAGAATACTAAACCTTAACATCTGGCCTATCAATATGTGTAGTGACAGAATCACCTTCTGGGAAGGACAAGTGATGCATCAACCTAAATTTCTCTGATGATCTCTTGGGGACCAAACCCAACAGCGATACTCAATATTTAACAAATGGCAGAACTTCAAAGTAACCTAATAACCTACCTACAGACAACTCCTTGTCCAGCAATTTCTGCACCATTTCTTCATTCCCTAAACCTGGCTTCAAATTCTTATAGAGCAGAACTGAATCACCCACCTTAGATTTTACTGCAAAATGAACTTTAAACCCCTTCACCATGGAACAAACTATTGGTCCCATGGCCAGTCCTTCTTCTAGCCACAAAAAGAAAAAGTCATGTAAACAGTCTTTGCCACCAATACAGGCTATCAGGTTGCCTTAGCCTTATGTGGGTGACTCTACTGTGGCCATTTGTTGTACTTCAGATCACTCATTTTTAACCCCGGACCCCTCTTGTGTAACACCTACAGCCAATATAGACCAAGGGTTAGCCATGTCCTCAGCAACTTGCTCCTAAAGCATTTTTATACAGGTAAAGCACTCTTAAACAAAAAGAAATTACTTCATTCATCTAAATCCCCTTGAGTACCCATTTCCCTATAGGTCCTTTCTGACTCAGTTACACAGCAATCTTTTACACTATTCTAGCATGTCGAAAGGTCAGTTGCTGGCATCCTCTCCCGTTCAGCTGGTGAATCTGGGAATCTTGAGACAATGTTACAATTGCCTCATGTACACAGACAACCCTCTCCTCCTCCCAACAAATACAGATATATGTGAGAGATGCAACTATATAGCCAAACTGGAGGCTGAGCTCTCTCAACTCAGTACTGGCAAAACCAGTCAGGAGGAGAAGGTAACCACGCACACCACATACCCAGTCTCACATAGACCTATCACAACTGCAAACCAAACACATAAACACACAAAAACATACTCGGAGGCTCTGATTAAAAATCTACCAAAACAACAGAGGCCTCCAAAGCAGACACCCAAGTGACCACTACCTCAAGACATAGCACATGCAGCACATAGTTCACAAAGTCATTGTGCTAAACAGTTACAGCCCATAAGGCCAAACAACATGCTAGACACACTTGTAATAGGTGACTCCATGGTCAGACACACTGACGTCCCGCTCACCAGACTGAACAAGGAGAAGATTACAATAAGCTGCCTGTCGGGTGCTAGAATCTGCCACATAACACAAGCACTCAGGTTACTCCACAACAAGTACAAATATGACTCAGTCATTGTCCATGCCAGTGTGAACGACCTGAGACGTACCTCCCTGGACTACATGAAAAGAGACATAGAGGAGCTCTCTGATTATGTAGCCCAGGCCGGTATGACCCTGACCCTGAGCAGCATTTTACCCTCACCAAGAATGATGCCACAGTACAAAGACAAAATGATCAGTTTTAACAATTGGCTTAATTACTGGTGTCATTCTAAGGGGATCCAATGTCTGTCTGCTTGGGATGACATGCTTGACAAGCCATGCTGCTTCGCAAGGGATGGCTTGCACCTGTCACCCCTGGGCTTCCGGATATTGGCCAAGGCTCTTGCCACCCCCATAGTGCCTTTTTTAGGCAAGGCTCAAATTACAAACCTACCTCCCTAGAAAACACAAGTGGAAAAAAACTAAGGGCAATGCTGCTCAATGTCAGAAGTCTAAACCTCAAGATGCATGCTCTTGAAGCCCTCCTCAGTATGGAGAACATTGATGTCTGTGCAGTGACTGAAACCTGGTTCAAGGCTCCTGAGAGCACCCCAGCACTACCAGGTTTTACCTCATATCATGCTTTCCGGCCCCAAAACTTGGACCGAACCACAAAAGGAGGGGGAGTATTCATATTCATCAAAGATACCCACACCTCCAGGTTAGTGGCAATGCACGAAGCATCGGAGACCATCCAGGTGCAACTAACCATAGGCAAAACTGCCCTACAGTTTGTAGCATGCTACAGACCACCCTCTCAAACTCAGGAACCCCACACAGCCTTCCTGAAGGCACTGGAGAGTATGAATGTTTCTCCAAATACCATCATACTGGGAGACTTCAACTACCCAAACATAGACTGGGAACATTACTCAAGCCCCAACACCCTAGCCCAAAGGTTCCTAGAATTCATAAACTCAAATGCGATGGAACAACTAGTCACCATTCCCACAAGAGGAGATAATATACTAGACCTGATCATCACAAACATGGGGACAAAATGCTCCACACCGGAAGTATACCCCTCATTGGTGAGATCAGACCATAAATTAATCTCACTGGAAATCCACATCCTGCCCCCACCCCCTGCACAAAAGACCACAGTGAAGAACTTCTCAAAAGCCAACTTCACACTTCTTAAGACTGAAGTGGTATCCTTCAAGGCCCCTGGGCCAGTGGAAACCACAACCCACACTGCTGAATCCTTTATAAATGCCTTCTACGGGCACCTTCAAGAATGCATGGATCATGAAATCCCAAATAAAACCAAGACCCATTCCCCCAAAGGCAGGCGCCCGGTCTGGTGGACCCCAGCCATTAACAAACTTTACAACAGGAGGGGGAAGCTACTACATGACAGAGCAAAATCCCTAAAAGGGAAGGCATCTCTGATCAGTACTAGCAAAAAACTACGATCACTCATAAAATCATCCAAGGCCAACTTTGAGAGAAAAATCGCAAAAGACACAAAAGACAATCACAAGGCCTTCTTTAGCTATGTTAGAAACCTGGGTGGAAACTCCCGGATATGCTCAGAGTTAGTCCAAAATGACACAAAATACATTGAACCCACAGACATTGCCAACATTCTGGCAGACAGGTTCAGTGCAAATCCCCCCCCCCCCCACAAAAGGAGAAATATCTATCCCAGCAGAGTGTAGCCTCCCTAACATCTCAGATGCCCAGTTGAGAGCCGCCCTCTCTAAAGCTAAAAACACAGCATCAATGGGACCGGATGGTGTCCCGGGCTGTGTGCTACATGAACTCCAAGAGGAACTAAACCCACACATAAGGCTGCTGTTTAATCTTAGCCTTACTACAGGATACGTACCCAAAGAGTGGCGTATGGCAACAGTGGTCCCACTCCACAAAGGCGGTGCTTCTACGGACCCTGGAAATTTCCGCCCCATAAGCTTGACGAGCCTGGTCTGCAAAGCTATGGAAAGGATCATTATGAAACTCATAAACAAAGACACTGGGGACCTACAGTCATTGGATCCTACCCAATTTGGCTTTGTCAAGGGCAGATCCTGCCTTTTGAACTTGGTCGACTTTTATGAAACAGTCACTAAGGCCATTGATGAGGGTAAAGCAGTTCACACAGCCTACCTTGACCTTGCAAAAGCCTTCGACACAATACCCCACTCGGGCATCATAGACAAACTCACCAGCTTAAATGTAAACCCATATGTCACAAGATGGGTTGCAAACTGGCTCAAGGACAGAACCCACAGGGTCAGAGTTGCTGGAGCCATGTCAGACTCTAAGCCAGTCACAAGCGGTGTCCCACAGGGCTCAGTCCTGGGACCCCTCTTGTTCGGCATTTATTTTTCCAAGGTGCAGGCAAACATAGGAGGATTGTGGCTGACAAAGTTCGCAGATGACTGCAAACTGGTGCCATAATTGATACTCCAGCGGACACAAGCATCCTTCAGAGAGGCCTCATAGAAACAGATAATTGGTGCCAGAGCCATGGCCTTAAGCTGAATGCCAAAAAATGTATAGTCATACCCTTTGGGAAAAACAAGGTACCCACAAATTACCACATAGGTGGTAATCCATTAAGTACGGAAGAGGTAATCAGGGACCTAGGGACCCAAGTTGACAGTAACCTCTCATTTGACACTCACATTGCCAAAGTGGTTAGGAAGACCTCCTATATTGCCCACCTTATCATGAAGGGATTCACATCTAGATCAAGAGAGGTCATTGTTCCCCTGTACTCTTTTCTTATCAGGCCCATGATTGAGTACAATGCCCCATTTGGGATGTATCTTACTCGACACCTGCAGCAGTTGGAAAGACCCCAAAAGTTCCTCACCAAGAGGATAAAGGGTCTCAAACATATGTCATATGCTGCCTGGCTGAAGAAACTCCAGCTCTATTCAGTCGCATACTGCCTACTCAGAGGTGATCTATGCCTGACGTACAAGGCCATGTCCAATCCGGAATTAATGGACATGCTCCACCTCAGAAAATCCAAATCCATCAGAGCCACGAGAGCAAGAGATTTGAACCTCAACACAGAAATAAATAGTACGTGCTGGAGGGATAGATTCATAACCCAGAGGCTCCCTACACTCTGGAACAGAATCCCAGTCCATGTTAGGCAGAGCCCCTCACTAACTCTCTTCAAGAGAAATCTTGACGAGTGGATGGGAGATCGTAGGTTTGCCCCGGGGGTCATCTCTGTGTCACTACTAGACAGAGACACAGTAAACTAAACCCTAAATGGGTGTAGTATTCTCATCCTAAGGGGTGGTGAAAGCCACACACACTCTGGCTAGGCTTATAAATGCCCTAGGGCAGATAGCCTAGTACGAACCTATGAACCTATGAACTGTTGGGGGTCCAGTCAGTGGGCAAGGGAGAGACACTCTTATCAGTCCTGGGAGAGGGAGCATGGAAGGCTTCTTTGTTATGTCAGAATGTTGTGCCCATCCCTGCGGAAACTGTTGCTGCTACCACTTGTAACAATATCGGCCCATTTTGTATGTCAAAAGGAACAGAAAACTTAACATGTATCTCCTTCTCTTCAAATTTTCTTAGACAGGAGTAGTTTTCTGGATTTGGCACAGGGTTTTATTCAGGCCTTTGATCCTACTTATTTGTTGTTTTCTGATAAAAGAAAGAAGGATTTCTTGAAGAGATTCAAGATTCTGAATCTGGACAGAAAGACAAAGGGACAGATACAGGTTTTCCCCTCAGATTTTCTGATTTAGACCCAGGGGAAAGTTCAGGTTCTGTTTCTCTTTTTGGGGTTCATCTCCCTGTGAGTCAATTACCAGAATGTAACATTCAATGGGAATACACTGAGGTTTCTTAGTCCCAGAGAAAATTTAATGAACTATTTCAGAAGGAATTTATTGAACATTCACAAGTTTCTCTAGTTCTGTCAGCTTTGGAGAATGTGTGTCTGTCCACCTATAATTTCCTGATAGCCATTTAGAAGGCAGTGAGAATGTATAAAGTTCATTGGTCTTTTTACATTTTTATCCACTCTTTCCAAACATGACACAGTAGCTAAAGCTTTAGTTAATCCTACTGCTACTAAACAGTTAATTCCTACCCTACTTGTTTTGATAAGGATGGGAAGGTTATTGATGGGTTTGGGAAGATAGTGTATGCTTCTGCAGCTTTGAGTTTCAGAATTTTATGTTAAATTTTATTCTGACTTGTGAAATTATGAGGAATGTTTTGTCTGCAGTTTCTTTTTGTGTAGAAAAATATGCTTTAAATTATTTACTTTCTTATACTGTACTAACCACTGCTCTCTGTTTGCAGTGCATGATTCCATTGATAATTATGCCAGGGCTTTGGCCTCCAGTACTGTTTTGGGGAGGTTTGCCTGGCTGCATTCTCAGAACCTCCAAAGAGGATGTGAATATTAAGATGTTATTTTCCTTTAGATAGAGATTCACCTTTTTCTTCCTTTGCTTCAGAAGTGACCAAAAAGTGGGAACAAAGGAGTAAGTTAAACCAGAGAACCTAAGATATTTCTGCCCTCCTTTTTCTAAGAGATTCTCTAAGCCCTCACCCAATTTTGGCAAAATGGCAAGGGTGTTCCTAAAATAATTCAAGAACTCCAAAACCAAGAACAGTCTAACTTGGCAATTTGAATTTTTAAGGGACCTTGTTCCCTCCTCCCTCACTGTCAGTTCCTTTTCCCTTCCAGAAAGTTTGAATCTCCACTTTTCTGCTAGGCAACAACTAGTTTCCGAAGATCATTCATCAGGGTTATAGATGGCAGTAAGAAGAGATTCCTCCTTGCTGGGGGCTTATTCCTCATTCACCAGAATGGTCTCTTTTATTTCCACCTGTCCCTCATTACATGCTGTTCCAGGGAGAGATAGAATGAGTTCTTCCTTTCCAAGTTGGGAAAGGATTTTATTGAAGGATGTTTCTAGTGCCAAAGAAAGATGATGCTTGAAGAGTTCTGGATCTTTACTTTTTAGACCTGTTTGTGATGGTGCTTAACTTCAAAATTATGTCAGTACACAATTTGTTACCTGTTCTTCCCCTTTCATATTCCCTGGTAATACTCCTTTTGAAAGATGTCTGTCATTACATTCCTTTCCATACAGACTTTAGAAATTTCTTAAGGTTCTCTATTTAGATCGCATTATCAGTTCTCTGCCTTTACCTTTGGAATATCCACTGCACCAAGAGTGTTCTCAAAATGTCTAGCTCCATTTATAGCTCATTGCAGGGATCCTTTTTCTTTTTTCCATATTTAGATTACTTGCTTATCTTTGCAGAGGCTTTTTCAAAGCATTAGAAATCTCTCACTTGGATCTCTTACACAAGATGGGATCCCAAGAGAACATTAAAAAATCATTTTCAACTGTTTCATACAGGATTGTGTTTATGTGTTTTCATCTGGACACCTCAATTCGAACATCTTTTATTCCACAGGAAAGAATATATCTAGATCTAGTTCTATGGTTTCCACTCAAATTTCAGTCACTCGGAGGGAATATTTTAGGATTTTGGGTCTCATGGCATCTATGATTCACATGATAATCTTGGCAAGACTCCACATGAGAAAGATACAATGGTATCTGAAGTCTCTTTGGTCCCAGCATCAACATCCCTTATCTTTTAAAATCCCAAGGCTGGGGTTTGTCCACAGATAAATGACTTGGTGGAGACACCAATCATCCCTAAATTCTGATCTTCCCTTCTTCCTTCCTTTTTCAGAGCAGTCAGTCATCACAGACCCCTCTGAGTTTGCTTGGGGAACAGTTTCAGGAGGGATAATAGCGCAAGATGTGTGGAACACCTCGGACAGACACAACACATAAATATAAACATGGTGCCTGCCCTGATCAAGGCGCTCAACTCTCTGAATCATCTATGGTATCCAGTACCTCTTCAAGTTGTTTCAGACATGTAGTACATCTACAAGCAGGGGATAACCAAGTCATATCCCACCCACACACACACATACACACACTTTGCTGATTTGTCGTGTTAGCTTGGGGCATAGGTTCACAGCACAATCACACTGTAGGCATCCTTAATTCTGTCAGAGCAACATTGTGTGGCTGACAAGCTAAGCAGGACAGGGCAGACCCTCATATATGCAAACTAGATAAGGCGAGTCTTCTGAGATTTGATCCAACTGCAGGGAGTTCCTCTGGTAGACCCATTTGCCTCTTCTCTAAATAATTAGCTGGCAAGATTCTGCTTCAGAGCTCCATAAAAGAAGACTTGAGAGACAGTTACCTTTTCTTTTCCTTAGACATAAATATTCCTGTATGCTTTTTCCAGTGATATTCAGGGTATTTCTAAAGATTCAGTAGGAATCCTCTAAAATCATTGTCGTGATTCCCTTTCTGGCCCAGGCAACAGTGCTTGTCTCTTTTTTTGGAAATTGCCAGAGGCAGTTAACACAAACTTCCTCACAGAATGGATCTACTCACAGAAGATCATGGGTGTTTAATACACCCCAACCCCATTCAAATTCAACTGATTGCCTGGATGATACGGTCTTAATTCCCTTTTGGCACCTTTTCAATGACGACATGCAACAGGTACTAATGGAGCTAAGAAAGATTGCTATAAGAAAATGTTATATTAGCAAAAGGAAAATGTTTTCTAGTTGGTGCCAACAACATAACCAACTCCCATTCAGTGCTAGTTGCCCTCTGGTTTTGTAATATTTGTGTGAGTTGCCATCCTGTGGCCTTTTTAACTCTGTCAAAGTATATTTTTTGGCCATTTCAGCATGTCTGCCCATGGATCCCCATGTTTCAAGGCATTCTCATGACAACATTTTTTGAAAACAATTTTACTTGAGAGGCTTTCATGAAATTTGTTGGCCCCTTCTTGGGATCTTAATTTTGCTTTAGGGAAGGTAATACTTGCTCCATTTGAACCAGCTAATCTGGCTGATGCAAGGTTCTTAACATGGAAGACAATTCTACTGATTGCTCTTACCATTGCAAGAAGAGAATCTAAGCTGCAAGCTCTTATTGTGAGTCAATTCTATTTCATTTTCCATGGATACAGGTTATCTTTGAGAACTAATGTGCTTTTTATGCCTAAAGTGACATCCACATTTACTTTAATTCAAACTACTAATTTCCAGTTTTCTTTACTGATACTAAGAATAAGGGAGAAAGGATATTCCTTACTTTGAATTTCACTGACACCTCAGGTACTATCTTGACAGAGCTAAATCTTTCAAATCTTTGGAACAATTGTTCATTTCTTATAAAGGTAAGAAAAAGAGACAACCCATTGGATAGTGGGGAGGGATCTCTTGAATGGAGGTGGATTTTTTATTCTTGGTCAGCTGTAACCCTCTTGGATCACATTCAAAACTCATTTGTCTGAGAAAATCTGTTGCCACAAAGGAGTACTGAGATACAGATTCTGAAAAAGGAGGAGAATCGTTGGGGCAGGAGAAAGAGGAAAGGTAACCAGACTGATGGAATAGTCTTTCTCAGACTGATACTTGTCTCTTTTTCAAAGAGATCCTTATGTCTGTAGATTTATTTGTCCCCACCTGTCTTCTCTTCTTAGGTGTCTGCTGATTGCAGGTGTCACCACTTGCTTGTTTTATCTTTTGAAGGGGGCAAAGGAATTGCAGAGAAAGAACCAAAATCCTATGAACTCCCTACATTAACTTTCTGCTCTCATCCCTTTATTTGAGGACCTGCATAGGTTTCAGAAGGCCCAAATAAAACTCCCTTGTTAATGGGGGAAATTCAAAATTTCTTAGTTAAATCATCTTCAAATTTTTGATTCCATACAGCCACGGTGGTACAGCGGTAGCATTGTTACCTCACAGCAAGAGGTTCTCCCATTCGATTCTCAGCATGGCTTGGGAGTGCCTTCTGTGTGGAGTCTGCATGTCCTCCCCGCAGTTGGGTAGCGTTTGAAAGACATGCGTGCGTAAATGGGTATGCCTTCGTTGAAGGTTGGGCGTCGAGCTGGCACCTCCGCATTTCATAAAAATCTACTGCCAATCATTAGTGGACCGGAGTTCCGCTGTGGTGACCCCTTACCGGGAAAAAGCTGAAAAGGCAAACAACAACAACACAGACAAATCTTGTTAAGATTGCAGCTTAAGCAGAGGCTTTACAAACAGAATTATCATAATCATGCACTGTTTTTATAGCATGTTTGGATACTTGGGACAGATTAGATATAATCTGATACATATAATACCTACCTGCCGGAGGCTAAGAAGTAGAAAACTCTCTCATACACTCTACGCACATTTCAAGTATAAACCACTAGATAAAGCCTTGATAACTTAGTATTCTAAAGGCTAAATTAGAAAAAGAGAACAGTGTCTTACCCAGTCTGTGAAGGAATCTACCCTTTTTATCCCTAACAATTGTGTTATGGGTGGTGAGGACCTTTTCACAGCAAGTTCAGTAGGGTATATGGCTGCAGGATCACATGTAAAATGAGAAAAAAGACATATATTAGTTTGAGAGCCTTTATACACTTTATCTGCTTTCTTTGGGAATTATGGCTGAGAGTCAGAATTGCAGGTGGCATTGAACACATCCTCCAAGGCTGGCAGGATAGGAGGACTGGGGACAGTATGAAGGATTTCTTGCTCTAATAAATTATAGTATCTTCCAGTTTCATGGGGAACAGCCATCCACTTGTTCCCACAACAACATATCCTTTGGTCTATAGACAGTCTAAGAGATAGAAAAAGCCCCTATTTGTATAATTCCAGGCTCACTTTCCAAAGAGTCAGAGTCCTGGGCTGCTAAACCCTCAGATGACAAACCCCATCTCTGACCACTTCAGAATCATCAGATACAGCACCCTCATAATTGGGATAGGAGGAATAAGATAGAGAAGTAGCCAAAGGGTACTCAGTATTGACAGTCTGCAGCAAACATCTGGCCAAGGTAAGAACATATTTTTTTACAAACAGCTACCATTTCTTCATTATCACAATGATTAACTTTCTGTTTTTTTTTTCCTATGAAATTCCTTGGATGAATACTGAATAGGGGAAGGCATAGCATCCCAAGCAAGAGGTCTCTTTCATCGGTCACCCAAGAAGACCTTCCTGAAGTTTTTCCAGTACCTAGAATGGATGGTTCTTCCCTGCCTGTATTGGACACTTGAACAGTTGAAGAGGACGTGTCGGTCTGTGATCCATGTGATCCATGGTGGCAAGAAAATTACACCAGAGGGATTTAAGGAAACCAGTAATGGCCATTGAGGTGTCACCCATCATCATATGAGGCACTGAATGAACCCACAATGAAGGCAAGGGCTCATACTTTAACTGTTTTTTTCTTTTGAAGTGTGTTGGGAAAAGGATCAGAGGGCTATGGCAGAGGAAGAAGTCTGATTGCTGTAAGCTGCACTGGTGAGAGTCGGTTGGAAGGCAAGTTGTCACTTACTGCACAGAACCAGTCCCAGTAAACACAAGTACAAAGTCAGCACAAAATAAACTCCTTGTTAGAAACAGAGATACCTTTCCTAAAATGAACCGCTAAATAAAAAGTCTGTCAGATAAGTTGCCAAGAAGTCTAGGCAATTACCAACACAACACAAATTTTCTTCTCCTAAAATACCCTTCCCAGTTTTCCAAAATTTTGAGAAATTATTGTAATACCTGATTAACCAATAAATTAAAATAAATTAAACCTAAGTAACCAAGCTAAAATCTGATAGCCATGCCCATAACAGAAATAGTGTTTCTTCAATGAATAAGTTCTGACATTACTAAAAAGCTGGTATTCTTAAAGAAACATACTGCATTGCTGTCAAAAATAAAAAAAAAACATATTCAACAACAAATGAATAAGTTGGAATGGTTCCCTAATGGAAACTTAATCTGTCAAACAGGAAGCCTTAGGCTAACTGCTGTTTCTTTGAAGCCTCAGACCTGCATCTTCATGAGGCAGCAAGACATTTCCGAAGATTTCCATCAGTCTGGCTGCATATATAGTGCCCTTCAAAAGGACTTAGCCTCTGAGCAGTCAGAGTAATAGTGTGTGAGATGGTGAAAGCTTTTGGAGGTTGACCATATACACCTATACAGTAGTAAGAATGATGAACATCCTTCTCTTTTCACATAGGATAGCAGTGTTAGGTAGTAGGTGGTCTAGACAGTAGACATGGATGATATGCAGTTTATTTATGGAGGTGTTAGCCACTTATGGATGGATATTTGAAGTCAGGCAAAATGATTATGTTTGGGGCAATGGTTAGTAATTGTAATTTCAATAATATAATTTTCATAGGCTGCAGGGATTTTAGAATGAGTTCTGTAGTTGATCAAGACATGAAATATGGATATACATGTATTTACAAGATATCAATGAATTCTAGTTTTTTATTTTGATGGAGTGGAGATGAGGTCATAGAAATATAAGTGAAGACTAACAAATCCACATTTTAGGGTCTAAAGAAATGGTAGCTATTAAAACCTTTGACATTGGCTTTGACATCTGAGAAGTAGATCCCAAAGAGGAGTCGGCCTAGCACAGAGTCCTGGGGGACCCCACTGGTAACCGGCCTCTTTTCTGAGGTGGCCTCAGCATTTCTAACCTCCTGGTTCACATTAGTGAGCCACCTAGCTATCCAGCATGTTATAAAGGGTGTTATAGCTGGCTCCATAAGTTTGCTGAGAATGCCTGAGTTGAGTATTGTATCAAATGCTTTAGCCACAGCTAGGTGGGCAGTATGCACCATTTCCTCCTCAACCATTGCCTTAGTGACCTTTTCAAAGAAGTTCACCAGAGTGAGTAAGCATGACCTTCCTTTGAAAAGCCAAACTGGGATGCATCTGATGTCTGGAGGTCAGCTATGTCCTTCTTGATAATTTCCATGATAAGTCTTTCCATGGCTTTGCAAGTAAGACTAGCTAGACTAAAGTTTCAGTAGTTTCCAGGATCTTTTGAAGGTCCTTCCTTATGAAGGGTGATGACTGTTGCAGTCCTCCATTCATGTGGCACAAAGTTTGTTTTAAGACTACAGTTAAATAATGACTTCAGGGCTCCTGATAAGTCACATTTTAGACTATTCAGAAGGCATCCTGGGATGTTATGGGAATGAGTGAGGCTGCATTATTGGCTTTAGTTAGTGCAGACAGTACATGCTCTATAGTTATAGCTGGAGGGGTTATGTTTGAAGGTGTTTTTGAGGAATGGTTGGGGGTGAGGGGGGGTTAAGTTGGAACTGAATTTGAACGCTAACAGGTTTGCTATTTTGCCAGGCCCAGTGAGTGTGGCACCATTAACCACCACTAACCACCAGTTCAGCACATTGCCATCTGCTGCCCTTGAGATGTCTGACATGGTTATAGAAGGCCTTATGGCTATGTTTTACCTAGGAGGCTATCTTAACCTCAAAGCTGGCTTTGCTTGACCTAATTAGCCTTCATAGTTGCCTATTTACTTTGATGACAAAGTGTCTATTTTTATGGGATTTTCCCTTCCTGATATTTCAATATATATATATATATATATATATATATATATTTTTTTGTTGTATATCATGTTTAAATTGGAATGCAACAGGGTGGTTTGTTTGTAGGGCTAGTTCTGGGATTACTTCAGATAGGTGCAGCAGCCTCTATGCAGCCATAGAGTATAAGCTCCTGTATTCTCTTGGTTTGTTGAGCAGAATCCATCACTTAATAAAATCTAATTTTGTTTGGGCTAGTTCCTAATTGTTACTGGTTTTAATGGGAGTACATACTTGATTTTGAAGGAAACAGCTTTATGGTTAGACCATACCAGGAAGGATGAGACATGGGTGGGAGGAGTACTAGACTAGCTGTCCCCATGGACTATTTTAAGTGTATCCGATTTACTTTTCAAAGGTCAGAATAAAACCCTGTATCATGCATCTATAAGGTAAACACCTTAGGGATTTTATCAAATTCCAACCTTAACAATCACAATGATCCTATTCTGGAAGGAAATGACCGACACAACTGATAACATTGATTCCATTCTGCAGAAAGAGCACTGCAATGATACTGCTTCCATTCAGAAAGGAATGGCTGACACAGCTGATAACATTGCTTCCATTCTGCAGAAAAGGCACTGTTGGGATTTCAACCCACTATCACCTGTTTACTTTAAAAGTGCTTAAACCAACTAAGCCACAACACCACTTGCTGCGTTTTAGTTCATACTAGGCTAAATACCCATGTAGGCCATTTTAGCCTAGCCAAGTATCCTCTTTGAGGCTCAAACCCTATACCTTGTGTCTGTAAGGTAAACACCTTAAACATTATGCCCTCTACCTTTTATTGAGCCAAATGTCAAAATATATCATCTTCTGTTTGTGATGGCAATATATTTCTCAAAACAAAGTACCTACCACTGCCAGAAATAGTAGTGGAGCAAGTGTGGTCCAATGAGGTAGCTGCCCTTGATGCAAGGTGGTAGGAGGCAAAATCATGAAGTAGCATTCTTCTTTCTGTACCAACATCTCTGAATGCTGGGGGGATATCATCTAATCACTGCCTTCTGAGGGGTAAGCAATTAGCCTGCTTCAGTTTAAAAAAGCAACAAAAGGTTTTTTTTTTTGTATTTTGTTTGCTTTGCTCTTCCAATAATGAGTGTGTGAGTGGTGTGTGCATATATCTGGCAAAGAAAGGACAGAGTAAGAGAGCAGATCTTTTTTTTTTTTTTTTTTTTTTTTTGAATGCCTTTCCAACGAAGAGCTGAAGGAAAGAGAGAGCATATATATTTATGTGGTTTGGAGAGTGAGTAATGGTGCGGAGCAGTTTTTTTTTCCACTTCCATTAAGAGGTGGGGCAAAAATGAGTGTGTGTATCTGACTTAGATTACTAGTACAATGGATTAGACTTTTTTTGTTGTTGTTGTTTATTGCTTCAGATGAAGAGCTAATGTGGTGGGAAGCCCCAGGCACTACAAAAGCCAGCTACAGATCTGGTCAGAAACATATTTGGGGAGCTGAACCACGTACCTCTTCATGTGTCTGGATAATATGCGTGAATTTAGAAAGATTGCTATTAAGCAACTATTTTTTAATAATAACTCCAGAGCATAAAAACCTTTTAACACAAAGACTTTGGAAACTGAAAGTAGAAAGGATTGTTACCAAATATAGGGAGCCTATAACAAGAAAAATAACCAGAGATTTTGTAGAGGTATTAGAAATATTTTGAACATTTTATAGAAATTTACATAAGGCAGAGAAAATTGGAAATCAAGAAAGAACACACCTGGAAATATTTATGAGACATTTGTTTTGCTATGGTTAGAGTCAAAGTAAACTGTATTGTTATACAGATCAACCCAGAGGACAAAGTGCATATCACTGCACAAAATTTCGATACTCAGGTTTGTACCATAAGAATGTCAGTTTACAGAAGGAAGATAGATTAAATTAATAAAACATTTTAATTAAATTAAATAAAAATAAAAAAACAAAATGCGATACAAAAAAGTAAATAAAGTAAAACAAATTTGAAAGCAATATTTACATCAGAAAGATAGCAAATACAACACTAGGAATAGACTAGAAATATAAGGATATGCAAAAAACAATAGTATAATAAATAAGAAAGGCAAATAAATAAACTTACCCACCATCAATATATACCATACATAAGCTTACAGTTCACAGTTTTCCTAGTGCAGAGAGAGAGAGAGAGAGTGACGTATGAAGTGAGCTACTCAGAGAGTTTATGTAAACAACAATGACATATTCCACATAAATGTTTTACCCATGTAGAGCATTAGCTATGGGTTTGTTATTCAGCTGTCTGATAGTGTGTGGGAAGAAGCTATTATGGAATCTAGATGTCCTACATCTAATGCTTCTGTAGCACTTCCTTGTTGGCAGGAGTTTGAATAGTCCATGAGCCAGATGGTGTATATCCCTCAATAGTTTTTGGACTCTGCCATCTGTTTAAATATATATCCTGTGTGGATTGAAGGTTGGAGCCAATGATTTTTGGGGCCTGTTTAACAATCTTATTCAGTGCCTTCTGATCAACTTGAGAATAATTTCCATACCAGACAATGATGTTGTTTGTCAATACACTCTCAATCGTGGTTCTGTAGAAGTTGAGTAGGACCTGTTGGGGGGCGTTAGCTCTACGAAGTGTCCTAAGGAAATGGAGACATTGTTGGGCTCTCTTTATAAGATAGGGAGTGTTTGTTCCCCAACTTATGTCTTGCAAGATATGCACCCCCTAGGAATTTGGTGCTATTTACTCTTTCTACTGAAGCACCATTAATGATGATAGGGGTGTGTGGTTTTTTCTTCTTCCTAAAATTGACGATGATTTCCCTGGTTTTGCCAACATTTAGTGCTAAGTTGTTGTCGGTGCACCAATGAATGAGTTGGTTCACTTCTTCCCTGTAGGCTCCCTCATCTTCCCTCTTGATAATGCCAATTAATTTGGTGTCATCTGCTAATCTGATGATTCTATTTGACTGATGTGTAGCTGTGCAGGCATGTGTTAGAAATGTGAAAAGAAGTAGAATGAGTATACAATCTTGTGGGACTCTGGTGTTTAGGGTGCGGCTGTTTGAGTGATGCTTTCCAGCTCAAACTATTTGTCCCCTTTCCGTTACGAAGTTGAGGATCCAGTTGCATGCTGTGTTTTCTATCCAAAGTTTACTCAGCTTAGACAGCAGTTGTTGTGGAATAACCATGTTGAAGGCCAAGCTGAAGTCTATCAACAGCATGCATATGTAACAGTCCTTATTTTCCAGGTTGTCCAAGGTGGGATGAAGTGTTAAGGCTATGGCATCTGCAGTAGAATGATTTGGCCTGTATGCAAATTGTAAAGGATCAAATGTATCAGGCAGGCAGGATGTTATATGATCCTTGACCATTTTTTGAAACACTTCATCACTACTGACATAAGTACAATTGGCTGGTAATCATTTAATGATGCTAAAGATAACTTTTTTGGCAGAAAGATAATGTTGGTGGTCATAAAGCATTTGGGCACTTTTTCCTGGCTGATAGATATATTGAAAATATCTGTGAAGATTGGTGCCAGCTGATCAACACAGTTTTTAAGCAGCTTCCCCGTGATCCTATCCGGAGCAGCTGCTTTGCCCAGATGAACTTTATATAAGTACATGTGTACTTCTTCCAGGCTGAGGTATAGCAATATGGCATCTTCATTTGTGAATAGTCTCTCTGGTGATGTTCTATTTGATTCCTCGAATCTGCTGAAGTAGATGTTTAGTTTTAGAGGTAAATGAGCCCAGCATTTAACAATTAAGACAAGAGGAGATGAGATAAAATGGTGATGCATAATCAATCTTCAAGAAAAATTTCCAAGAACAGATGCCATTCCTGTGGTAGTTTGCAAGATAGGAGGGAAAAAGTGACAACGATCTGGAAGATTTTGTATAACAGTGTTTTAAAAGGAGGGGAAGCATGATCATCTTGGAAGAAACCTTGAAAAAAAGCTGTGGTGTCTGTATTACCTATGAACAGTAAAGACTCATCAGATCCAGCTTCATATAACCCATTCCAATTTCAAATCATGATTATAAAGTGTTTATATCTATATTGGTTACTGGAATGACAAAGGTCTTGCCAAAGTTGATAGATATGGATCAGTGTGGATTTGTGGAGGGGAGGCAATCATCTGACAACATCAAAAGAACAATAATGATCCAGTGGGATGCAGAATGTTAGCAAATAACTTCAAAGGTTCTTAGGTGTGTACTAGGCTAATGGCCCTGTAGCCTTTACAAGCCTAGCCATAGGATTACCCTGTCATTGTGCCACCTGACCTTAGTTCCCAGAGCCTTTGACAAGTAGAGCCACTGTAGTGATCCCTGGAAAGAATTTTCTATTTCCCATCCACTCATCAAGATTCCTGTTGAAGAGGGCCAGTGAGGTGATCTGCTTGACATGTATGGGAAGTCTATTCCATACCATGGGCAGTCTCTGGGTTATGATCCTGTCCCTCCAGCATGTTTTGTTGATTGTGGTAATGAGGTTGAGGTCTCTGAAGCATGTGGTGTGGAGGGATTGGAATTTCTTTAGATGTAGCATTTCTAATAGAGCTGGGTCAGACATGGCTTTGTAAGTCAAGCAGAGATTGTCTCTATGAGGCGATATGAGACAAGGAATAGTTGGAGTTTTTGAGTCTGTCCATATAGGACAAATGTTTAAGGCCTAGGATCCTCTTTGTGAGGTACTTTTGCGGCCTCTCCGAGGTACATGCCAAATGGGGCATTGTACTCAATGATTGGCTAATGAGGGAAGAAGAGAGGGAGACAATGATCTCTTTCTTCCTGGAAGCAAAACACTTAGCAATGAGATGTGCCATATAGAAGGGCTTTCTGACCATAGTGGCAGTGTGGTGGTCAAAAGAGAGGTTGCTGTCAACCTGTGTTTCCAGATCTCTTATAACGCCTTCTGTGTTCAGTGGACTACCATCAATGTGGTAATTCATGAGAACCGGGTTTTTCCCAAAGGGGATGACGACACATTCTTTGGCACTGAGCTTAAGGTCATGGTTCTGACACCAGTCAATGGTCTCAGTGAGGCCTTTCTGTAGGATGTCAACATCACTTGGGGAGTTAATAATAGCTCCCAACTTGCAATTGTCTGTGAACTTTGTGAGCCAGATTCCCCTTGTGTTGGCCGGGACTTCAGAGAAGTAGATACCAAACAGGAGAGAACCCACGACTGAACTTTGTGGGACTCCACTCGTGACTGGTCAGCAGTCTGACTTGGAGTCAGCTACTTTCACACTATAAGTTCTACCTGTGAGCCAGTTTGCAACCCACCTAGTGATAAAGGGGTTGACGCCTAGCTTAGTGAGTTTTTCTATGATTCCTGAGTGGGGAATGATATCAAAGGCCTTGGCCAGATCAAGGTAGGCTGTATGAACCACCTTGCCTTCATCCACAGCTCTGGTGACTGACTCAAAGAAGTTGACCAAGTTTAGCAGGCATGATCTACCCTTCACAAAACCAAATTGTGTGGGATCCAGAGTTTGGAGATTCCCTAAATGCTTGTTTATTAGGTCCATGATGATGCATTCCATAGCTTTGCATATGAGACTCATCAGGCTAATGGGGTGATAGTTCCCAGGGTCTGTAGTCAATCCTCCTTTGTGGAGAGGGATGACTGTAGCAGTGCACCATTTGGAAGGGACAAAGCCTGAGGAGAGGCTGTGATTGAACAGGGCACACAGGTGAGGTGCCAGTTCACTCTGTAGTTCATGTAGAACATAGCCAGGGATATTGTCAGGTCCCATAGAAGCTGTATTATTGGCCTTGGACAGTGCTGTTTTAACCTGTACATCAGTAATACTGGGTGCCTGGCAATCTACTGGTATTGTGACTAGTCCTGGGGGGGGGGTAAAGTTGGCACTGAATCTGCTGGCCAGTATATTGGCAATATCTGTTATAGGAGGTACCATTGTGCAGTAGCTCAGAGCAAATCTGGGTATTGCCGTGGAGATTCTTTACATAACTATAGAAGACCTTGTGGTTGTCTTACTATCTGCTGCAATTCTGTTTTCATAGCTAGCTTTAGAGAATTTGATAAGGGATCTCAACTTTCTGTTGAGGCTGATAAGGGAGTTTTTCCAGTCTTGGGACTTCACCTTATTTTGCATTAGTTTCTTTCTTCTGTTGTAGAGTTTGTTTATAGCAGGGGACCAGCAGACTGACTTCCTTTTTTTGGAGGAGAGTGTCTTGATTCTATTGGGTATGACAACATGCATGCATTTGTGTACGTATTCATACAGTGCATTGGTGTATGATTCAGCTGTCATTCAACTATTATCCATTTGCATGAGTGCTGTAAAGTTAGCCACCTTTGTTTTTAGGAGTCCAAAGTTAGCTTTAGAGAAGTTTCTCATGGTGGTTACTTTTGCGGGGAGGGGAGGATTTCCCAGGTGATTAATTTGTGGTCTGATCTAACCAGGGAGGAGTTGACTATTGGTGTAGAGCAATGGTTGCCCATGTTAATAATGACCAGGTCAAGGATGTTGCTACCTCTAGTGGGAGTAAGAAAGAGCTGGTCCAGGGCATTGGAATTAATGAATTCCAGGAAACGTTGGGCAAGTGTATTGGTATATGAGTAGTTTGCCCAGTAAATGTAGGGGTAGTTGAAGTCACCCAGTATGAGAGTCTTTGGAACACTGCTTAAAAAAGGCAATACAGCTGTTGTTGGTGGGCCCTGATGCAAAAAAATATTCAGTGGAGTAAGCTGTAATTTTATGAGTAGAGCAATGTTATGCATTCCCTGGTACAATAATAAGGGCAATTAGGGTGGAATATAAAGGATCGGAGGTAAGAATAAAAGTGGGAAGGCTCCTCTTTGATAAGTTGTGTTTGAACTGTGGAATCAGAATGGGTGTCCTTTTTCCCCTTTGTTATTTGCTTTATATTTATAGCCACTGGCAACGTAAATAAGGGACTCAGAAATCCAAGGATATAACTGGAATGGTAATCAAGAAAAGTTGTTTTTATTTGCAGGTGATGTTATTTGGTACCTGATGAATCCAAAAAAGAACACCTCAGTGCTGTGGAATATTTTAGACAGTTTCAGGTCTTTTCAGGATATAAAATTAGTGAAGTTAAAACAAAAGCTACATCAGTAAATTATGTACCCACACAAAATTAGCTTAGCGATGCCCATAGTTATTAGGACATGATAAGATGAGGTATTTAGGAGTATGGATTAAGAAAGCTTTTGTTATGACATCTAATGCTACATAGGAAGAGATGAAACAAAAGGTAACACAAAAACTGAAAAACTGGATGTTCTTGTTTGTGGATATCGATAGTAAAATGCAAGCAGTGATAGTGTTTTAATCCCATTCGTTTTCTAAATGGATCAGGCACATTTTTATTAATGAGAGAAGTTGCTGATAATAATTAATAAATAGCTGAAGGACTTTATCTGGGAGAAGAGGGCAAGATTTATGTGGAATAAGTTTATCCTTCCAATAGAGCAAGTTGAATAAGGATTACCTGATTTGAATGGATAGTTTAGAGCTACACAACACAAGAAGAAAGTTATAATTCAAAATGCAAAATGATGATGATGAAGCAGGGGGAAGGTCAAGAAATAAAGAAAGAGTAGGATTCTGGATGCATATCCTAAAAGAGAATAATAAAAACCAAATATAATATTATATTCATAAAGCAACAGAAAGTATTCTAAGAACTAAGCCAGCACAAGAATGGAGAAAGGAGATTTTGTGAATAGGGATGACTGCAAGTAAAGATAGACAAAAAAGGCAAGATGGGTTGGCATTTAGTGGATACAACTGGTAAAGGAACCAAGGTATTTGAGCAAATAAGTAGAGAGAGGAAGGTATTATATTTTGATGAGGCAATAAAGTTGTTTGGACTATAGGCTAGAGACTGTCTTCCCAGCCATGGATTGATAACAGATTATAAGCAAAGACAAAAGGGATAGGTAAATCTTAATTGAAAGACTGCCCTGGTTTGAGTTTTTAATCAAATCTAGAATAAAAGCTGCTGTTTAAACTGGATAATATAAAATATTGTAGATGACCTATAAGAATCAAAATGGGGAGGTCAAAAAAGACAAGGAAGACAAACTGTAGAAGCAATTTACAATGCAGCAATAGGAGAACTTATGTAGAACTTCCAAATAAAGTCCAGAAGGTACAGGATTTCTGCTTGAAAGTGTTTACATAGGTATGTTTACATCCTAAGCAGACTGCAAAGAAATTTTCTTTAGGTAAATAACAAATGTTGAAGGTCTGATGGGGAAGAAAGAAGCAACTGAGAATGTTTTGGGAGTGCAATAAGTTGGCAGATTCAAAAACTTCCCAGAAATATTGGGTGGGCAAATGGCTTTTTTTTTTTTTTTGGATCTGAATTGCCTAGACATAGTAAAGTCTTGTTAAGATTAATTCTGTCGGCTGACAAAAAAAAGCAATTACTAGAAAATATAAATCAAAGTCTAAAACAACAATATTTAAGGTATTGAATATTCTAAAAATGATAAATGAACTGGTACAGTTAGCTTTTAACAGTGAACTACATAGAAATTAATGTAAAATTGTAAGAACAGTACATGCAGAATAATGTTCAGGAGAAGGAGGAGTGAGGTTTAAGGGAAGGCAGTAATTCAGAAATATATGTAATGTTGGTCTGAATAGTTGCAAAGAAAGAAAAGATATGTGATGTATAATGCATGCAAATGTGAACAAATTTTAATATGTTTTTTTTTTAATTTTCTGTTAATGTCTGTTTGCCTGTGCCTTAAGGGATGATTTAATAAAAGTGTTAAAACCATGTACTTCATATGTTCCATGGAAGTGTAAATCAGGTGACTTACATCCATGTAGTATATGGGATGGGGAATCTTGAGTGTCATAGACAGATTATAGAATGTGGCACGGAAGAATCTGCTGTCCATCATCCTATCTCTAATTGTCTCATTATGGAGCCCTCTTTTGACTAAAACATGTTATGTTACTTTGCTGGCCCATCCTTATTGTGATAATACAGTGTATCATCATTTAATTTTTAATGCCACAGACATTGAGTGTAATAGTGTAGCTGCTAAGAGATCTTTGTGGCTACAGTAATGTTTTTTATTGCTGATGCTGGTGCACTGCTCTAACCACTATGTGGTTTGAAAGGATTGCTTCCAATTTAAGGAAGTATTTGTACCCTCACATACTGACTTACTGTACATTAACAACAGCGAGTTGTCACTGAGAATATTGCAGCTGCTACACAGCCTCAAGGCAGCTAGTGCTATAAGGCTTGTGACAGATAAAGTAAAGATAGGTTGTCCTTCCATTATGAGTAGAAAACTTACAGGTAAATGAGTTTTGTGGATGCTATAGCACTGCTGGATAGGTGGTCACTAGTATTGTTCAATTATAGCAAGCAATGGTGATATTTGTAGAGCTGTTTATTTTATTGTCAATTTTGGAAACAAAAGACAATGGTAGTTGGTTTTTAGGCTCCTATCACTTTTAAAATGTAGAAGATATGCATAGGATAGTGATGAGCAGTGCTGTAGAAAATATGCATAGGATAGTGATGAGCAATGCTGTAGAAAATATGCATAGGATAGTGATGAGCAGTGCAGCTTAGCAGAAGAGGAGTAGATGAAAAAATAGCAAGATTTTGGAGAACTTTTATGGCAGTCTTTTTTAAAAAACTAGGTCCATATAGGCTGCTATCCAGTGTGGCTTACACAGTACAGTGCAACAGGCACTGTGGTATACCTCCAATAAGAGAAGCTCAAAGCCAAGCAATCCAGCAGAAAATGAAACACACATTGATTCACAAGCAACTAGTAAGATATATATGAAATTACAAATGTTCACTTTCTCAAATTTGTATATGTGCTCTTATCTTGTCTCTATGAAAGTTTTGGCAGTTTAAATATTTAAATTTAGTCTTGCAGGAATGAACAGTATGTGTGAGCGAACCCATTGCTCCTTTTGTAGTTCATGTAATGCATTTTGGGTTGCACATTCCTCTCCATTCTAAAAGTCAGTGAAACCATATAGCAATGCAATACTTGTTTAGACATAACAAATCAATATATGGTTTACTGGCCAGGAATGAATCCTCATTGCCCTTGTTTAATCAATGACTTTGCTACTGGATGAATTCTTCTTTCCAGAATCTTGACATATACCTTCCCAGAGAGCTTGAAGAGCACACTGCATTTACAATTCGAGCAAAACTTTCCTGTTCCCCCTCTTTCAAAGTGAGGCCAGTACCTAGTTTGCCAGTCTAGATGCATTGTGCTTGCCTTCCATCTGGCACTGAAAAGGTGTGTTAACCATGACACCCCAATAGTTTCTTGTAACTTCATCACTTCCAGACAGAGTTCATCTGGTGTCACAACCTTTCTGCAGTGAAAATGTTCAATTTCGAAAGCAACTTCATATCCTACAATTGTTTTGCTCCTACCATTGACTTTTTATAGGCACTCCTCAGATTTTTCCTACTACCTTTCAACAATGTCCTCAGTCCATGTAAATATTTGACCACCCTCACTAAGGACAACTTGGGCAATGACCCACCTCATCTTCTTGAGTAGCAGTATAGTTTTCCAGAGCCTCTTTGAACTTGTCTAAATGTTTTCTCCATGGCTTCCAACTCCTAATATACCTTTACTTTACTTAGTCATATGGGTAGCATATAAGTTGCTCCAGTTAATATTAAAACACCTTACTAAAACTATACCTTTCAGAAATCTATAGCGTGATAAGTCTCCACATATCAAAAGGTTTTGTGACAACACACACAAGTACTACAGTATCATATTTTTATTTTATTACAGATAGGTAAAAGTAACAAGATTCACAAGTATTTATTCTTAACTGTATCTTAAAGCTTCTTTTCAGCCTTTTTCACTGCAGTATCTTTTTCCCCTAGCTATAATATGTTTGGTAGTAATTTATTGTTTGTATTTAATAAAGGAAAAGGATTCCAGTTTCTCTGCACTTTTTTCTTCATTTTAGCATACAGATCTAGTGTAATAAATACCCTTTCATCCTTTATATCCTCCTTATACTTTCCAGTTATTGCCTCCTTAAAAACTTTATTCTTCCCTAGTTTCCTTTTCTTATAAAAGTTATACTCTGCCTGTCACTTTATTTATCATTTTCTGAAATAAATGCTAGTACAGCTTTAAATTTTCACACAAAAACCTTATTTTCTAATCCTCAAGCCTACCATTTTCTACCTTCAATATAACTTTATTTCTCAGATATACCTGTTGTTACATTTTTTTCAAAATGATATCTAGCATTTTCACATTATCACTATGCCTCTTAGTTGTACCTTTGCTATCTTTCAAACCATTAGCCCATCCTGAGTTGCCTCTCTCTCTCTCTCTCTCTGTCCCTCTTTTACCTATTAAAGAGCAAGAGGATCTTTTCTATAATTTTCAGTATGTTTTTTATGTTCTTCCCATCTGACTTGCTAGGATGTCTGACTGATCCATCAACTTTTTTCCATCCCCATCAGTGTTGAGGTAAATGCTTGACATTGCTGAGCCATCACGGTACACAGTTCAGTTTTATTTGTATTTGTTCTTGCCCTGCTCAAGCATTTTGTTGAGAATCATGTGCAAAAAATTGTTTCAGCCTCGGTTTGAGTAGTGGTTCAATATTATAGTCTTATATGGGGTAGGCAATATTGGCTGGTTACTACATAATAAAAACATGTGGGTATTCATGCAGCTTCATTAAAATTAGTGTGCAAAATGTTATGGTTAAAATAGTAACGTTAAGCTGACTCAGTTTAATTTTGATAAAATTACTGCACATAGTTTGCATAAAAATTACCTTAGACAAGGTAACCATTTTTTTTTATAATTCAAGTAATTTTGGAACTTGCAATCTTGGTTTTAAATTGCTCTATGCGAAGAGCAATGGCTATGCTATGATCCTGCTGACTGAAAAAGACTATCTTCTATTTATAAACATATGATGTACTTTACACTGAAGTTTCTGATAAAGAAAAGAAGAACATTTTGCTCCACTTTAATGCAAATCCTCTTGAAAACAGGTAACCTAGATTCATGGAACCAGTATGTGGTGCAATATGTGGACTTAGAATGACAGAGAGAGATTGCATCTGCAATGACCTATTTTCATAAACATTTTAGTAATCCAGTGTTTTTATGAAACAGGAACAAACACAGAAGCTGAAATAATGGCATGCACATATTTTATATTACATACGGTTTTCTTGTAACACCTTTCATTTGTTTTATCTAACACCTTTGCATACGACAATACACCTGTTTTAGAAACAGTTCTTTTATCTTGTACATTGTTTCTGCAATGCATTTGTTTTATGAAACAGATACACTATTGAAGCAATATTTATTCAACTTTTACATTACATTATTCTTCTAATGCATATTATTATTTTTTCCTATATCTTCCAATGCTGCACTGCATTTTCACTTATTATGTATCATGTATTTCTATGTTTATCAGCATAGTTTTGAAAGTCAAGAAACTGTGAGTCTTACTTATGGGCATAGTGCACATTTGACTGTTAAAGTCACATAACTTCAAATATATGACAGGATATTTTTTTTCTTCTTTGCTCATTCTAAGGCAATTGATGCAATGAACAAAGTCTCTGAGATATATTAATAAGCTGCGTCCCATAGTCATGGTACAGGGTTTGATGGGTCTATATTAGAACACCGAACATTCAAAATGTCGAGTGTTCTAATATCGAACCCTAGGAATCGAAAATTTAAAACATCGAACATTCAGAAAAGCTAATTTTTTCCAAGGGAAAAAATTTGCTGTTCCAAAACACATACACACAACACAAGCACACCAAACAAACAGCAATCCACACACATACACTTAAACTCTTACACCTAACCCTACACTAAACTATACATACACCACTAACTATCCACTTACCTTAACCCAAACCCTAACCCTAAGGTCCATCACTATCGCACAGTCAACTCACCTGCACCCTAACCCTAACTCACCTACCCCGTCCTAACCCTCACATCCACACAATCGCACACTTACCTGACCCGAGCCCTAACCCTAACTCACCTAACCCACCCTAACCTTCACGTCCATACAATCACACACATACCTGAACCTGACCCGTAACTTTCCACCACAGTGCTGAAAATACCAAAGGAACAGAAATGGACAACCAAATTCTTTCCCTAGGAAAAAATTTGGTTTTCTGTTTCTTCGATATTTTCAGCGTTCGCTGAAAACGGGTCTATATTAGAACACTCTAAATTTTGAATGTTCAGTGTTCTAATATAGACCCTGGTTTGATTCATTCCTTCTTCATTTGCCTACTATGTGACTCTCGGTCTCAGCTAATCGTTTAACAAGGCAATGTTCTCAGGTTACCCCAGCAAAGGGTCAGTTTGACAAGTGGGCTTGCCCAGTCAACAAATAGATTAGAAAAGGCCTTATGCTAAGTTAAAGGAAGTTGTATTGTTTTGCACTTAAAATGCAAACAGCCAAACAGAAAGGTGAGATGACAAAAAATATTTATCAGACTTAGAAGATGCTCCTCTGTAGTATTTGCTTTAACTTGTTGTAATCTCATTTAGTTTTAAGCTATGTTTATTTTACCAGCACTACAGCAAAGAGTAAATAGCTTTAAAATAATAACATTAGAAACAACAACTGCATTCAATTTGAGCTGAGTAAATGTGCAAAATAAATAAATCACAACTGTTGGGAAAGTGATGCAGTTCTATAAATTTTCATCTGATGTATAGACCATATATTAAATAGATATAAAACTGCAAGCTCAGTATAAACTGTACTGCAATCATGAGGAAGGATAAAGTAAACATGGAACACAATTCATTGATGATACTTTGCAACTTAACACTGTTTTTCATTTGCAATGTGCACTTACTGTTCACATAAGTATCTCTCAATTTCAATATACTACACAGAGCACCACAATTATGATTCAAAATTGAAAAAAGATAACCCCCTGGATTCATGAAGCTCGGTGCAAGGCCGGCGTTAGGCTTGTGCTGACCGTGTGGCATGAAGATGGTGCAGTAGCGCCAAATGCATATTATTGAAGGCGCGCTGCTGCCACAGCCACGTGTGTAGGAAACGAGCACAAGTGCATAGGGCGTGTCGAAGTGCCGCACTGAGGCGTGGAAATGTCAGCTGTTGACGTGCAACCTAAAATGCTTGCATATAACAATTTGCATGCAATAGTAATCACATTTGTCAGTGTCTGTGGATACTGAAACGTATGCAAAGCATGCAAGACAGTTCCTGCGAACACAAAATGAAGAAGCAAACACAAATGCACGGTAGGGAATAAAGGGTCCCCATCCCTCGAACAAATGACATTGAAAGCCATGTGCCCGTAGTCCAACACAGTATAGATAGTTATACCAAGTGGAAGTGAAACGCATCATGTTAGTGCGTCACCAATAGCTACGTCCAGCCCAATGGTCAGGGTCACCAGCTGTCCCACATTGTGAGGGAGAGTACACAGCAGGGCAGATGTGTCCATAACAAAGCCACGATAAATGTAAATATCTAGCGACCGTATGACAGAATTATATCCCACAACGCATGTAATAGTCACATACAATAGGTACGTCCGTATTTAACATACCATATGTGACAGGAAATAGAATAAGCATGAAAATGAAACAGAAGAAGCATATAAACTTCTATAACAATAAGGCAACATGTAGGCTTAAAGGAACAGTATTATCCATAGCGTTGGCTGTGGGTATGTGTTGTCCAGTACAATCGGATATGTGTCCGGAATAAATCCCATCCTGGACATAGGAAAAGGTGGCATCCTACCAATGATCAGAGCAGTCGGTCAAAATCCGCACATATGCGGTCCAAGCTGTACTTGTCAGGATGCATCACAGTTGAACGGGTATTACCCGGGTGTACCAACCATGTCATGAAAGTTAAGTATGGGCATGTACCTATGTGCATGATGTATAGCATGTGGAAGGTGAAACATGCCAGGGTAGTCCACATAACCATACAGGTACCTGACATATTTAGTGTATGCAATGTGTTACCTTGACCGTGTCATGGGCCATCAACCAAACAGTGATGGATGGAGTGTCAGGAATATGTGTGTGGGGGGGATGGGTAATGGTATAATCCTCAAAGGCGAGACTGTGTTGTATGCAGAATAGGTGAACTGGAGGTGTATGAGGTAAAAAGCAGGTGAATCAGAAAGAAACACAAAGAACATGTATACACATCTGCAATACAACCTGACAGGCCATACTGTAGAACACAATCCCACAAACATATGAATCTTAAAATGTGCGATACAAATGTACAGAAATGTCACTGGCACATACCCACAGATTGGTCCTGATGGAACCGGCCAATTCAAGTGCAACACACTTGGATGCATAATTGAATACCCATCATCCCCTCCACAGCACACAACCCACCGCCATACCTGAACGTCCACCAAATCCAGCCATACTTGGCCTACTAACTTGGCGCAGCCACATCTACACATAGTGACCACTACTCATATGTAGTAGGCAGTGTCACCCTAGGCAGTTTCAGAATTGCAAACTATGTATCCCTTGCATGTAAAACCCCCAGCACATTTTCGTAAAGCCAAAAGAATGGTCGGTATTGGTCTTGTTAAATTTTTGGATATCCCTCATAGGATAAGTAACTTGTGTAAACATCAGAATGGGTATCAAGACACGATGTCCAGTCCTGTAGACATCTGGACACAAGTTGGAATGTGCAGTAGTGGTGCACGAGACTGTCCAGCCCTTGATGGCCATGCAGAACCTACTACCCAGGATCAAACACCTGCCCGTGACGCACGTGTCCCAACATGAATAATCAAGAGAATATATTGTACACATTCGCATAGTGGCACTTGGAAAAAGGGTGATGAAGGCACTGACATAAACAGGATACCCTCTGATCAACTGTGTGAGGGACAGTCACTGTGTGGGTAGGTGTGTCCTGACCAACAATGATACAATGCCAAATGTCCTGTGATTGTAGAAAATAACTATGTAGCATACTGCATGTAACAGTTGCCTAAAGCGGTCATGTCAGGATAGAAAATACGTAATTCATACAAGAAACAGACTAACAACTAAAGTGCTAAAGGTAAAGGCTCACAGCTAGGAAAATAATGAATGTTCTAAACCTGCACTGAGCATGGGTATGTGTTGGCCTAAACAATCTGGTGTCCCCAGAATATATCCCAACCTGTACATATGACAATGTGTCAACCCTACCAATGGTCAGAGCATTCGCACAATAACTGGCCAGCCTCTTAATCACTCACAAAGCCAGTGACCTTTGGAGGAAAGGTGTTGAATGAGAATGACTAATTACAACAATTAAGAGTAATAGATGCATATAACTGCAGAAAATCAGTAGTAATACGAATCTGTCAACATGTTCCAGGTTAATAGTACTAATATGGTAGAAGTGTCCGTGATTGTCCCTGATTTGTCATAGCCTTGTCCCTGTCACTGTAGAAACTAGTCCCCAAGTATCACAGAGGTCCGTACACATATGTACACCAACCAACTGTCACATTTGTTGACAGGACTATTGCATACCTGTAGTGAATTTATAACTGATGTCCAGAATAATATTCATTGTATCTATAAATGAATGAAATAGTCAAATGTGAAGGGAAACACGTGGACCCCCCCCCCCTGTATTATGTAGTGGAACCACTCCCCGCCCTATATTATGTAGCGCTGACCTAATAATGTGGTCAGAGGTGCCCAAACACCTGCATCTGTAAACAAAGGTAGAATGTTAAAATCTGGACTAAATCTGTCCATGTGCTATGTCTGATATTTGAACAGCTACAGGACAGTTTTAGTCATCAGTCAGACAAGCCTAAACCCGGACCAGCACATGAACACCCTGACAATCAAACACATGTATGTGTGAGGACTATAAGCGTAGGAGTTCTGAATATCCTTGGAGTGAGTAGACATGCAGCACGGGTCCAGAGCAGTAGGAAACAGGGAATGTCGGAAGTGTAGTACTGCGGTTTTCCCAGCAGGAGAATGGATGCCTGCTGTGTAAGTGAAGCGGTGAGGCATATGTCAGAGTAGCTATGAACCGTGGGTATACATATAAATGAGGCAAAACAACAATAGTGTAGTGGTTAGAGCATCCGCCTAACATAAAGGCATTCCCGGTTCAAGTACGACTATGGCACATATTAATTTATTGTGTAATGAATGCCTCTGTCCTGTAAAGCCAACATTTATACAAGTAAAGGTGACCGCGTGTCTCGCATGGGGCCGTTAACTGGATTCCATCAATCAAAGTGGTACTTTCATAAGGAATAAGGCACATGTAATCACAAAGAAGTGGCAGTAAACATATATAACTCAGAATAAGTAGATGCAAATGTGCCTGCACGGGTGTACACAGCTTGGAGCATAGCAAATGTATGTTGTCTTGTACAGCTGTAACTTTTATAGATAGATAGATAGATAGATAGATAGATAGATAGATAGATAGATAGATAGATAGATAGATGTGTATAGATAAATATCCACAGACATAACAGAAATATGCAATTTTATATATATATATATATATATATATATATATATATATATATATATATATATAATATATATTTATATTTATATATATATATATATATATATATATATATATATATATATATATATATATCTTGAACGCTGAAAGACGAAAGCAAACATAAGGGTTGTGAAGGGAATCTAGAGCAAGTAAGGTATTATAAAGTGCTCACAGCGTATGTCTGATAAAGCTGCACAAGAGTGAGTAGATCACCGCTATTCACACCAGAGGCAGGGTTATACCAGTGGCCATAACATCGTTGAAGTGCTACATCAACATTATACACAGACGGAATGTAGTTCATGTTGCGACCACCTACACTTGTTACCCGCAAATCATTCGTAATCCATAACACTAGGAAAGGAACGTATGCACAAATATGAATGGATGGAGACCCTGAGAATACACGAGGCGGTACAAAATGTGTGTAGGGCCCCAATGCTCTGGAGAGGGCAATGTGTAAAGGTGTGTCATGGCTGCGATATCAGGTGGATAATGGCTGTTATGCATGGAAACTCAACACGGGTGTGCTGGAGAAACTATGGATATGCGATTATGAACACAGGAGTGCTAGGGTATGTTGCACCAGTTGCAATGGAGTGGCCTGTGGAGGTCAGCTAGCATGTAGGTGCAATTCCCAGATAGAGCATCGTCTGCGTGGAGACATGCATGAATGGGCGTATCGTTGTCGGACATTGTGCATCAGGGCTGGCAGCCCGGCAGGTAAAACCTATCTGCCAACCATGAGCGGAACGGAGATCTGCTGTGTGACAACCCCAAACCAGGAAAAGCAGAAAGACACAACTACATGCAGACATCAATATGTTGACATACAATCTCAGTAACACAAACACTCATTCTATTAACATTAATAATATGAATGTGCACAGAAACAAACACAGTAGCAGGAATAATAGGCTGCGCATACGAGTAATAGGTCGAATGACACTGTATCACATCACACTTATCAGCGGCACCCAAGACATGAAAAACATGCGACATCTGTCCGCTGTATAATGTGCAGTATACTGATCACAAGTTCACCGGAGTGAAGTGGCGGTGTCATAATGACTAAGGCAATAGTATGCTGTTGAAGAAGAGATAAAACCCAATACGCATGTGTAAGTGTCTATGTGTCCGGGAAATGTATAGGTTAACAGACACACAGAAGTATATATAGATAAAAATGTATATATATATATATATATATATATATATATATATATATATATATATATATATATATATATATATATTTATATATACATATATATATATATATATATATATATATATATATATATATATATATATATATATATATATATGCACACACACACACAAAGATATACTACATATATATATATATATATATATATATATATATATATATATATATATATATATATATATATATATATATATATATATATATATATATATATATACACATGCAACAGGTATTGATATATACACATACACACAAAACAAATATATATGTCATTGTAGATATACACATGTACATAACTAGGTTACTTTACAGCAATTAGGGGTAACATATTTACAGCCTGGGCATATGTGACTGGGAGGTCCAATAAATAAACGTTGTACCCCCCACACTACCCAGCTATGCTGGTCAGACATACAGACAAGCAATAAAGATAAATACACTGCTGCTGTCCAAAACACCGGCAGGAAAGTACCAGTGGGAGAGATCTGCAAGGTCTGCACTTTAAACATGGATAACGGTGTCCCTTGCGGGACCCCAAAAATTCAGTGTACGTGTGAACCCATTGTCATCGATGGGAGCAGGATGTAGGTGTACATGGAACAGTAGGTTGTGCAAGTGTGATAATACATGGGTTGACAAAACGTACGACATGTGTCCCGAGATGGGGAGAGTGGGCAATGTGCAGGGGTGTGCTCATACCCCAGCTGCGCTCACAGTAAGTATTTGTCATGAGTGGTGTAGAGGGTTGCCAGGTAGGTGAACCATGGGTATGCAATAATGGGTTTAAGTGTGCAGGTCATACCTCCCAACCGTACTGAGTTACTCGGTTTTTACTAAGTTTTGGTCCCGAGTGGCACCCCTTCATTTCCGATTTTTGACAGCTATGTTTTTAAAAAAATTTTTTTGCGCTTTTGAGCTGATGTCATCACGTGCACGATGACATCAGCTCCATTAGCCTGTCGGATTTGAGCTGAAGGGCTCACATACACACAATTCCGGCTACAAGGAAACATGTTTTACATGGAGAATGGAGTTTATTTTTGAGTTTATGCAAGGAGCTCTACACGGAGAAGTGAACATTTCTGTGGATTTACAGAGAGAGAGTGAGTTATTTATTTCTTGTGAACAGATAGATTTAATTTTTGGTGCTGCACGGTCGGACGGAGTTGCTTAAGCCGCAAAGACTGTTATTTACTTGTTAACAGTCTAGAGCTTTATTTGCCGCACAGAGTGAGTTATTATTAACAGTCCGACTCCAGCATTTAATGCTGCAGGTGCTTTCTGCTTTGTACAGTCCTGCATTTAATGCTGCAAGTGCTTTCCGTTTATTTAACACTGAACAGTCTGGCATGGAGAGTGAGTTAAATAACTTATAAATTAAGTTATTATTTTAATGATTTATAATTATTTAACTGAACAGTCCAGGACTGGCTAAGTTATTTATTTAACTGAACAGTCTGGGACCGGCGTTTAGCCTTAAGCCGCATGGAGTTGCTTCTGGCTACGGAGTTATTGCAGAGATGTTCTGAGGTCCGGTGTTTTTTAGCCTTGATTTTTTTTTTTTTTTTTTTTACTGCAGAGGTGTCCGGAGTTTAAACGGAGATTGCTCTATTTGCCGCACAGTGAGTTATTATTAACAGTCTGGCATTTAATGTTGCCTGCGGGTGCTTTCTCTTTAGCCTTAAGCTGCACAGAGTTGTTTAAGCCATTTTCTGGCTATGGACTTATTGCAGAGATGTTCTGATAGTTGCTTTCAAGCCTTGAGTTTGCTTTATTGCAGAGATGTTCTGAGGTCCGGTGTTTAAACAGACATTTTTGGTGCTGCAAGACAGGTGTTTTCTGTTTTGAACAGTCTGGCGTTTAATGCTGCAAGTGCTTTCCATTTTGAACAGTCCGGCGTTTAATGCTGCAGGTGCTTTCCATTTTGCACAGAGTGAGTTATTTATTTAACACTGAACAGTCCAGCACAGAGAGTGTTGAGAGTGAGTTATTTATTTAACAGTCCGGGACCAGCGTTTAGCCTTAAGCCACACGGAGTTGCTTCTGAGGTCCAGTGTTTCTGTTTAGCTTAGATTTTATTGTAGAAAGCTGCACGGAGTTGCTTCTGCGGTCTGATGTTTCTGTTTAGCCTTGATTTTATTACTATTGCAGAGATGTGTGTGTGGTTGCTTCTGAGGTCCTGTGTTTTTCTTTAGCACTTCTGAGGTCGGTGTTTCTGTTTAGCCTTGATTTTATTGCAGAGCGTGCGTGTGTATGTGTATGTGTGTCTCTGTAAAAATGTCCCCATCTGAATACACCTGGTGGCTAGAGGCACTCAGGCTCAAACCCTGTACTTTGCATACAGGTAAAAAGAGCCTAAAGTCTCTAGCCACCACCACTTGTGAATTTATTCTTCATTTTTTGTTCTGTTCCTCATTAAATCTGTGGTTTTCAGGATTTTTGTGGCAAATTACTGAAGGATTGAATTCATTAAATAATGACAAGCATTTGAATTTCAGACTTCATTCTTCAGAAAATAAATGGTAGCACAAAACCTTTTATTCTAGCAATTTTCTAAGTTTATAAGGTCAGTATTTGAAATTTGTCCCTATTTTGGGGCTGTGTTCTCCCATTATTGGCTTTGTCCAGGTTTATTTGTGCTAAGACGTTAAGAGCTATGGTGAGAAGTGAGAACTGAATTCTGCATCCCCCATTATTGGCTTTGTCCATTTTTTTTGTGCAAAGAGGTTAATAGCTATGGTGAGAAGTGAGAACTGAATTCACTAAATGATAACCATTTAAGTTTCTGTCTTCCTGTCTTTCAGGAAACTGCTGATTTGGCTTAGTGGTATGTTGCTCTGACTATAATGCACGTGGTTCTGGGTTCCAGACTTGGCAGTGAAATTTTACAAGCAATGTTTAAAATGTGCCCCTGGTTTTTGGCCTTTTGTCCCCCCTCCCAAAAAAAAAATTGAAAATAAGTGTGAGAAGCTGTGCAAGATGCCTATGGGCTACTGTCATTCTATTATATATATGTATGTGTGTGTGTGTGTGTGTGTGTGTGTGTGTGTGTGTGTGTGTGTGTGTGTGTGTGTGTGTATAATATATATATATATATATATATATATATATATATATATATATATATATATATATTAGTGCGTATGTAAACTTTTATCATGGAAATGTTCTGAATAGAACAGTTTTGTTTATTGGTTCATGCATTTTGTTACTGGAAAAAATGTTCAAACAGTAAATTTAAAATCCGCTCAAACTTAAGTCTATTAAGTGTGCTGTATTATACATGGAATATAATTTAATAAAGGCAGGAAGGTGTATCAAAGAATGCATGTATGTTTCTTGTTTAGTGTGCAAGGGGCCTATGATTTGAAAACAGCCCAAAGGTAATTTTTATCCACCACTGGCCAGATGCATATTCTTTGGATGTAGTGTGGGTTTCAATGCTGTTTCAATGAATGTGAGTTTCAAGGGCAGAGAAGTTTTAATGCCAAGTCTATTTTCATTGTGAGACCGTATTGCTTTGTTTAGCAGATATCTCTTAGTGTTTGTGCATTGTGATATAAAATGTAAAAATAAAATCCAAATAATCATTGTAGAAGTACAGCAATATGCACACATTAGTGTTTATGGTAAATGGGGTGAAATTCCAGGTAATGGGACATTGGAATGGCTGCAGGGGGACTCTGGTGCTATATTTTGGTGTTATTCTTCATTTTTTTGTTTGAAAGTTGCTATCCCACAATTCCATTGGAGTGGGTGGGGTTATGCAATTATGTATGCAAATTTTACGTTAATCAGTGTACAGATTTGTACCTATTTTTCATGGGCCTTGTCCAGATTTTTGATGTTTCCAGGTTGAGAGGTATGGTGCAGGTGCTGGTTGGCAGAGATGTAGTAGGCCCGCCCAGTGGAAGTCATTAATATTCCTATGTGGGCATAGCAGACGCCTATACCTCCCAAACCTGAATAGCACATCTACCGGATAGTCTGTAAACCATCGGGGGAATACATAGGGACCAAATCAGTGCCGTGTACCCGATTAGCATGGACGTCCATAGTTATGAATCAGAATGTAACAAAGTCCAACTAAACATTTCTAGAATTAGTGATATTAGGTGGACAGGTGGTGGAATACAGGTAATGACAGATGACAACATGTATGAGTCATAAACAGCATGTACCTCGACAAACGTGAATGAATACATATGATCTGTGACTGTCAATGTGTCTGGTTAATAGAACCAATCATCTAAATGTGTCCCACAGGGTGTTACGCAGTGTTCCTGATACAGTGTTCATTCTCCCCCATTGGTATGTGAGGTCTGCTAGTGACGGAAAGTGCATAATTTGCTGACCACCTTAGGTAGATGATAGCATAATAGATGAGGTTCACCACCCATATGCCTTTGAGTGCCACACCCGTCTGGGCAGTTGTGACCTGCAAAATGAATGTTATGGCACATGGCATGTGAGTTCGGGAAAGGAGGCCATATATTGTGTGTAGTGGTGTCAGAAATTAATTTGTTGTATCAGAAACAGCTACATGTAATAGGAAACAGTATTGGCAATTATAATGCTACAAGAATAACCTTAACGTATGCAAACCGTTGAAGTAGTCAGTTTACTACTGGCTGCGGGTATGTGTTGCCTTGACACATGTGACAGCTCTACATATAGGATCTACATGGCTGCCACCATTCTGAATGGCCAAAGTGGGACCTGCTCTGTAGAAATGTCAGACATACCAGGGCAGAACATACCTACAGCCATGCATAGTACAGAAATATACATATCAGCACAAATCAAAGCGTAGTCTAGCAGCAGTAAAGTTGCTTATGCTACTACATATAACATATCGACGTGTCAGGTATACAAGACCTGTAACAAGCAACCACTACAGACACGTAGAATATGAGAATGTCCCCTAATCAGGACAGTTGCAATGGCTAGAGTATTGTCACATGACATATGCCTAATGAGGGACTGTCCCATGCAAAGTGGGAAAGGTGTTACTCCTACAGTGCAATCTGAAAGGTGGAAAACGTGCAGTAGGTATGCAGTAGCATGACTCGGTGGACAGCTGTGTTAACAAAATAATATTCACATGTCAGCATATAATATGATTATGGTTAGATATACCCAATACTGTAGTCATGTAGTTCGATGTAATATGCATCACAAGGGATCGCACACACCCAGCGTGAGTGACAAATGTAAGCAGAAATGTTGGTGAGCGAGCGGCTCTAAGCTTGTTTGTCTACCAGTATGCCAGTAGTGCACTGTCCAAGAAATGTGGAGTCTAAATGGGTATAAGGTGCTGTAACCAGAGGTCAGCAGTGCTTAACACTGTGCAAACCCATGCACAACTGCTCCCACCTGCTGGAATGTGCCTTACCCAGTCCGTATCCAAAGGCGTCGGTCTGTCCGCAAACAAAGAACCGTCCTATTCACGTGTTGGTAGCAGTACTCTGCGCACATAGCTCATGTGAATTAAGAATAGACCATGGCATATGTACAGACAATAGACCACACACACACCATACAGCACAGTCATCCAACAGTATAGCAATGTACTGGCAGATATGTCCGGACCACTGGTGTATGCATACCTGGCCGTCCTGTGTTTCAGTGTGTGAGCATGCCCAGTATGACTGTTATGCATATTGTCGACTGACATTACCATCATACCGTCATGTGTGTGACCATGCCAAGTATGGTCAACTGTATCGCATGTGTCACATGTCCAGATAGTCTGTATTGTGTTGCTGACCCCTCCGTTCTACACAGACAGGTGTCATGCTGTGTCTGCAGGGTAGCTAATGGTCATGTGGCATTGACAGTTACTACATGTCTGCATAGCGTGGGGGGACATCCAACCGCATACACAGTCCTACACATCACCGTGGGTGGCGCACATGACTCTCACATGTGTAGGTTGGACGGGGGGCACAGCTGACAGTTGTACACATCTGCCGCTACTGTACCGGTATGCCAGGTACTCCATGTCAGTGTGTGGACCTACCTAAATTGCTGGTTGGAGGGATACCAGTGTACGTCAGATCCCAGCTTTAAATACCAGCATAGTGGTGTTGGAAGTCCTAGCTTTCACAACCTACATCAAACTGCCTGGCCTGCTGTAGTCTGTGTGTGTCTTTGGGGGTTGGGGTCATTCATTGGGCATATCCATAGGCCATTGTATATCATTTGTCTGTATTGGTCCACACCTATCCAGCTGCATGGAACGTGTGTGGGCTGTATGGACACACATGATGTTCAGCCCATAATCTGCAGTGGGTTAGGACACCCTGTGTACTACTGGCTACCATTGTGACTCCTGTATGTGCTACAGATGTCATGGTGCCACTATGGACGTGTACTGTCTGCTGCCCTAACATTCGGCCACCAAAGTCTCTTGTATGCTCACATACATACCATAGCAA
Organism: Protopterus annectens; assembly: GCF_019279795.1. Classification (NCBI taxonomy): domain Eukaryota; kingdom Metazoa; phylum Chordata; order Ceratodontiformes; family Protopteridae; genus Protopterus; species Protopterus annectens. Next base: position 681,664,233 of record NC_056744.1, on the reverse strand, counting down.
TGGGTAAATACACATTCTAATACAACTGCCAATTGTTAGGTCTATAGACGTACCCTGGGGGTGTTCTGGACCTGAGGACGGTGCTGGAGGGCTGCCTATGTTGGATGCACACAGTGCACCTCCTATACATGGCCAAGCACAGGTAGTGTCATGTTTGGCATCCATTGTACTGTGTGCGGGTCAGAGAGGGGAAATCCGTGGGTACCTACTGTGTCAGTGCATATGCCTTGTGTTGCCTCTTTGCCAAGCGCAGATCATACTGTGCACGGCCTTTTACCGACTGGGCCCTGCTCAGGTAGTTCCTTCGCCAAGTCACACTGTGCCTGTACAGGCCTTGGCAGTGGTGTTGGGCTGTGTGGCCCTGCCCCATGCTGTTCCTGCTGCAACTGTTACTGCAGGATCAGATTGTGTAGCATAGCAAATACCATAACAAATTGTGTGCATGTAGCTAGTGAATACTGCAGGGCTCCACCGGATGTGTCCGGATACCAGAACCGTGAACTCAGCATCCCAAAGACATGCTCAATTATATGTCTTGCCTGTGCATCCACCCCATTATGGTGTGAGTGTTCAGGTGTGTGTGCATTGCTGATGGGTGTCATCAGCCATGACACCAGTGGTTACCCAGCATCCCCCACTAGTAGACTGTAGGGGATGTCCATATTGGCAAAGGTGTGGTACAGCTGTGTCAGAAGCCATATATCGGAATCATCATAGCTTCCAGGGCAGACAGCACATACATTCAATCTAATGTCCTGGCCATCACATATGGCCTAGCTGTTGGAGGGTATGCCCCTACAGTGACTGTAGGCCCTACCCCGCTCACCGGGTGGTGCTTTGATGTGTACGTGTGTGCAGGCTATAGCATCCAGTACCCCAGGGTAGTCATCCATGTGGTTGAAGAGATGCATATTGCTGGTCTACTAATTACGTGTGTTGAGGACATGTACGTGCTCACTAGCATGTGTTGACATGGCATCTGTGAACTGGTGCAATACTCTGGATGAATATGTCTGTGAGATCCCCATGATATCCCCAATTGTGCTGTGTGAGGTACCTGTGGCTAGTATACCTAGGCCAACACATACCGTGGTATCCACTGTGATGGGTTTCCCTTGGCCTGTTTGATGTGTCAGGTGTGGCAGGCACAGGTCAACAAGCCGCTGTAGGAGGTCTCTGTCCACCCTATAGTGCTCCACCATCCCCAGCTCATGTAGCCCCTGGTAAGTCACCCTGGGTCTATAAAGTCTTATGTCACCCCAGTAAGGGTTGTTCAGCAGCATACACATCCTCACTGCCCTCAGCCTCCTGCACATGTTGGTCTATGTTGCCTGCTGCAGCCCTTCTCATTTGGTTGGACTGTGTTATGAAATGTCCCCACAGGTATACACAGGTGGTGTAGAGTGCGGAAGAAACCTGTGTGTATGCTGCTTGCTCACATTACCGTCCTGTTCAGGTGTGGGCTGGCCATGTCATCTGCTGATTGTGCTGATCATCACCTGTTTGTGCAGCCTGTACACCCTGACTATCCCACCACTGCTGTCATCCCTCCCAATGTCACCAGGCAGGTATAGACACACCCCTAGCTTAGGCGTGCTAAGGCAGGAGCACTCCCGAGGCACAGTTCTGCAATGTACATACAGTATGCCTGACCCCCCTCCCATGCTGTCAACTATATTCGAGTCCGGCACCCAGCTAACTACACACATACACTCTAGGGATCTGCATCACACCCTGGGGATAAATGGGATACACTATTATCAACCTCATCTGCATAGTATAGTCTTCTAATGAATAGTTATATGACCCATACCAAACCTCCAAATTAATAACCACTGCTTAGTGTTGCTCAGGTCCATACAGAACTGATAACAGGTGCCTTACTATCACCATATTCAATGTCCCATGGTCTTCACAGCAACAAAATAATCAGTGTCTACATGACTACAACCCGGGACCCTGCACACAACAGACGATGTGCATTACCACTACGCCATGGCAGATATACATACATCCAAGGTTATCACGTACAGATCATCCGGCACAAACATTCAATAGTGCTGATGTCCCCAGACATATATGTTTATATCTATGTCTATCTCTCTATATCTACATATATCATATATATTATATGTATACATATATATATATATATATATATATATATATATATATATATATACATACATACATACACATATTGTTGCAGGAATATTAACTGAACTGGAAGTTAGTCAGTGTTTGCTGAATTTTGTTATTTGCTAGTAATTACTGGTGTGGGGGTAGCCACATTCTTTGATTTCCTGTCCTTGCCTATTTAAGTGGTACAGTGTGAAATATTTTCTGCTTAAAAACCTTAGCTTTGGCCGGCTAAGAACTTGCTGTATTCAACTGGACGTATAAGAGAATTTAAGTACCTTTATCTGCACTTTTTTCAAAAATACAGTATTTAAATTGATTTTAACTGTGTTGCAGGAATATTAACTGAACTGGAAGTTTTGACTCTGCTCTTCAGTTAGTCCCACCCACCCTCCTTGTTTTTGTTTTGGTGTTAATCTTAGTGGCCTTGAAACTGCCCGCCCCTCTTGTAAATTTGTGTTTGGATACTCCTTCTGGGCCCATCTCATTTGCTCACTCAACTGAGTGCAGTGAGATCATATTCTGATTTCAGGCACTCCTACTGTGTACAAAGAGAGCATCTGGGAAACAGAAAAAAAATTAAGCTTGTTTCCTGCCTTTCCTGTTAAGTGGTATAGACTATTTGTAGGCTTCTGAGCCCCCAAGCCCTTCTGTGTTGGAGGGAAGCCTTCTAGCTTAGATTTTTTTTCTTATAACTAGCCAGTTTTCTAGTTTCAGCACTCAAATCTGTTTCTTTGATCTCAGCACTTGTTCAGAAAAAAAAAAATTTTCATCTGCTTTTACTGTACTTGTGTTTCTACCTACTTTATTTTACTTTTGCATCATCTTAAAAGTACTCAATTGTATTTATTACTGCTTGGTGTAAGTCCTTCTAAGCCTTTTGGTTTAAACACTTGGGCTTCGGACCAGTTGTTTTGCACTGAGAGGGTTTGTGGTCTGCACTGTAGTGGCAGAACAGGTAGCTTACATCCTTCTAGGTTGGGAACTGCTGATTGAGGGCTCAGTGTCAGTTATTCTAAAAGTGTATTAATTCTGGTTTAAGCACTTGGGCTTTCAGGCCAGTTATTTTACATTAAGAGGGTTCGTGGTCTGCACTCTTGTGGGAGGAGAGGCTGGACTCTGCCCTTCTGAGCTGGGAATTTCTGGTTAAAGGCTTATAGTGCATGCATATCTGAACTGCTTCTTACTGAAGTTGATGCGCCTTGTTTGCTGTGGCATAGACTGGATTCGGGCCTGCTGGATCTAGCTTTGTTTGTGTAACTTGAGCACTAATCCAGGCATTCTCTAAAGTATTCAATTGTATTTATTACTGCTTGGTAGTAACTTGATTAAAGTGTAGCTATCATTATAAGTCTTTTGGATTAAGCACTTGGGATTCAGACCAGTTGTTTTACATTAGGAAGGTTTGTGGCATGCACTGTGGTGGCAGGACAGGTAGCTTTCATCCTTCTAAGTTGGGAACTGCTGATTGAGAGCCCATTGTCTGTTATTCTTAAAGTGTATTAGTTCTGGTTTAAGCACTTGGGCTTCAGGCCAGTTATTTTACATTAAGAAGGTTCGTGGTCTGCACTCTTTTGGGAGAAAAAGCTGGACTCTGCCCTTTTGAGCTGGGAATTTCTGGTTAAAGGTTTATAGTGCCTGAATATTTGAACTGTATCTTACTGAAATTGGTACACCTTGTTTGCTGTAGCATAGACTAGATCCAGGCCTGCTGAATCTAGCTTTGTTTATATGCTTGTTGTTTGTTTGCTTGTTATTTCCCTGGAATGCTAATTCCAACTAATACGCGGCTTCTCTGCACTTCTGTGGATCACTAGTGATATCTGCATTGCTTACTGTACTTATTTCCTTGTTTCTCTTGAAAGAAAGTCACTGTTTGTCGTTTTTGCATTTAAGTTACCTGTAACACATTGCACTTAAGTTACCTGGCACTTGCTCACTAAAGCAATTATATAAGTCAGCACTAAAAATTAAAAGCACAACACCCTCACTCCCCACTGGCCCTTGTTTTCAATTATTAAGGCATTCCCAATATTATTCTAGCATGTCCAAAGGTCAGTTGTCAATCTCCTCTCCGGTCCAGCTGGTGAATCTGGGAATCTTGAGGCAATGTTACAGCTGCCTCATGTACACAGACAACCCTCTCCTCCTCCCAACAAATTCCAACACATGTGAGAGATGCAACCATATAGCCAAACTGGAGGGTAAGCTCTCTCAACTCAGTACTGGCATAACCAGTCAGGAGGAGATGGAAACCACACTCACTACAATTCCAGTCTCACATATACCTACCACGACAGCAAACCAAACACATAATCACACAAAAACATACTCGGAGGCTCTAAATAAAGATCTGCCTAAGCAGCAGAGACCTCCAAAGCAGACACCCAAGCAACCGCCACCCCAAAATAAAACACGTGCAACACATATCTCACAAAGCCAGTGTGCCGAACAGTCACAGCCCTTAAGACTAAACAACACACCCGATACACTTGTAATAGGTGACTCTATCATCAGGCACACTGACGTCCCGCTCACTAGGCTGAACAAGGAGAGGGTCACGGTGAGCAGCCTGTCGGGCGCTAGGATCCGCCACATAACACAAGCACTCAGGTCACTCCAAGGCAAGTACAAATATGACTCAGTCATTGTCCATGATGGTGTGAATGACCTGAGATGTACCTCCCTGGACTACATGAAAAGGACATAAAGAAGCTTTCTGAGCATGTAGCCCAGGCTGGTATGACCCTGACCTTGAGTAGCATCTTACCCTCACCAAGAATGATGCCACAATATGAAGACAAGATGATCAATTTCAACAATTGGCTTAAGTACTGGTGTCATTCAAAGGGGATCCAATGCCTGTCAGCTTGGGATGATATGCTCGACAAGCCACAATGCTTCACTAGGGACGGCTTGCACCTGTCACCCCTGGGCTTTCAGATATTGGCAAAGGCTCTTGCTACCCCATAGTGCCTTTTTTAGGCAAGGCTCAAAAGACAAACCCACCTCAATAGGTATCACAAGGGATAAGAAACTAAGAGTAATGCTACTCAACGCCAGAAGTCTAAACCTCAAGATGCACTTTAAACTCTCCTTAGCATGGAGAACATTGATATCTGTGCAGTAACAGAAACCTGGTTCAGGGCTCCCGAGAGCACCCCAGCACTACCAGGTTATACCTCATACCATCCTTTTCGGACCCAAAACTTGGACCGAACCGCAAAAGGAGGGGGAGTATCGATATTCATCAAAGATACCCACACCTCCAGGTTGGTGGCAAAGCACGAAGCATCAGAGACTATCCATGTGCAACTAACAGTGAGTAAAACTGCCTTCCAGTTTATAGCCTGCTACAGACCACCCTCCCAAACCCAGGAACCCCACTCGGCCTTCCTGAGAACACTGGAAAATATGAAGGTCTCTCCAAACACCATTATACTGGGCGACTTCAACTACCCAAACATAGACTGGGAGCATTACTCTGGCTCCAACACCCTAGCCCAAAGGTTCTTAGAATTTATAAACTCAAATGCTATGGAACAATTTGTTACCACTCCCACAAGAGGGGAAAACATACTGGACCTGATCATCACCAACATGGGGACTTTATGCTCCAGACCAGAAGTGTATCCCTCACTGGTAAGATCAGACCATAAACTAATCTCACTGGATATTCACATCCCGACCCCACCCCCTGCCCAGAAAACCACAGTGAAAAACTTCTCTAAAGCAAATTTCACACTCCTCAAATCTGAGGTGGAATCCTTCAAAGCCCCCAGGCCTGTGGAAAATACGGCCCAGACCGGAGAATCCTTTATAAACGCATTCTATGAACACCTTCAGGAATGCATGGATCATGCGATCCCAAATAAAACCAAGACCCAATCCTCCAAAGGCAGACGTCCTGTATGGTGGACCCCAGCCATAAACAAACTATACAATAGAAGGAGGAAGCTACTAAATGATAGAGCAAAATCCCAAAAAGGGAAGGCATCACTGATCAGTATTAGCAAAAACTACGGGCACTCATAAAATTGTCTAAGGCCAGCTTCGAGAGAAAATTGCACAGGACACTAAGGATAATCACAAGGCTTTCTTTAGTTATGTTAGGAACCTGGGTGGTAATTCCCAGATATGCTCAGAATTAGTCCAAAATGACAAAAAATACACTGAACCGACAGACATTGCCAACATCCTAGCTGACAGGTTCAGCGCAAACTCCCCTCCCCACCAAAAAGGGCAAAATCTATCCCAGAAGAGTGCTGCCCCTGACATCTCAGATGCTCAGGTAAGAGCTGCCCTCTCCAAAGCAAAAAACACAGCATCAATGGGACCAGACGGTGTCCCGGGCTGCGTCCTACATGAACTCCAAGAAGAGCTAAACCCAAACATAAAACTACTGTTCAATCTCAGCCTTACTACAGGATATGTGCCCAAAGAGTGGCGTACAGCAACAGTGGTCCCTCTCCATAAAGGTGGTGCCTCAACGGATCCTGAAAACTATCGCCCCATAAACCTGACTAGCTTGGTCTGCAAAGCTATGGAAAGGATCATCATGGACCTCATAAATAAAGATATTGGGGACCTACAGACACTGGATCCTACCCAGTTCGGCTTTGTTAAGGGCAGATCCTGCCTCTTAAACCTGGTTGATTTCTTTGAAACAGTCACCAAGGCAATTGACGAGGGGAAGGTGGTCCACACAGCCTACCTGGACCTCGTAAAAGCCTTCGATACAATACCTCACTCGGGCATTATAGATAAGCTCACCAGCTTAAATATAAACCCCTATGTCACTAGATGGATTGCAAACTGGCTCAAGGACAGAACCCATATGGTTAGAATTGCTGGAGCCATGTCAGACTCCAAACCAGTTACAAGTGGTGTCCCACAAGGCTCAGTCCTGGGACCTCTCTTGTTCGGTATATATTTCTCGGAGGTACAGGCCAACATGGAAGGACTGTGGCTGACCAAGTTTGCAGATGACTGCAAACTGGGCGCCATAATCGACTCTCCAGCCGACACAAGCATCCTCCAAAAGGGCCTCATAGAAACAGACAACTGGTGCCAGAGCCATGGCCTCAAGCTAAATACCAAAAAGTCTATAGTCATCCCCTTTGACAAAAACAAAGTGCCAACAAATTACCACATAGGTGGTAATCCATTAAGTACAGAAGAAGTAATTAGGGACCTGTGGACCCAAGTTGATAGCAATCTCTCATTTGACAACCACGTGGTCAAAGTGGTTAGAAAAACATTTTATATAGCCCACCTAATCATGAAGGGATTCACATCTAGATCAGGGGAGGTCATCGTGCCTCTTTACTCATCCCTCATCAGGCCCATAATTGAGTACAATGCCCCTTTTGGGATGTACCTTACCAGACACCTGCAGCAACTGGAAAGACCCCAAAAGTACCTCACCAAGGGGATCAAAGGTCTCAAACAGATGCCATATGCTGCCCTGTTAAAGAAACTCCAGCTCTACTCAGTGGCATACCACCTGTTCAGAGGTGATCTGTGCCTGACGTATAAAGCCATGTCCAACCAGGAATTAATGGACATACTGCACCTCAGAAAATCCAAATCCCATTGAGCTACGCGATCGAGAGACTTGAACCTCAGCACTGAAATAAATAGGACATGCTGGAGGGACAGATTCATAACCCAGAGGCTCCCTTCACTCTGGAATAAAAAAACAGTAAAGATTAGGCAGAGTCCCTCATTGACTATCTTCAAGAGGAATCTTGATGAGTGGATGGGAGATCGTAGGTTTACCCCGGGTATCACTTCTGTGTCACTGTTAGACAAAGGCACAGTATACTAACCTCGAAAAAGGGCATAGCAAAATAAATTTAAAATGGGTGGCGAAAGCCAAACACATTCTGGCTAGGCATATAAATGCCCTAGGGCAGATAGCCTAGTATGAACCTATGAACCTATGAACCTATGAACACATATACATGTAAACACATATGTAGATATTGCATTTATATCACAACAGCGGACCACATGACAGCAAAGCATTAGCCAGGAATGAAAAGGAAACTACATGTGCCACCTGCATTAGGTAGTGTTGTTACTATCAAGGCATGTGTGTTTTGTTGCGTCACATGGGTCAGACTGTATTAAGGATAAGAGTAGGGCTGCTGACATTTACTCACCAGACCTATTCGCGAATGTATGTGTTGACAACCCATTGTCTTGGCAGAATATGCGGGCTGTGGACACTATATAGGTCAGCAACAAAACACACTGAACACATCCCACAGCTAGCCACCCACAGATACCAACACATAGGGTATAACTGCCAAACACACACACCTGCCATGCCTTGGAATCGAGCACCTACCTGTCTAGTCTACCACACTACAGCATTACGCAATAACAGAATGCGCTATCTTGTTTCAGCATCACCGCACTCCCAGAGGCATACTTCTGGATGGGTGACATCATCAGCAAAGGCAAAGATGCCGATAGGGAATGTATGGAGAGTGAGCAGTCTAAAAGCATTACCCCAGGGTGG